>NC_041023.1:41284704-41631383 GCF_900634625.1 Parambassis ranga
GATCCTTTTGTTCGTCTTCCCAGGTTCTGAGATTAGGAAGAAGTGGACAATATCTGGTCTCAAAATTACTATTTATTCTAACAATGAAGAAGCAAATTCTGAGTCACACAACCAGAGGCCTCTGTGGTTGCCCAGCATCAAGGCAGGAGAACAACTTGCTCCTCTTTTACAAACACCTTTTATCCTATCTTGAGATCCCCAGAGGTACCATAAAATCATGTCCTCCCCTAATCCTGCACCAATGGGGTCAGCTCAACTGCCGTTTATTTACCTTATTTGGTAATGGTTAAACCTGAGAGTCAGGAGAAAACAGGAAGGAAATAGCAGGGGGTCCCACTCTGTTGATCATATACCTAAGTTGAAGATAACCCACCTCTTCCCCATGTAAGTAACTTCACATCCTGAAATCTCATAAGCTGTGGGTCAGATCTGGAGGTGACCAGGAAGAGAAACTCACAGGAAGGGTGGGTCGTAAAATGGGGACGTGGAGATGAACACGTCCTTTCTGTCAAGATCTCGATTTACAACCATAGCTTGATATCAACCAGAGCTGTTTCCAAAGAGCAGAAAACAACTAACAGAGGAAATAAATTACAAAAGTCTATGAGAAGAAGCAAATTCCACACTTCTCAATACATTCAGTATACCTGTCTTCCCTTGATCTTCTGTAAAACTTACTACACATAAACACTCATAAAAACATATTATAATAGTATGTATAGAGTAATAATTAATGTTAGGGACACACTTCTAGATATGTGGACCCACACTGCATGGTAACAGTGCAGAATAAATTCTTTCACCCTTCAGTATCTACGTTTAAAGTGGTATTTCTCTGGAGGGGGATCGGGCCCTGGGGGTGAGCTTCTGCACCCAATATCCGCAGCAACACAAATGTGGAACACGGCCCAGTTCCATTTCTTTTATGTGTTTGCAGTGGGGAAAAGTGGAAATGACGCACCTGGAGCAACCAGTGTTGGGTCAGAACACATGTATCATTTTAATAACATGATATTGTAGTTCAGATCGTCAGTGCAGCACACACACACACACACACACACACACACACAAACTGTTGTTATTAAGCTAGATGTTTGAAACAAAACTTTTTTCTACCCATGTTTGCATTTTATAACAGTCAGCCTCATCAGTCAATAATATATTTAAAGATGTTTTAAATATATTATTGACTGATGAGGATCTGTTTGTGTGTTTGCAGCTGCAGCCGCTGCTCAGCATACACACCTGTGTGTGTGTGTGTTCATCACTGACTGCAGATGTTTCCCCTCTTTAAACCAAATATGATATTTAACTGCTTTATATACAGAGAAAGGAGAGAGATGAGACCAGAATAGATTTAGTTGGCTTAATTGGGAAGCCTGATGTTGGTAGCGGTCCCATCGGTTAGACATGGTGGTGGTAGTATCAATGACTGATCAGCAGTTAACAGAAACCTTCAGTAAAATTCTTTTTTATCATTTGAGGTAGAAGATTAGGTGCCGTTTCTTTATCCTGTTCTTTATTCCCAAATACTTCTCCTGGAAACAATAAACACGCGACTTCCTGAGCATCTCTCCTGCGGCCTACAGCTTTTAAACCAGCAAACACAGAAGCTCTCAGGAGCAGGGGATATAGGCTGAACCACTGTTGTGTTAAATCACTTGACAGCGTTTCTGGGTGGTGGTTCTGTTGCCTGCCACTGGTTTGGTCACATGTGTTAAAGCCCGCGGGGCGTCCCTCCGCTTCACACAGCAGTGTTAATAACATCAGGTGATATGGCTGCTGGCAGTGAGGGAACTGTTCACTTCATTGACTGCAAAGGAGATATCACATACTGAGGAGTAACGTTCTTCAGTGTATAATATTTATTACATTAAACCCTGACAAAGGCTGAAACACTGAGTGTATCCTTCCACTGCTTAAAATAGTCCCATTAAAAACAAGTAATTGACTTTGATTGAAATCAGGTGTGCGTGTGCCTATTACATTAACCTGCATATAATGCGCTCCTAAGAGCCATCATAACTTCCCCAGGCCTCTGGGTGGCAGTGTAGGAAGAAGGAGGAAGCCGAGCAAGCCAATCGGAACCTTGTAATTGACTCTGATTGAAATCAGGTGTGCTGATAATCAGAGCAGGACTGAAAAATGGACCAACACGCTGCTGGTGAGTGTTAAAGGAGCAGGAAAAATGTTTAAGCTAGCTCAGTTCTGACTTTTATCTTGTTATTCTGAGTTTAAATTTAAATTTAGAGAAGATTTTTATTATTATCTCTTCAGAATTCAGATGTTTTTTGAATAATTGTATTATAAAATTATTAAATATTTTTATATAGCAGAATTATTATTATATTATTATTAGGTTATTTAACCTGGATTTAAATGTATTTATTTTTTTTTCCATTTTTTAAAATATAAGTTGAATAAAAATCTTACATATTGGGGGGGGGGGTGTATTTAGTTGAGTTTAATGTAAGATTTAAGACACTTTATTCAACTTATATTTAAAAAAATGTACAAATATATAAATAAATGAATTAATTAATAAATCCAGGTTAAATTCCTCCAAGCCTTCCCTAATATAAGTGAAGGGTCTGAGGTGTTGTCATTTGTGATAGATTTACTGCATCATTTGAATTCTGGGACAGCAGAGAAAATGCCGGCGCTCTGACCTCAAAGCACCCACAGAGAGCTGGTGTCTGTATGCTCCCTATCATACCTGAAACGAAGAACCAAAGCTCCTATCTATAAAGCAGCTTATTATAAATAAGCAGAAAGGCAGTGAAGGACGTGCGGCTGGCGGCTGGATGCAGAGCTTAATCCTGTGGCCATCGCTTCTGATTTTTTATTTTTTTTCTGGAGCCTGGAATCTTGGTTTTAATATTGATGACACAGAATATCTGTTTACACCGTAGCTGTCAGCTTCATGCACAAATATCTCCCTGGCATCTGTTCAAATGGCTCCCAAAGCTGTTTGATAGTTGCCATCTTATCATTCATCAGCTGGGGTACTGTATCTCTCTGAATGCAGC
The DNA here is from genome assembly GCF_900634625.1 of Parambassis ranga. Lineage (NCBI taxonomy): Eukaryota > Metazoa > Chordata > Actinopteri > Ambassidae > Parambassis > Parambassis ranga. The sequence goes on from NC_041023.1 coordinate 41,287,734, forward strand.
AGCAGTGCTGGCTGCTGGCTGGCAGTCACTGCACTCCCCATCCCTCCTATGCTGTTAAAGAAAGTCCCCCACCTGAAGGAGGGAGTGATGCTATGATGCCAAGTCATGCCTCTGTTTGTGCCATGTTGCATCACACAGCGGAGTCTGGGGACGGGCTAATCAGGACTACATCCAGATTTTGCAGTGTTTTAAGAACGCCTGCAGTGCAGGACAGAAGCCTGAGGGTTAAATAAAAAGGAGGTAATGACTGTGTAGAGCTTCAGCGTGCTGTTTGTGCATCTGTCTTTAAGACAAGGCAGAGGAGTTATTAGCTAATTGTGTGTGCTTGTGTGCTGGAGGGTGAGCCTGTGGGCAGTCACAGCTGCTCTGCCTCTGCTGGCCTGCAGGGGGCAATGCAGCTCCAGTTATCTGAGGCAGCTGGGGACGCTGTTACACCGCTGGACGTGAGTCTTCCATTCATCTGAGTTGAATGGTGACTTTTTGCTTCCTCTGAAGTGTCTGACCTTACCCTGTCCACAAAAAAAGGAGCATAATGCGGCCAAAGGAACATCACGTTCCCTAAACAGGGGAACATAATTTCTATAATGAAGTACATGTGCATAAAAGATGGACTAAATAAATGTTAAATTATATACATTTAAAAATATATGCATTTATTTACAGTGCATTTTATCAACTTGAAATAAAAAAATATAGGTAAACAGAACTTTGAAGTATTTATCAGTATATTTATTTGGGTCATTTTCCTTTATTTTGGCAGCTTTGGTCATGTGTACACGAGGCTTTTACAGCAGGGATTCAGCTTGTTTTGAATGTGGAGTCTGTTGTCACTGTGGAGTCATTAACACCTGCTTTACTGCCTCTGATTGCATGTTGGTGCCATCAGCAGGTCCCTTTAACAGAACAGAGAAGGTGGTAGAGTGAAACAATTATGTAGCTAATTAATCCTCCATCCACAGACAGGAAGTGGAATCAACCATTCCTCAGTCGCATAACACTCCAACAGTAATCATATGCCGGCTGTTGTTGTGATGCAAAACTGGCCCTGTGTCCTCGATTGTAACTAGAAAACTTCTAAGTGCTGGCTCATGGAATTCAGGCTCCATTCCACAAAAGTCATTTGCACCTGTTGGTGAAGATGAATACAGTTAATGTAAATGAAGAACCTGCCCTGCACAGCACTCAAAGCTTAGCCCTCACTATCTAGAGCCCTTATCTACAAATGCACTCGGCTGCGCTAATGGTGGACCTATTTCAATGTCGCATTATAATATCATTTCTGATCCAATAGCCTCATTGCCTTCTGTGAGTACTCATCTAAAACAATGGACTAATGCACTCTGCTGTTAGTCCATTCGTTTCTCACAGTATCTTTTGGTACCAGCGCACCTGATAGGGACACAATGCAAAGCTCCACTCAGGTCAGTTAGATTAAAAAAAGTGCAGCAGCAAGGAGATGCAGAGAGGCAGCGAAAGAGGCAGATTAGAGGGGAAAGGCTGCCAGAGATGGGAGAGAATAAGGAAGGCAGATAAGGGATAATGAGGTGTTCACATGGAGGGAGGAGGAAGAGGAGGAGGAGGAGTGAAAGGTGCAAATAATGGCTGAGTGTGAAGTTTGGGGAAGAAGGAGGAGAAGGAAGAGATAAAGGTGCAAATGGAGGTGTGTGAGTGAGGTCATGATTATGAAGCATGGTGTGAAGAGATTTTTATTAGCCACAGAAACATTTTCCCTTCAAATAATGCAATCAGCTGCAGATCTGACTGACACATGACTGACAAATGCCAGAATCCTGTGAAAGCCTGATAGACTAGCACAGAGGGCCTGCAGGCGGTGAGCTACTCATGACATCATTTTCTCTGATAATCACCTTTTAATTCAGCTATGATCAGTTGGAACAGGTTATACTAGCTGCTAAATGCTAGTTGCTAGTTTTGCTATATTGTGTGGAACAGCTAGCTTGCAGTGCAGTGTGAAACACTGAACATTTCTAATATGGTTAGCCTAATAAAGGTAGGGTAGGAGATTTCATTCTGATGCACTTTTTGTTAAATTAGTGTAACTTCTCTTTACAATCCAATAGCAACCGATTAGTTCGGCAGTTTCGCATTAAAACGAAGAATATGAATCATCTGCGGAAGCTATAAAATGCTAAAAACATCAGCCAATCCTCCGGGTGGACCCTGCACAGAGTATTGGCTGGTTGTAATTCTCTTCCTGCTCTGCGCGCACCAGAGAGGTACGTGCATGATGGCCGAAGTCACAGACTCGTCTTCAGGTGATGCGCGCCCATGTGATTGGGAGGCGTAGCTTCGGGGTGAGCTCAGAGAGAAAGGGGCGTGTGTTTACTTTCCAAATCTGGCTGACTCTCACTAAGTTTTCAAAATCTCCTACCCTACCTTTAATTTCAGGTGTTTCTACTGTTGGAAAAAAAATCACAGGGCCCCCTCTAACTAGTGTCCACCATCATTATGTCGTGAATAATCTGATACCAAGAGAATCATTTGTTTTCGTTGGCTTTGGCTGTCATTAGACATACACAGCTTGTGCTGTATGTTGCCACTGCTGTAGTTGGGCCCTCAGAGGCTCCGACTAGCCAGGGGCCCCAAACGGCACCTCTGCTGCTAATACTCAGCTAGCATCTTTAATATAAATATCTGGAGGTGACAGGGTGAGCCACATTGAAGCATTTGTGGCTAATTTGTTAGCACAATCAACAGATCCTTGGCTAGTTGCTAGCTTTGCTGGTAGCAGGTAGCTTTTTGTTCAAATGTCATTTTACTGTCTGGGTGGAACAGTACCCTTATCTGCTTTTCTGCAGAGAATTAGCGTCACCATTTGTTTGTTAACATCCATAATACAAAATAAACAGCATCAAATCCTGACAATGCATCTTAACTTTGCCTCTAATTGCTTGGCCTTGTACCAGCCTCCATTATCTATTTGATCTCTTTTAATCTGTTAATCCCTGGCAGTGAGGGATGGTTTTCTTTTGCTGCTTTTCTGCCAAATTTTAACAGATTGTATAGGTTTGCTCTCTGTAGCCTTTAATATTAGGCCTCAACAGGTCGTCTGCAGCACGCAGGCTTAATTAAAACACAGCAGTGGGTGCATCAATATGCACCCTGAGTAAACAAAGAAGCTGGTTATAAAGGATGCTGACAGGTCAAGGACAAAGTAAACACTGTCGCAGAACGGCTGTATCACACTAAAGAGATAATACTATTCAAACAATATCTCTCCGACTGCTGTACGTGTTCATCTCTGTCCATTAAATGTGCAAGCGTATACACAGCTGAGATGAACGCAAAGAGTGATCTGACACCACTCGCACAAACAGAGGATTTTGTTCTTGCTCAAAGACTGATCTGTGCCGAGTCGGGCCGTAATTACTTGCCAGCAGACGGTGGAGGATGGAGAAGCCAAAAGGAATCATTAGAGAGCTGTCAGCTACCTGCGGTGCTCTGATGTCAGTCCTCCTCGGGCTCGGCGGCATTGTTGATTTTAGGCGTTCCAGCAGAAAACCAACTCTGTGACTGATTTGATGATGCAAATCTGAGCGAACAGGGATGATGTTTTACTGCTCAATAACGCCACCTTTTGATAGCTGCACAGTATATTAGCATCCTAAAAACAGTTTAGCATTTTATGCTAATGAATTATCATGTCAAAGCCTGTTTAATTCACCTATTACTAATCAGAGGTGCCTTCAGAATATCCTGGGGCCTCTGCAAAAATTCAATATTAAGATTTTTCATGGTTTCATGGATTGGCTGGCTGGCTGGTATTTTTAATTACAGATTAAAACCACACATTGTATTTATAAAACTGCCAAACAATGTGCTAAAATGAGCTAAAGTGCTTTTATTTTCAGCATGGCTGCTGAATCCAAGCTGAAATAGGCCCCTCATTATTTTGTGTGATGAGTACAAGTGGGCGACGGATGCTGTCAAATCAAAGCAACAATCAGAAACAAGTGACACAGAGGGGCTGACGTGCAGCAGCAAACAACTGGCTGGAAAGCTACTGAAGAGTGATTGTTCCCTGAAGGCAGAGCGATGCTGATCCACACTCTGTGAATGACCCTCAGCTGAAGGTTCAGGTCATAGTAGAGCTTAAATACAGGATTTGTTTACAGCCAATAGCTCTGATCAGGTGAATTAAAGTCCTTCCTTCCTTCTTCCTGGCAGTGCGATCTGCAGGGCTGCACTCATCGCAGATTGATATGAACCTGTGTTCTGCAGCTGTTTCGCCTGAACGCACCAATCTGATTCTGCAGGTCTGATCTGGACAGTGTGGGCGTACGGCAGGAAAACAGCGACGAGTTTGATCGGCCACGGTTTTAGCTCAGAGAAAAGCAGAGGGGTGGGTCACGGCAGGTTGAAATCATAGCCTGACATGAACATCGCTGTGGCTGTAGTGTGTTGTGCTGTCCTCAGGACCTTGTAGCTGCGTGGGTGAAGATCCAGGAGTCTGACAGTCTATTGTTCCTGCTTTGAGTTGATGTTCTTTTTCATAAACTCACAGAAGAGTTTGGACTTCGTTCAGCAGGTGGTGTCACAATTTTGTTGCCGCTGTGAAAAGACCACAAATACAGCTGGTGTCTTTCTAATATCCTAAATATAAATTAACTGCTTCCATGCTTGTGCCGTTGCAACGGTCGTGGAGACACCCTCAAGTGGCCGCTTGATAAACTGCAGATTTGTGTTTGTTTTTAAACACCTTCTGCAGTCCTTTTTGTGTGTGTGTGTGTCGCCAGTTGTGTGTGTGTTTGCGTTTCATGTGAAAAATATCACCTTAAATCGGTGGATATCAGAGAGCTGCAGATCAAACCCGTCATCAGCTGCCAGGCCGCGGGGGTTATTTTGTCAGAGAGGAGACAAAGTCGTTTTATCTGCCAATGTCATTTTAGAAGGTCGTCTTCCTCCACAAAGACTGAACTCATTAAATTCAGACAGTAAACTGTCAGACAGACGAGTGCAACAATATTAAAATTAGCCAATCTTAGCAATCGTAAAACAATTTGAAAGTATCCAGGCTTAAATAAAGGAGAAGGATTATCTTCAGTGACTCTGAGATGTGTATAGATGATATGAATAAACCTTTGACCCTTAAATCTCTTAAAACGCTGCAGTTATAGATCGGACCCTCTCACTGTAGGAGGCAGTAAATCTATGCCCATGCTAGAAGACAAATGAAGCTAATTAGCTTTCTTACTCAGGATTTGATCATAAGATTGATGTGATTAGCATAGCATAAAGACTAGAAACATTCAGCTACCTCAATCACAGACATCTGTGTAGAAACTATTTTCAGTTTTTATTCCTGTATGTAAAGGTAAATGTGAACGTTTTGGTCACTGTGTGAGCTGCAGTTTTGTTAAGCTGGAATTACTCTGTTCCGTAGAGATTGTTGATGGAAATGGTTTCACGTGGTCTACCAGAAGGGAGCTAAAATAATCTGCAATGCTAATATTGCTCAGCTAAGATAATCTCATGGTTTAGCATTGCAATATAGGATTTAAATTAGTAGCTTTCAAAGCTTCTGTCTTGATGCTATGTTAAGCTAACCATCTTATGTCCTGCTTCGTGTACTTTGCAAACATACCAAAGTGTTTATTTAATCTGGTCTGAGACTTAAAAATGTTGCCTCAAAACTCAGCAGCCAACACACTCCAAATCACAAACTCTCCTCTCTGCCGGCTTCCCTGTAAATGCACGTATCGATCAGAAACGCCTACTTATTACCCACGAAGCATCGCAGGGCCTTGCGCCCGTGTCTACTGTTGCTCTGATTTATTTACTACTCAGCCATACTCCCTCTCTCGCAGGATGCCTTGTCATCTCCCCTCATTTGGAATTAAAGAGCTAGCAGAGCCTTGGCTCCATCGCTATCTCTGTCTAACGTCCCCGCAGTCCATCACTCGCTCGCTTCAGGCCGTGCTGGCTTTGAAGTTCATAAACTGTGAAGCAAAGGATGGCTGATCTGATGGTCACTGCAGCCGAGGCAGAAAGGCCCCGGTCAATAAACCCAGAGAGTGAGATGCCTTTTAGCAGAATGGCAGACAGACATTAAAGCGCGCCTGTAACATCATGCACACATGCAGTGTTTGGGTGGGGGTGTGATGGAGGGCTCTTCAAGCCTCTTCAGTGATAGCTAGACAGGAGTGTAAGCAATTATGTGTGTTCTCTTTCAAAGCTTGTTTTCCTCTTTGCATTTTAAACACATTTGTTTGGATGCGATCACAATGACTGGGTCAATTTTCCATAAAATCTAAATAATGTCGGGCTTTTATTTTAACATCCACTCAGGCTCAACATATCTGTTGCGTGAATACAGCATGGGAGCTGAGGACATCAGTATTCAGGCCTGCGCCACGTGCTGTTATGGGGCCGCTGTTCAGACATAATGAATGTGTTAGAGACCAGACTTCATGTAAAGGCAATGTGGGGAAAAAATGAAGTTCACTTGACCTCAATATATTCCCCTTAGCTGCTGAAAATTGCTTTTGCTTTGGTCCTTCCACTTGATATCTTTTTGCCAATCAGAAAGAGTCACAAAGATCCGCCGGGGTGTCCTCTGTGTCTGTGCACCGTCAGCGCTGCTGTCGCGCCTGGGATTGTGCTTAAGAGCATGATGCACATGTGCTAAGTCAGCAGCTGTCGCGTAAAAGTGAGGGAGGCCAGAGGATGAAAGGGAGGCTGACACTTTTTAAGTTGGCAGAAGAGCATGGAGTGGCACTGCTTCGGCCCCACGCTCCTGCCTCAGGCAGATTCAAAGTGTCTGTCCGGCTCAAGGGCCCTTGAGCAAGACACTCAATCCATTGCTGCTGCAAGGACGTTAACAACAGCTGCTGAAGCATTATATTTGCTCTGGCTCTGCTCTAATTTGGACGTCCTGGCTGCAGTAAAGATGACGTTAAGCGTCCTCATCCTGCATGTTTAGCTCTCTGTGGATTGTGAGTGCTGTGTTTGAATACTGTTGGCGTCATTGTGGACTTTTTTGTCCATTTGGGTAAATTTTGCCTCTTTACCAGGCCACCATTTTATCTGTGTTGGTGCATATGGCACAATTTTTTTGTAACAGACTCTCTCTAGACACATTTTAGAATTCAAATTTAAATTTTTCAAATACATCACCAGAACACTGTGAAACAAATTTACCGCCCTTTTGTGTCATTCATGGACAAAAATGTCCACTTCCAAAAAACTGCTATAAAAACTTAACACATTAATATTTTTTTCTGCGTTTTTCTGTATCCATGACAGATTTAAAAATAATGCCTCAGCCACCTAACTTTTGTTTTCTGGAAAATTACTCATTTTTGTGTTTTCTTCATCGAAAAATTGCTGTGACTTCAAATAATCAAACTGGCATTTAAAGGGTTTTAAATTCCTTAAAGTGATTTAATGTTTGGTAGTTTTGAGCAGGGCTGAAGTTGTGTTTAACATATTTATGCAGAAAAAAGCAAGAAAAAATATTAATCCATTATAGCAGTTTTTTGGAAGTGGACATTTTTGTCCTGAATGACACAAAAGGGTAGTAAATTAAAGTGACGCCTGAGGGTTAAATTTTTGGTTTAGGTGTTGTTAGAATGATGAGGTCGATGCCCCTGCATCCCATGCATATTATTCTGATTTGCTCCTCCTGTCACTTAGCAAAGGACTTTAAAGAATGGTTGTGCTGCTGTGATGCAATCGGACTATGTCAGATGCTGAAATGTAACTAAAACACAAGCAAACCGCAGAGAAGAGCTAATCTGTGGACCAAAACTATTCGCTGACAGGAGCTCAAAAGCATCACAGAGGTGCATCCACTCACTCCACTTTCCAAAAAAGAAAATTCTAAATTACAACTTCATTTCGCTTAACAAGGCATGTCCAAACTGTCTTTAAATAAAGCCGGAGGATGAAGGTGCTCCATCACTCTCCACTCTGTCGACACTCATTCACCTGCTGCATTAGGAAATCAATCTTGTAATGAGTCAAAGCAGCAGTAAAATAGATTTAATGGTGAAGAGCTGCAGTCGGTGTGATAAGAGCTTATTGAAATGTCACATATTTGATCGTCTCCTTATAATAGGTTTTTATTAGAATAAGCTCCTCCATCCATGGTCGCCTGTTTCTGAACCCAGAGGACGCCTCGCTGTGACTTTAGAAACTCACACAGAAACATCAAAAGAGCAGATTAAAATCATTTTTAATTTTTCATGATGTTACATCATCTGACGCTGGTTTTAATCACCGCCATCGCCTGCGCCTCGGTTATCGCTGATCGCTCAGTGACATCATGGTGCGTCTCCTCTGCACTGAGAGGCCGTGGGAAGGAGCGACACCTGATGCATGAAGCGAGGAGTAAATGATGCAACTTTGTGTTTAAATGAGGAATATAATCGGATTTTACACACAAAGAATTATCACCATAACCAGCTACGGTGCTGCAGGGGAAGCACCTTATTCTTAGCAGAGATTGAGTGGGCGGAGACTGCGCTGACATTTTAGATAAAGCAGACTTATTAAAGGAAGTGAGTGACTGTGCAGAATGAGGGCATGGAACTGGGCTCACAGAATACTTATGAGGCATGATTGATAAGTTCGTGGTCTCAGGTAGCACATTTATTTTTTGACATAATCCCCACCTTCGTTTAGGCGCTTAATCCAGCAGATCCCCTCTATCAGGCTCCAGGAAGTGGCCCAATGAGGTCCCTCTCCATCTTTGGCACGCCTGAGCATGCTAAATTAGGTGAATAGTTCAAGTCCACTTTCCTGGTTGGCACGTTTGTTCGTCATTTCTCCGCCTTCTGATTGTCTAAATAGACACCCAGCTTTCATTTGGTTTCCTGTCCAGCACATTTGTAGAAGTCTGGTAGAAAGGAAGTCTTCCACCGAAATATTGTGCGTGTGTGCCCTCTGTGAAGCAGCAAAGTATTTAAATAAATAATGATAGCACTGATAGTAAAGTTCAGAGACGGACACATCCACTGTGACTATTCTTCTTGTCTGAGTGCAAGTGTACGACATGGATTCAGGCGTTGCAGCTTTTTGTGATACCACAATCAAACAGCACTCGCTGTCGGCTGCTTGGAGTGGAGTGAGGTTCGACAAAAGTGGTTAGCTATTGTTGCTTGGACAGGTATAGTAATTACATTCTCCTCCATTCAGTGCCTATCTCCATACAGCACCGGCGCAGCTCTCTCAAACTCCATTATACGCTTGCCAGATGGAACAAAAGCCTAACATTCAGTGGTTTTGGCACTCTGAAAAAGGCAGTGACCCCTCCTGGGGTTCGGCATCAAACTGTGTCCTGCAGCCTGAAGAGTTTTAATGCTTGGTTTCTGAGCAGGATCAGTCCGATTCCTCTGATTGTTTGTCACAGCTATGATGTAAATTACACCAAATTGAACTGTTAAGGCTCAGTAGACAATTCCTAATGAACACAACGGCGCCGCACATCTTGTGCAGGGTTGCTCAAGAGTGCACAGATGTTAGAAGCAGAGCCTGAAGTAGCACACCAAGCACGGCACTTGTCTTGTCTGATGAGAGGGCTCATTTGGAGCTGCCATTAGCAGACATATGATTTATGACTCTGTCTGCAGAAACAGAACTACACCCCAGCACACACACACACACACTCTCTCTCTGCTGAGGCAGAGAGCGGAGGTTTCACATACCTCTGAATGAGGCTAAAAATAGACGTAAAGATGCTGCTCTTTGGTCCAGAAGTTCTCTTAAGCACTGCTAATGTGGAGCAGGTGTAAATTAGCTTTAAAAAAAAAAGCACAGAGCTTTCTTTTGTTACAGCTGAGTCAGGTGCTTTTTAAAATGTATGGCTATTTAGGGAATCAGTGGAGGATGCATTTTTAAATGAGGCAAAGGACAAAGGCGGGTTCTAACAGTTTAAAATCCATCTTTAGATTTTAGGAAGGTTTTTCAACCTGGAGGTGCCTGGTTATAAATATAAACAAAATACTCACAACCTGTTGGATTTTGTCTTTCTCTTCTGTCCACTAGTGGGCCACAGCTCATGTCCCTGCCCTGCCCTGTCCCCTGACCTCATCACTTCCTGCTCATCACCTGCAGTCAGCTCTCCTGGTCAGTGTGAGACTCCCCTTCCTGATTTCTTCTCTCCATCACATTCACACCTGTTGCTTGTGTTTCTGATTTTTCCACCACATATCTACACACATTTTTAACAAATTCTCTCTTCTGAGCAGGAGACGACCGCTGATGGCAGCAGGACCGAGGTGTCGCGCCTCTGCGTGGGTGCTCTGCCATGACACATCTATCAAGCTCGCCTCCCCATCAATCAAAGCTGCTGAACGCAGGTGAGTGAGAGCAACCATTAATCACTCTGAGACACCGGCGTGACTTTACAGATTGGATGCAAAACTCGTGTTTTGCTTCTTAGTGTCAGTAAATGGACGTAATCTTTGGCAGAGCGATGCTTAGAAAACACAATGGCATGAGGAGCAGGGGAAGATGTAACCGTGGCGGCCGTGTCATTCGCTGTTTTGCATGTTATATGGTGTTTTAACCATGTCTTGACTTCAATGTCGAGCAGTTTGGAGAAGAAATGGAAATATGTGTGCATGAGTATATCAATGCATCCTATCCAATGTTAAATATAAAACTCAACCTTGAAACACACTGACCAAACCTTTAGAGTTACTAAACTGCTGTGGATGAATTTAGTATGTGGGGACGAGCACCACCTGAGAAGCCTTTAATAAAAGATAGACACCCTCCAACCTGATGCTGCTGGTTGTAGAACAGCAGAGGAATGATGAAGAGCTGTCCCCCCCCCCTTTTTTTTGTTAAATCAAGTCAATGGGTTATTATTGCATTTCCTTTGGTGTATTAGTAGAGCTAATAGTGATAATGAGAAGGCACAAAGTGGATTATTCATCCCTGCTGCTCACCTTAGACCTTTGAATTTGGCTTGTGATAGTGTAGAGAATGATAATTTGCTATGTGAATGAATAATTTAAAAACACACAATTGCACAATTATCTCAGAGCTTGAGATTTTAAATGTGCCCAGAGTTTAGCCTCACACATGAATGCTACATAGGAATATATTCACACTGTCCAGGCACCATTGGCCCTTTAGCGATTTCTCTGTGCACTTGGGTCCGACATTGGAATCTGTGCAGCTCAGACAAAAGAAGCGATCAGGTGGCAGCGGAGAGGAAAAGGGGGTGCAGAGTTGAATGTGTCTTGTTTGATTATAACAGCCCTTCACAAAGAAATGTAATGAGGAGCGTTTACTTGGAAACGGCTGTTATGTTGTACTTCACTAAAAGCTAAAACCTCACTCAGGACATACATCTGTTGCATGAAGACATGTTGCTTTGTAGGTTCACCAACAAGCTCTTGCATCATTTTCTGCGTTAAGATGGAAACCCTAACTGTAACCCTAACCCTCTGTGACTCTCAGATGCAGTTAAGGCTGTGGCCACAGTGTGGCGCTTAGCTACGTAAGCACTATTTACCACAAGTTGTTTTTGTCAGGGTTACCTCTGGGCTCTTATTCTTGGTCGTGCAGATGTGTGTGATTAGGTGAAAGTGTCAGAGCTAGCAGCTGGCATTTGAAAATGCCATTAAATGCAACATATATTCTCAGTTAGAAGCTAGAAATTACGCAACATCCTGTACAATCAATAGGAAAAATATATTTCATAATTGAATTTGTAGCATGATTGATAATCTTAATCTGTATCAGACAGATCTTTACATTATTTTTTATAGAAAGTAATTTCACAGACAAATCCCCAGCTACAACCTTCAGGTGTCCTTTTTATTAGGCTGGCTTTCATTTTGGGGAAATGACAGCGTCTTGACATGCTACAAAGAGAGGCACACTTTGTCTCCTGAGTACTGAAAAGGAGAATCTTGAGTGTCTCTTTTTGCCTTCTTAACCACTGGTTCTAAAAACCTGAATGGTTAACCTTCGGTCATTCTGATTTTTTTTCTTTTTACATCAAAAGACCATCTCAGACTTCAAAGGTTGTTTTGATCTGCAGAACAGGATTTTGACCTGATGAAACCAGGATAATAGACTTTGCCAAAGGACTTTGGGCAGACAGCAGTTGTGGTCTGCAGGCCTCTTGATCTGCACAGAAGTTTTTTTTTTTAACCTGTGAGACCAGCTGGAGAGAAAACAATTCAAAATTTCAGTGTCTTTTTCTTCCCTTTGTATAAGGAAACTGCTCACTTGGAGAATTCATGGTGAGCTGCAAATTGGATCTGTCAGTGAGGGATTTAAGGGTAGAATTATGTCCTGCACCTCTATAGAATGTGACTTTTAATTTATGAATCCATATTTTAAATTTACTTAGCTTTGATTCTGTTGTATTTTCACATACCAACATGAACAACATTGCTTACTCTGCTTCACAGAACTCCACAAAAGCTGCCTCTTCTCTTCTAAATGAACAATACTACACACACTGAGAAGTGTTTCCCAGTAGAGAAACACACTTGAATCTCTGAAATGCAGGAGGTCCTCCACTCCCAACCTGCCCTCATTGATGTAGCAATTTCACATAAAAATACAATAATAGCGGATGACCCAGGCCATCCACTCCATTGTCGCTTCTCGGAACTCCCCTCCGGCTACAGATGAGCAAAAGAGCCAGAGACATTCTTAAACATTCTTTAAATATTCCTATTCAAGCTGATGCACAGGCAGGCACTTAGAGTGGTTTTCTGCTGTCAGACAAAGGCTGCTTTTGATTACTGTGACTATTCTTTTGAAAGTCCATTTGGAACATGCTAGCAATGAATGAATTTGTCGTTTCACACCTTATATATGCTATTGATTAGCCCATAACAATGTGTCGTTATGCCTTTATTGGTTGTTTGTCCGAGTGTTCTTGGAATGTGCTTGGAATTACAAATGGGATGTTCAGGTTTTGGATGTCAAAGGTCACACGTGTCTATTCGGGAAGTGCACCAAAGTGGGAAATGCAGAAAAATGTGGTAGGGATGGTGAAGCAGAGTGTGATGGAGCACAGATAACAGGACAGTATCCAATTGTATATGTGCAGAAACAGTCTCCATAGCAACAACAAAAAAATGGAGGAGAAGCTTGCTCTGGTGTTGTCTGGTATATTAGTCACACATTTGTGAGGTATTTTAATCAGATTGATCACTGTTGCCATGGCAACAACATCACTTTGACAAAAAAACACTATATAGACAAACTTAACAAATATCTATTTGAGCTCAAGGAGATCAAACATCATTGCACCTATGCGTTATGAGCAAATTAGGAGCATAATATGCTGTAATTGTAGAAAATATAGACATGTATATATGCCTGCAAGTTGTTAATCTAGAGTAATGTTTTTAAATGGACAATTAATGCCCTAATCGACTCATCTATTAATCCATTCAAAAGACTCCTGTGACATTTGGGATAATAAGCTCTTTGCCTTTGTTGTCTTGACTCCGATGGTATCGACATCTGAAGCTGCAGCTCGAGCTTTGCGTGAAAAATGTGATGCTGTTTGTGGACACGCACAAATGAGGTTTTGATGTCTGAAATGCCCTTCGTCTGTGTGATAGCTGGGTGAACTGTAGTGCGCTACTTCCAGGCTCCCTGGGGGCTAAACAGACTTATCTCAGTCAACACCACACACACACACACAGAAGTAAAGTAGTCCCTCCCAGCTGGATCCTGTGATACAGGAAGTGCAGACAAGAATCAGTTTAATGCATGCAGTAGTACAACCATACTTCTAATGCACAATTTAATGGTATATGTGTATATGTGTGTGTGTGTATTTGTGTAGTTTTTATAGTGACTTTGAATGCAGCATAACTCAGCTTTTACCTCAGTGAATGAAAGAGACTGTTCACCTTAGAACATGTAAAGTATTAAAAGGAAAAAGGACAAACATTCTTATTCTCCCTGGAAACTTTACACAAACAGTGAAGCCGTCCTGAAGTTGAACTCTCAAGGTGGAAGACGGAGCCATCAAACACAGCAAGGCTAATGTGTTGTTTCTTCTCTAATGGCCGACTGCTTGGCTCAGATCTGAGCCCCCTTTTGAAGTGGAGCTTCTCTCTAAGTTGATAAGTGTGACGAAAATCCAACAGCAGGTCAGCACTGAGGAACGGCATTATTGTTAAAAGTAATAGAGGTGTTATCTCACTAATGCATTTCGTAGTTTACAATGTGAGGAGGAGTGAGGAGGAGGAGGAGGAAGAGGGGGAGACGGCAACTGATGCATTTTTCACAGCCGCTGCTTGAGAAGAAGCGTTGTAGTGTTTTATGAAGCTGCAGCTTGTCTTCCAGTCACTGTTTATTGAAATGAATTGCGCCACAGCAGCTCGGTGCCTAATGAAAATAAATCACAAATGATGAAACTGAATTATGCGCAGCGGCATCAATCCCACGCTTGTGCGCGGGTCGCAGGATCTCGAACCCAGATCCTGTAGATTTAAAGCAGCTAATAAGTTTCTGGTTCCAATACTGCACACAAGTATGATGTAAATCAGAAATGACTGAGGAGGAAATGGGCCTTGTGGAGTACCAGAAAGTTATTATAGATGCAGCGTGGAACATTTTGGATGACATTATGTAAATCCCCATCTGGAGAAAATTGTTTCACAAATTTTATTTATTTTCTCTCTCTCTTTTTTCGCCTCTCTCCGGACCTCATTGCTCAAAGCCACAAACAAGAACTTTAATGTTACAAATGCTGCCTCAAACATGAGCTCCCTAATACCAGTTGATAATCCACAGCTGAAAATCCTTAATATACATAATTCCACAAACAGCAGCCTTGCGTCTTTGCCAGTTTAGATGAACTGCCAGTTTTGTTGACTTTTTTTGTGTGATGCTGTGTCGCCAGTAATCTTTAACCCCAGCATTTCTGATGCATTCATAGTCCCAGCAGTTCAGCTCTTTATCACAACACATACATATGAATTCTTAAAATGATAATTAAATGCAGATGTAACGAAGAAAGCGCAGCACAACAGTGTATGAATAAATAAACAAATGAGGAGAGCAAACAAGTAGATTTTTCTGTTGTGTTGTCACATCACATGGTCCTAGGAAGCTCACTTTGTTTCCTGTTTTTAGATATTGTTGTGCACATTTTGCAGAATATTTTATTATTTAAGAGTATGAGGGGGAAAAAAAACGAGTTGTTGTGCTTAAACGACAGGCGTAAATCCAGCCTCTGGCAAGGCTCGGCCCTTTAAACACATGTAAATTAATCCTTACTGAGATTCCTTATTTAAATAAATACTCTTTATCCAGCTCCGCAGCTTCCTCACTGTGGGCCCTCCTGATTAGCCGCTGGCCTCAGACCTCCCCTTGGCGTCAGCTTCGCATGCACACAGTGGACGAGGCTGGAGGATCACATCCCCTGCCTGAACATGTTGACTATGATTAATGACTGAGAGGGAGGTTAAAACAGTGATTACACACCAGCTGGCATGCCTCCACTTTTAACATCAGTTCCTCTTCTCCTGTGTCTGAAGGGGAATCCGTCCCTCATACTGCTGTAGTCTGAGCAGGGAGTGAAGGAGATGGTGGGGGGGGGAAAAGTAGCTAAACCCCACCTTCAAACAGCAATCGACCAATGCAGGTTTGAGATGGAGCAGTCCACCTGTTTACTACTGTCCTCATTAAGGTGTGCAATGTTTAGTTTGTTGTCATGGTTACACCTCACATCACTGTGGTCACTTGTGGGCACTGTCACCAATTGGGTGTGAATAAAGACGGACAAACCCTCCAGCCAGCAGTTTCCCGTCCCTACTTTCCTCTAAATGCAGGAAGCAGGTAGCTTTTATGCCTTTATCATGCATGGAGGGGCTAATGTGTGATTTAAAGCTAAAGTAGCTTTAAGAGCAAAGAGACGAAACTTCTGCATGATTGTTCAATTATCAGTGTGCCTGATAATTCTCCACATATGAACCATCTGCAGGGCTGCAGTCGCCATGGCAACCATACTTTTTAGTTATACAAAATCATTCTTCCACAGTACTTGGCCTTTTACAGATCAGGAATGGGACCTGTTGCGAGCAGACAAAGTTCTTTTGCATAGCAGTGTGTGTTGACAGGTTGTACGCACAAACTCTGCCTCTAGT
Organism: Parambassis ranga; assembly: GCF_900634625.1. Taxonomy (NCBI): domain Eukaryota; kingdom Metazoa; phylum Chordata; class Actinopteri; family Ambassidae; genus Parambassis; species Parambassis ranga. The sequence continues at coordinate 41,303,837 of NC_041023.1, forward strand.
GGCTGCTTGAGGAACTGAACAGAAGATTGATATTTTACAGTTTTTTTTTACAGTACTTGAACAGTTGGATCTTGCCACTACAAATGTGAATGAGTAAATAAGATCTGTCTTCTTTAAACTAGATAAAAGGGACATCAATAAAAATGCTGATACTGTGACAGAGAGCTGCCACAGAGAATGAATTCATAGCCACTGTCTGCTCCTCCTCCTCTGTCAGTGATTTACACTGCATGTATAAGCTGAGGAAGAGCAACAACAGGAGTCTGACAGTCACTCTCTCTGTCTCTGCTGCTCTGCACCCATCCCGCCTATCTCTCTCTCTCTCTCTGGTCATTCTCAGAGGAGCTGTCCCCTGCCCAGTGGCATGTGGATGTGTATAATGGAGATGGATGGTGGCTGGCTCTGCCACACCGCGGAACAGACGGACTCCTCCCTAAACGCCTGTCTGCCAGCCTCCATCAGTCTCCCTCCGACAGCGCGCCGGAATAGAGCCCAGGTTCGATATTGGCCTGCCTAGGTGTGTGTGTGTGTGCTTTTCAAAGGCTTCAAAGATATTAACATACAACACACAGCTCCTGTTTGACTTGTGATATCCCATAATCCTTTGGGAGACTCGCTATATAGTTTCCTTCCTCTGTATATGTGTCTTTAATATGTGTGTCCACAAAGGTTTGTGGGTTTCTGTGTGCGGTTCATGCCAGGCGCTGTGAAGTTCAGTCACTGTGTGGTCCAAGCACTGACACTCAGTCTTGTTTAATTAAGCTGCTGGATCAATAAACTCTTTGATCCCACCCCCACACCCCCAACCCTCTGCCTGGAATGCCATCTGTTCACCGTGACTCTAAGCAAGACCAGTACAACCTTTTCTTGGATCCTTTGAAATGCCCATTAAAAATCCATTAAGACAGCAGCGGATGATGGGAGGGAAGCGCGTTTTTAGCTTTAGGAGTGTGAAATAGTATTTCAACCAACATGATGGTTTTTGATAACACTGGAGAGATCACACAGAGGGGATAAAAACAAGAGAGAATACCCTGAGCTGTAAAGAGTAGCTTAGCATTCATAGATAAGGTTTTTACTTTTCTTATTATTAACAAATTCCAAGGAAATCGGAACACTCCTGACCTCCCTGCCCTCTCCTCAGAACTCTAAGTACTGAATATGTAAAAATGCAAAGCCATTCCCAGCTTTTGTGCTTACAAATCGCTGCACTTTCTGTACTTGTGCACAGTATAAGATATGACTTAAGGCTGTAGCACCATCCTGACAGGGCATGCCACCCTTTTCTGCTTTAGGACCGTGGCCTCCGATTTAGAGGTGCTAATTATCGTCCCGCCTCTTTGCACTGAACTGCAACTTCTCCAGTGAGAGCTGCAGGTCATCATCTGCAAAAAAAAAAGCTGTGATGCAAGTGATTCGGGGTCTTGTTCATGAATCAGGGTCTGTAGTAATGAGGGTTTTCCTCAGGTCCCATGTGATGAAATAAGAGCTTTCAATTTACCAGTTGATCTATGTTCACACCTTCATCTATGCCATGAGCTGTGGGAAGTGACTGAAAGTATGAAATCGTGGATACAAGCAACTGAAATGAGCTTCATCCTCATGGTGGCTGGTCTCGCCCTGGAGGGATCATATCTCTCAGTTAGCCTGGGATCACCTTGATATCCCCCAGGATGAGCTGCAGGAGGTGGCAAGGGAAAACCCCTGTGACCTGACCCTGGATAAGTGGAAGAAAATAGATGGATGGATGGACATATTTAATGATGGAATGTTTTTTTAGTCTTCAAAATTGTTTGTCTTCAAAATATTCCACCATGTTTACTTCAACAATCAAGACTCTTCCAGCAGCTCTTGGTTTAAAAGGCGTAGTACTTACTCAGATATATGTATTTATTATGTAAATTACACACTAGAAAGGCTATAGATATGCAAAATAGACAATAATGAAAAAATAAAGATATAAAAAAACACAGTCCCGTCAGCAGCAGGGTATAAAGTGCAACTCAGTGCAAATCTCAGTCTTTAGGGTGAGGTGTGAGTGTGTGACTGCAGGGATTTGATGGTCTGCCCATGAGTGACCGTGCAGTGTGTGTGTGTGTGTGTGAGCAGGGGGAATGATTGATTTCACAGCTCTGGGATAGAAGTTATGTCTCCTCCTGCCTCCTGGTTTGAGTATTCATGATTCTGTTCAGACTGGGGAAAGTCAATCCGGCTAGAGTGGGATCGAATCTGGATTGCTTTTTAGCCGGATATGTTCAGACTATATTTTCAAATCCGTCGGAGGCCGCGTTAAACGAGTCATTACACAAGTCTGACAGATGGTTGCCTGGGTGGATCTGCAGCAATACTAGCCTTCTTTTGGACCTGGTCCTACAATCCCCTGAGCCGGTCTTACCACATGGGCCAAGTCCTTTCTGTCCTGCGCACTAGTTGCTTGCTATAGTGTTGTGTATATATTGAACAATCAGACTCAGTAAAGCAGTTAAATATATGGTGGATCAGGTTTGGACCCTTTTTAATAGAGTATTGTATCTGTGCTTTGAAGTCTGGCTGTGATAAAAGAATTGGCTCAGATCTAACAATATATTTTTAATAGAGTTCCATAAAACATAGGCAGAAAAGTGAGTTCCAGTAAATTGTTTACTGTAGTCTTCACTGAAGCTGCATTTATTGTTGCTGTCAGCTGATTCTGTTGCTGTAATGAGATTTGGATGTGGGTGTTGGAGATCACTGGTACTCCAGGTACCTGCTGCCTTACCGACTAACTGACTGGCTAATTAGTCAATATTAGCCGTGAATGAAAGTACCAGCTGTTAAACATGAAGAATTTGCATGATGCTGAAAGGCGTTCTGGGATTTTGAGCAGAAGAAGAGAAATAAAAGTATAACTGACTTATTAGACTGTGTGGTGTTGGCACTGGAGTGAGACACAGGGCAATAAAAAGGCTTTTTCTGGGATTATCCCGCCGTTGATGAAACTGACAGGGCGCCTCTCGCTGGTTTCTGTGGCTATATTCGCCTGTCCCGCCTCATCACTCTCGGATACCTCTCGCAGCGGCTGGTGGAGGAAACTCTGACAAACAAGTGCAATCGGAATATGGGCCACCCTGACAAAAGATTATAATCCCTCCTTATGTTGTTATCTAAACTATCAAAAAAATATGGATTAACACAACTTTGAAATAGTTTTTCAGTTGTATCTCATCATCACCGGAGTTCAGACTGCAATCTCAACTGCACAGCTCTTGTAGAAAATTAGCCTCTCACAGTAATAGTGCTTAGCTGGTTTTCTTGTATCATCCATCAAAAGCATAAGAAAATATGTCCTTCAAATCTCTGCTCCTCATCCAGCTGCCATTATATATTTTTTAGCTCACTTCTTAGTAGCATTGTAGCTAAAAGCCTAGTGAAGCCGGATGGTGACTTAAAGATAAAACCTGCCACACAGCTGGACTGTTTCCAGTCGTGTGGACACACAGCAGCACATTGTAATTTATGCGCTTTCCTCTGCAGCGAAAAACATCCGCTGGTAAGGAGACAGAGGCATGACAAACGGGACTCCTAAGTAAGTCGGGGAGATTACACTGGTTTCTAAACTCTCCGCGGGGAAAATGTTAAGCAGATCCAATGGATGAAGTAATTCAATTTGAGCCCTTGAATAATAGCATCATTTGCCATGGAATTAGCATCCGCCACTATCAATCAGCATGGCGAAAGACTAACAGAAGCTGCAGCCACCAAGGACGCAGCTTTTTTTCTGTGAAAAGCAGCTCATTCTTCAGGTAGTTAAACAGTGCATCAGTATGTACGCAGAAAAGAAAGGCTCATCATGTGTTTAAAAATGAATGTTTGAATCCCTGAAGACATATAATATAACATTTACCATACAATATAGCCAGCCAAAGTCTGGGCTTTTCACATAGAAGTCCAAGGTTTGAGTCCCCTGACACCACAAGCTTTGTGTCCACTATAGACAATATAACTATGGACGAAGCTTCTTTGCCATCAGCTGTAGTTCAGCTGAGTGTCTGTGGGAGCCTCTGTCTGTATGCCTGGACTCCAAAGTGTCGGAAAGTTGCCTTTAAAAAGTAATGTATAAACTTCTAAACTGTTTTAAATAAGGTAAATAACTATAGTTTGACTTAAAACACACAAACGCCGTCACATGTTTCAAGTTTTTCACCCGGCTGAGTTTGATGCCGGCACAGCGAACTAGTTTCCACCTAAATTTAAAATGCCTCTTGCGGTTTGACAAATTGCAACCCTTTCAGTGGTGAATATTGAACAAATTAGATGGTGCATTCAAAAAAAAAAAAGAAAGAAAAAAAACCCAGCAGGAGACATGTTTCTTTGTGAGGAACTTATTCAATTGCGGTAAATGCAGAGTTGACAGACGTCTCAACACAAGGCCACTATTAGTGTCACTTACTTGGAGGATATGCTGCTGAGCGTTGAAAGGCTCTGTTTTCTCTGCTTTTTTTTAAATCAAATCAAATCTAGAAGCATAAAGGAGCATGCACCCTGATGTGAATGTGCACAATTTCCACTACATACTAATTTAAATGACTTTGTAAACTGGACCGATCTGCAGGCCGACTGGTTAGAGCTGCCAGTGTACCGGCAGCTTTGTCTCCTGGTGTCACAATACACCTTCCTGATTACTCCTTTAATCATTATCGGCTAGGAGAAGACACTCTACTTGTCGACAAATCAAAACATGTTTGCAAAAGAGAAGTCTTTTTGTGCCACCGAAGACAGGATCGCACTGTTATTCGTCTTGCGCGAGGGCAGAGTGTATTCCCTGAAGAAAAGACAGCATCGTGTAGAGAGCTCGCTGTGAGATGACCGGGTCAACCTTATCACTGACCGAGGCTGGCAGAACGTCAAAACATCCCCTCCCAATCCGCTTAGGAGGAGGAGGAGGATCAGCACTTGTAAAAATGACTGGCACTGCCCTAAGGAAGGTTTCTCAGGACTCAGCAAAAGGCAGCTTACCAAAAACAACTGATGTCCAAGGGAGTTAATCAGCACCGGTGTGGGTCTGAGGATCATCTTCTGAGGTGACGGCAGGGTGCCCGACGGCCTGGCGGGGAGTCCACATGCTCTTGTCTAAAGGTGACCCCTGTCTGACTAGCAGTTTGTGTCAAAAGAAAAGTGCTTACCCTCAAACTTCTCCAGTGTCTTAGTAAAACACTTCTGCTTTCCAGCCTGAGCTCATCATTTTGTTCCACCTGCCAGTCAAAAAGTCATCTCGGCTGACACTTTCCTCAGCGCGGCGGGAGTCAGATCATCCAAGAGGCAAAAAACCCTCTGTTGCCAAGTTACTGTTGGACAGTGATCTGGCTTCTGCATCCAGAGGGCCCTTATCTTTGAATTTCTATTCAGAATTATATATATATATATATATATGTATGCTGGACAATTTGCAGCTCCGAATCTTTTCAACTTTGTGTTAGCTGAAGAACACCCACACTGAATGCATATTTCAGATTTTCAAAAGAGTGTCTATGGAGGATAAAAGTGCGCCGCGTCGGATCAAAGAAACGTCCCGTTCCATCAGTCGAAGAAAGACCGGGGATGGGCTGGAGTCGCAGCGGAGAGCTAATAACAGGGACGCACATGTTTGTCTGTTAGACCCAGAACAAAAGAGATGGTGCAGTGGTGACGGCAGCAGGCGGAGGAGGGGAGGGTACAGGAAGCTTTTATCAAAAGGTTTACAACATTACAGCATTTTCATGTTTTCATGTCTTAGAATTTATTGGAAACATTCATCCATCCCTCCCTTTGTCTTCCCTCCACCCCTCCGTCCATCCATCCATGTGTCCACCCTTCCTTTCACCTGTCCAATTATGCTTCCTTCCTTATTTCCTTCTTTCTACACTACTCCAGTTATTCTTCCTTCCCTTCTTGCTTTGATCCATCTGTTCGCCAATGTTTCCTTCTATCCATCCTTCCTAGTTTTTTTATCTCTCCTTTTTCATGTCTTCCTTCCTTCCTTCCTCTTCCACCTTCCATCCACCCCTCCTTATTTCCTTCTCTCTCCTTCATGTCTTCCTTCCTTGCTTCCTCTTCCACCTTCCATCTATCTATCCATCCATCCTAACTTTTGCTTATGTAAACTTTGAATAAACAGCTCCTGTTGTTTTTTAAGCAGGCATTCTTTTGGCCCCTCTCCATTTCAGCTGGCTAATGATTTATCTGGGGCGACCTTGGGTCATCACTGACAGTGCGGGCAAATCGTTTTACATTTTCCTTTGTGCTCTGTGGGGAAACAATAATTGGATATGATTACTTTTATTACACTTTGTAATACAGAGCCATAGTAAACTCAGTGCAGCACGTACTTACGCAGACCTGCACTTTCACAAATGCTGCAAGAGATTAGGTTCAAGCTCCACTCAGGAGAGCTGATAGGACTCCAGCTAATTGCTGGAATACAGAAACTTGTGTTATGTCATTAATATTTCAGCTGAGTTTCAGTGGCCCAGGTCTCTGAATTATTTAAACTATGTTAGTTAGTGTGGGTGAGAGCACGCTGCTTACAGAACTGAGATTTAAAAAAATTCAAACTCTGGCTTCCATCCATTGATTTTATATTATGAAAATTAGAGAGTGATTTATTCCTGGTGTGTGATAAGAGCATCACACTGTTTCAGTATTAAAAAAAGTCACTGACATTAACCATCGGCCTGCCTGTTTACACCCTAAAGGGGGTTAATTTGATTTTTGCAAAGGTTTAACTAAAATTGAATTTTGTTTTCATGCACCCGTAATTAAAGCTTTAGTAGAGCCAGGCGCTCAGACTCCTTCACAACCACGTGAATTTGAGATTAACACTGTCTCTATGGCGAACACTGTGCAGCTGATATGAAATGCCTGGATGAGCAAAAGCTGCTGTTTGTGTGCATGAATATGTAATGGCCTGTGTCCAGGCTGCTGATATCCTGTGTAAGAGGATCCACAGTTCTGGCTTACAGTTCTGATTTTATGAATATAAATACTGTTAGTGCTGTTCAGGAAATGTTAGCTAGCCTCCCCTGTTCAGAAAGGACCAACACTTTCACAATAAAAGCTCGTGGAAGTGCTTCACCCACACACACACACACGTGGAGTAAAGTGAGGTGACTGGTCACCATGGTGACAAATGTTGTTGTCGTTGTGCCCAAACATGTAGCTTTTATTCTAAACCTAATCAGGAAGTGTTTTGATGCCGAGTTTGTGAATACAATCTTTGAAGAGGAGTCAGTGGGAGATCTGTAAAAACAGCACTTTAAAGCCGCAGTGCTGGGATAACTGACTAAATGATGCTTCATTGCAAAATGAGGTTTGTAATTACACAGTATCACTGTGACCCCGGGCACAAATGACATGCTTATTATAAATAATTGGAGCTGTGTAGATTGAATAATTTGGTGGTGTTTACATGAACAATACGGGGCTTTAGGCAATTGGCCAGGTGTTGTAGAAACCGTGATGCGAACAGATCTGTATGATCAGGTTTGACATGTAAAGGCAATGTGACGTCAAAGAACAGGTATATTTTAGAGCACATCTGAATGTGAAAGGAAATTCATCTATAGCAGAATTAATGTGTTATTTTTGTAATCTTAGCCTAGATTTGCAAACACGAGCTCCAGAGCCAAGAAATCATCAAAAGGAGGGGGAAAAAAACTGGAGCTGCTGTCAGAGGAAGGCAACTTTCTGTGGATACAGTGAATCCGCCTGAGGAGATTTTACAGGGACGTGAGCACATTTTCTGGTTTTACAAAAAAGTTGTAGCAGTGTAATTAAAGAAAGCTCATTTGGATGGAGGAGCTCAAACATTCAGAGGGTTCATAAAGTCAATCTGTGACTCATCAGCTCTCTCCTCTTCATCTCAGGGCAGAGAATGTGGATTCAGCTTCGCAAAAACACTGTTCAGACACATGTGGCAGGTGTTGGAGCTGCAGTTATGCTGTTAATCGTATGCTGCAGGTGGTATTGCATACTTTTCTGATTTAATCTTTGTGGTATTTTGCATATTTTGATGTCATTTTTGAATTGTTTCACATTTTTTGTGATGTGCATATGCTTAGTTGTTGTTTGGCATCATTTTGTGGTAGCTTTATTAGAGACAATTTAGAATTCCCAGTTGTCTTTGAATGCAGCATTCATCAGGACAGGCATGATGATAGCATCATCTTATCTTGTTCAAGCACTTATAATTGTACTGTGAAAAATCTCACTGCTGAATTTTAACGTGTTGTAACACGTCGCTAGGTGATTTCTTATATTTAACCTTGTGTCAGAACTCCTCCTGTTTTTAATCAGTAATTTTCCTGCATACACTCAGTCCTATAGCTGATATCTACATCTATGAATAGCCCTGCTCAGCCCAGCTGTCCCTTTTTTGGGTGACATTTATAAAAGTTTCATTGCAGCAATATAAAACATTACATGTCACGCTCTCATGAATCATTTGTGTCATGGATCATTGCTTCAGAGCGAGACACTAATAGGAAGCCAAACCCCCCCCCCCCCCCCCCCCCCCCCGTCCCCAGCAGAGTTCTCATTTGTGACGGACACGGCGGGTGTTGAAGCTGATAACATGGACGACACGTCTCACAGAATTAAAGCTTCTAGAATGAATGATCAGGATTTGTTTTTTGGCTGCGACATTTGTCACTTTGAATAAGAAGAAGAGAAATGAAACGCGGTTTCCTGTGAGGACAGATTTATGGTTTGACAGAGAGGTGGTGCAAGGTTATGGGTAATGGTGGGGTTAAAGGCCAGACAATGGATGGATGTGGCCTCAGTGTGAACAGCAGCAAGGACTGTGTGTGCGTCGGCCTTCTCCCTGCTGGGGCATCTTTATTAACTCGCTTCATTAACTTTCCAATATGAATATTAACAGATAATCTGTTTAGTGGAAGCATCTTTGGTCTGCACACAGCAGGCCTGCTCATCCGTCCATGACACGTCCAGGGCCCGTCAGTCTGTGTTTTAACTCCTTCTCTTAGCCATTTGCTTATGTTTGCTGCCTTCATTTCAAACGCACAATGTGTTGGATCTGATGTGACAGCAGTCAAGCTGTAGCTGCCACCATGCAGGATGAATGGAAATGAGCTCAGCTTGATTACAGTGGAGCAATATGGTCATGTAAATAGCAGGGAGCCATGTATAAAAGCATGAGAGTGAGAGTGCACGCTGCTGAACTTGATCCTGCCCAGCTCTGTCTGATCTGTATCAGCTGCTCCGTGGAGAGTTAGGGCTGCGAGGGAAAACGTTTAAGGGGAAACTACGAGATTCGATTTAGATTGTCCACCTTTAACTGCATCTCCAAATACCTTTATTATTACATGAACAGAATGGAGCACGCTTCACACACAATTACGTTCCATTTGATGGCCTGCAATGCCTTGATGCAGGATTAACACTGGCACATAATTACATGGAAGGCAAACTTGTTCTCATTTATTTGCGTCAGTCCCAGGTGAAAGGAGCTTCATTCGTATTCTCTGCTGTAATGTACCTTTTTTTTTTCTAAACTCTGAAAGCGCTTCAATATGAAGTTTTTGTCAAGGTGTGCACAGTGTGAGGTGAGAACAAGGAGGAGATACAGAATCCCAGGAGTATACTGAGGAAGAGAAGCAGCCTTTGATTTAATAAAATTCCAGATATTTCAGTGCAGTATGTGTAAGGCTAACATGTAAGTGAGCATATTAGCCTGGTGTAGTGCTAAGATGCACTCGCAGGCAGATGTCCGACATCCCCTTCAAGTCAGAAATCAGTCTTCCAGGTCTTCCTGGTTCTGATGCAGCAAAACAGGTCCAAAGCATGATACTACCACCACCATCTTTAACAGATGGGATAGTTTCATATACTGGAATTCTGCTCAACAAAGGCCCCATTCACACTGGAGAAAGTCAATCCAGCTAGAGTAGGATTAATTCCAGATGGCCTTTAAGCGGGATACGTTCAGACCTATTTTCAAATCACAAATCACACACACATGTCTGCGCTCAATCCGGCTTAACTCGGCTTGTTTGCTGTCCTCCAAACCGCCAGGTGGTGCCTCGTAATATACAGAGTCCGTTCAGGCCGCCGCAGGACCGTGTTTGTCCTGTGTCGCTCGTTCTTTCTGGTTCACCAGCCCTCTGGTTTGTCCACATGACCTGTGGCAAAACTGCAGATGTGGTTGGCAGCAGTGTTCTGGATTCGCTAATCCTCCACAAAAATGAAATGTATAAATAATTATTATTTTTATGAATAAAAACATATTTCATTAGTCTCCAGAGGGTTCACAAACTTTCAAGCAGCGCTGTATATGCAGCTCGGTGATATTAGAAGAGTGCACCGTGAGTGTTTGTGTACGTTTTCAATGGTTGTTGAGTTATTTTAGTCTCTGCAGAAAATTGCCAGCCGCCTCGTGAAGGTTGTTACAATAATCCACCCAGTGAACTTGTAACCCTTTGCCAGCACTTGTGTACATCACGCTTCCACGTGGGGATAAATTACATCCTGGATGGAGAATCAAGCACTGACCTCTATATCAGGCTTACTGTCCTTGTGCCAGGAAATAAGCTGACTGTGACCTCTGACCTCTTCACAGTTCTTCTAACTAAAGTTTTATTTAAATAAAAATGGTGTTTGTTGGCACAACTTCGAATATTAATTTAATAATATTAATAATATAATTTTTTAGTGTGTGTGTGTGTGTGCACAGTGATAGCCAAATGAAATGGCCATAACTCCCATGAATAAGGGATGGACAGGCCTTGGGGAGGAAAATGGACTTTGGATTGGAGGTAATTGGGCAGCAGGTTACCTGCAATGTAAACACAACTTTTCCCCCTGTATTAACAAGCAGCTGCTGTGATTGCATTGGTTAGCCTTGGTAAATGTTGAGCGTGAGATGAGAGAAACTAGAGCTCCTTTACACACAACACTCCATTTCCTGTCACCCCCGCTGGTTGTGTTAATGTCGCATTACCGCCAGCTGTTTTTCTGAAAGCACATTAAACTTTTCTTCTTTAAATTAACCCATATAATTCTCTTCCCGGTAAATATTGTTGCATTTTTCTCTCTGTCAGTGTGCCATAATTGTTAAACACATCATTTTTTTCCCCTTGTTTTCCAGCAGTTTTTATTATTTTCTTTCTGGAGCAGCGACACTCTCTTCTCACTTGTAGGTTTAAAAATATCACACCAGACAGAAGAAATGTATGAAAATTCTAAAATAATAAGAGATAAGGAATATTTTAGGAGGTGTGATGTGTCTGGTACTGCTTCAAGGGAGAAATCTGATTTTACATTGATTTTACACTTACAGGACGTTCAGGTATGTCTTCGGGTATTTGTGTGACACTAGTCCCACCAATGTTTGTGTCACTATTCTCCCAGCCAGAAGCAGTAATGGATGAAGTACTGAAGCTTGGTACTTAAGTAAAAGTACAAATAACCAGCAAAATATATACTCAAGTAAAAGTAGATTATCAATTATCATAATTAAGTAAAAGTCTTAAGTACTTTTATGTATGTTTTAATGTACTTAAAGTATTAAAAGTAAAAGTACTCATGCACCGAACATATATTATTGATTTTTATTGCAAAGGATCTGAACAGGTTAAAATAATCAAAGAAATCATCTTCAAATTTAAATGGACCATGTGTAGTTAATGTACATGTTCAGTCCAGAAGCAGCTATGGACAGGTCTGTGTGTCATGAGGCAGGCTGTGGGCATCAAGTGAACAGAGAAAGAGAGAGAGAGGCTGCTGATAACAAACAGGCATTCAGCATTTTTACTGTGTCAGTATTCCTGCTGTAGATTCATGTTATGATTCATGTTAATCAGACATTAATGGATGGACCTGTGTTAGCAGACAGTAGCTAACTAGTTCGCTAACTGAGCCAGAGCACCGGCGTCATGACTGAGGCTCATTATAGAAACACAGCTGGCAGCGTGACACCACCTCCATGCAGAGTCTGACCTCACATCAGTCCAGCACTGTGTTCATCAAATGTAACAAGTAACAGCTGCAACATGTAATGGAGTAAAAGTATAAAGTATGCACTATTATTTTTACTTAAGTAAAGTAGAAATGCATAAAAATTTACTTAAGTACAGTAACAAAGTACAAATACTTAGTTACTTTCCACCACTGGCAAGAAGTGGTCCATTTTCTTGTAGTTATAACCTCTACAACCTTTAAAAATAAATAAATGATTACAGTAATTATATTCAATTAATTAATTTCTTATTATTTGCTCTGTCTGTGTGTTCACTTTGCTGCCAACTTTGTTCGCAGAGGTGACATGTGCCGTAAAGTAGGAACTTTTTGCAGTCCTTTTTTTTTTCTTTAGCTTGGATGCAGTCTTGGCTGCATGCTTATGGAATGATCTGAACCCTGAAAGTAGACAGCAGAGACACTCCTGGAGAGGACTGTGTCCGTTTGTTGACATGCATCACTGTGATAGGGTACAGGTGTTTCAGAGGGACGTGCTGCAGATGTTACATTAGTCCTATCACCACGGAAACGAGTGTGAATGGATTTATGATGCGTTTTGAATGTTACCCAGAACAAACACCATCATAAGTGGAGGTGGATTCAACAGCAGGGGACATTTTAAATGTTTTCTTTTCACTTTTTTTTCTTTTTAAGGTGAATTACATAACCCACTGGGAGAACCGTTGAATGAAGCTCCATTTATTATGCATGCTGCTTTTGCAGCCGCACACAGCCTCCTATATAATATCAGTTTTGATGTAAGCTGCCTTCAGAAAATTATCACCTGATATTTAATCAATCAGAGGCAGACGGAGATGATTTCTGCTCTCAGCGCTGCTCCATCTGTTTATTAGCTTAGATTACAATGACGTAAACAGCAAATACAGTAGTTAATAAAATAATCCCACAATGTTCTGAGTGAGTGTGTAAACTAGTTTGATGTAAATTATTGGCAGTATAGTTGAAATAAACTTGCTTGTGTGTCTGGTTGCAGTGCATTTTTTACTGACTGCTATGCATGTTTTCTTGTTGGCTTTCTCTCAGTTTGATTGTTTGGCATCGGTTTCTGTGTCTTTGTGATCACTTTGCTCACTTAACAGATTGTCTTGAGTTATGCTAATTGTTATTTGCTAGTGTCTATCTTTGAGTAGCATGTTGCTACTCCTCCTCCTTGAAGATTCATTGATCTAATTGGTTGAAGATGGTTCCTCCAATCACTGCAGACCAGCAGAATCCCATCAGATTTGCTGACACAGCTGAGAGGTCGTTTCAACATAAAGTGTACAGATGAAAAATTAGATAAACAGCCTTATATAGTGTGAAAGCATATAACAGGGAGCGACGGCTACATTTCTAAGATCCAGTCTCAAAGAACAGAGTTCAGCGTTTCTTCTTATTACATGTCAAATGTTTTTGCCTTGATCAAGTTAAGTATTCATGCTGTTCCTCATTTACATAACATCCCGCAGAGTTTTTCCCTTCGAAATCTGGCAGATCTACAATTTTTGCAAATAGCTCTTGTTTTATGGTAATGCTGCTCATGACTTTGCACTGATTGGTACATTAGAACTGGAGAACAACAAGCATGCTGTCCTTCTTGAGTGATTTATTAGGGGCATTTTATCCTATTTTACAAAGTGCCACGCAGTGGTTTCACACAGTGATGTGGAGGGTTTGTGGCAAACTGTGTTTTTACAACAGTGTGTGTGTGTGTGTGTGTGACGAATAAATGGAAATGTGTTGTGACAGAACAAACAGGCAGAAGTGAAGGTACATGAGGCAACACAGCAGCTTCTTGTGCCTGCTATTCTGATATAAACAGCCACAAAAATTAGTGAGAATGTATTAACATGATGCTAATATGGTCTTGAATTTCCATTTTCCATTGAGAAGACATAAATATATTGTTCATAAACAGGGAAAGTTGGACTTTTTACTTTGGAGGTCTAAAGGAATAAAGCAGGAAAACCAACTCTTGATGACTTCTAGCAAGAAGGAGCAGTCACAAACACAGGCAAAGTCTCTGAAAGAGTGCTCAAGGTCTGAGCAGCTCGCTAAGTCATAACAGATCATAGAAAGAGTTAAGGAAAGTAAAGGAAAATAAGATATGTAGAGTTATATATACAGTGGGCTAGAGAACTGAAAAATATATAAGCATTATATATGGGTATATATGATGCTGCCGGCCCTGGCACTGATCCTCTTGTCATCAAACTGACCCTTATAGTGCAGCTTTGAATCGTATAGTCTGGACCCTGGAGCAGAGCGTCTCTCTCAGCAGACTCCTCTGATGATTTCTGCTGCACCCTAATGACTCTCAATGTGTAATGACAGCTCATTTAACCATTGTTCGGTGTCTGATGGCTCTCACATGCGGTGCAGGAAATACACACCAGTTTGTGTTTGTATGTGTTTGGACCACACCCAGACTCAGGTTTAACACTTCAGCGGGCAGGCAGGGTGCTCGGGGCAAATGGCCTCAGGCGAGGAAATAAACAGCGGACTGACAGAGGAACGTGCTGCTAACAGGCGCTAAGAAAGCAGCTTCATCTCATGTGATGCCTCATATGGGAATTTGTAGCTAAACAACTCCAAATACCTATTATTATTATTATTATCAAGCTGCTTAAATAACACTGGGGATTGATATTTATAAAACATATATGTATTTTTTAGTTAATTTTGCTGTTAAGTATGTTGATGACAAGTAGTTAAATACAGAAAAAAGTACATTTTATCAGTAGTACTGTAGATTAAAATACAAAGACGTGACAAATAGAATAAAAATCAGAAAATGTAATTAAATCGTATACTGTGGAAAAATTATATAAATGCATTAAAATGACTAAAAAAAAACCCAGTAAAGCAGAAAATACTGTAAAATTAATAATATAATAATACAGTTACACAGAAAAAAATACATTTGAAGAAATATATTAAATACAGTAAAAAAAACAGAAAATAAAGTAAGAATAGAGAAACTAGTTTAAACAAGGTTGATAAAGTTTAGAAAATACACCCCAATCTGTTTTATGGCAGAAATAACACTCATTATCTGGTTACCATGGCACCCGTCATTGTATGGGTACATTAGGCAGCAGTTTGTCTTAAAAGATGGACATCAGGAGGATCTGAGCGACTTTGACAGGATGGTCGGACGCTATGTGAATGAGAGGCAGACGCAGCTGTGCATCATTCATCACCATGGAGACATGCAATACTTTTATTTAGACTTTTAGTATGGCATAATGAAGACAGTGATAAACCTTTGTGCACACATCAATAGTAAGAATGGAGGAAGAAAACTTATACTGTTTTATAAATAATGATGAATAATTGAAAGGAAAAAAATGTGGCGTTAAGTCCGTCACTTCTTAAGCAGAAGAACGGACAAATTGTGTATATGTAACTTGGGCGTCGATCAATTTCCAAATTATGCAAATGCGAAGTAAAGTGCGGCTGAAATTGCATTTAAACACCAGTTTCATCAGCTTCAGTCCACCCCTGTCACAAAGCCCAACACACACACACACTTAGTCGACGTGTGATAAACAAATTGGCTGCGCTTTGATTGAGACTGCTGTCGCGTCAGATTGCCAATTACAACAAGTACGTGATTACACTGATCTTTCTCAAAGTGACCATCCCTGAATGCTGCTGTCACTCTTCAATTAAATCACACAAACAGCGCAGCTTTCTTTTCATTTAATTGAAATGAATTAAAAAAATGGAAATACAAGCTTTATTTTAGGCTTTAGGAGGAACACAGTGTGTGTGGTGCTGATGAGTGGAATAATTGGCCATTAGAAACTTCACTCACTCTAATTATGATGAGCCTATTGTGTTAAAAGGACATTTTTTTTTACTTCCAGGTTTAAAATGGTAGAGAGAGGTGCAAGAGTCTTGGAAGGACATGTTTAATGGTACAAAAATCAAAAATATTTTCAAACAATCCTGTAAATGGAGCATGAGGAAGGGAGAACATTGACATTGATTCCTGTCCATCTACAGATCAAAGGGATGAGCGGCGGATCAGTCATGTATCTGACGGCAGAAGCAAAGCTTCTCTTTACACATTTCTTTAGCAATTTAGCCTCCTAATGATGTTATCGTAAATTAGTTCTGCTGTAATTTATTCCTGCTGCTGCTGAGTCACTCTGCCTTCAAGAGTTTCTAACTCATCAATCACAGCTTAATTGGTTTCGGTGGAGTTCTCCATCTTGAAACTTGTGCTGTGAAGTTAGAGGAAAATGTAGTCGGCGGGGTTACCAGCAGCGATTGGTTGAGAGCGTGGAGAGGATGCTACGAGTGTTTTAAGCCTTGAAAACACATTGATCCTGAGCTACAGTATTTAATTGAACTCATTTGCATTAAAATCCGAGTTAATTGTTTACTAAAAACCTCCAGAAATACCATCTTCAGAGTAAAGAAGGTGCTTAAAGAAGTGTAGCACATTAGTTACTCGATGGATAAACCAAATAAGGTGCAATTATTGACACAAGTAGAGAACAAAATTACCCAAATGTGAATAATTTACACCATGTCTATTGCATTTATGCAACTAAATAGTTTTTAAATCAAGACCGGTTTGTGTGATCATTGATAAATACAGTGTAGTTCCCTATTTTACATGCACAGCAATATGCTAAGCTAACATTACACTGCTAATCCTTGTGTACCTGTCCATAAACATAGATTTTTTTTCATTTGTTGTCCCTGTGTTGGGCTAAGTGTGGGCTAGCCGCTACATTAGCACCATTAAAACAAATAAATGTTGTAATTGTGCTTCTGCACCCATAATGAGGTCTAAATAGCACCATAAACCACAGGAAACCCTTTTTTGTTTGGTCTGGATTTTGGTTGGGCTGTCCCTTTAAAGTCCACGCATCAGACTTCCACACGCTCAATAATCCTCTGTGAATGTGCGATGTGAACGCTTGGCTGCGCTGAAAGACACCTTGTAAAAAGTCACGCACATAATGGCACGCTTCCTTTCACAGCGCCGCCACCTCGGCGTGACCCATTATCATGATTAATGGTGTCTCGGTCCCTGCAGATAATTACAGCTATTTGTATATTTCCGTATGTATGTAGCTGTTGATTTACTAATTTGTGATGTGGAAGCCGTTGTCAGGGGGGCCAATTTGAGGATGCTTGGTGATAAATGATGGAATCTATCGGAGCCAGCGGTGCGAGACCGGGTTATGACTAAGGTCACTTCAAATGGAGTTGGTGGGACTGTAGGTGCTTGCAAGTCAGTGTCATCAGCATAGATCACGGAGCTCCCTCGGAGTGACCGAGCCGCTCTGCCGCCTTCTAACTGCAGATGCAAAGACAGAGAAGAAGAAGGTGTTTTTGTCCGGTGCGTGTCGCAGACCAGCTCGGCCTCCCTTCAGCGCCTCCTTGATTTATCATAAGTGGAGCACGTTAACTGTTGTGTTTAGTGTAGCCGGAGTGAACACCCATCTTCCCCTCCACTCCTACGCCGCCATCCTGATCGTTATGTCATTTGTTTATGATCCACGGCTCTCTCATAATGGCCCGTTTGGCATAATGCTATCCATCAGTCTTCCCAATGGCCTACTTTCACATGGACACCTTTCCCCCCTCCTCTGCGGTGCATTAGCAAAAAATGTGTTTAACCAACGATTGACTTTGAAATGGAGGCACAAGGACATATAGGTCTGTTGTCAGAGATTTGTCACTCATTTAGCGACTGGCTTAATGTTTTTCTTCTAGTTCCACCCTCTTCATTTTGTTTTCTGGTTAAAATGTGTTTTAACACTGCTTTTTATGCTTGGACTCTGGTGTGGAAATGTCAAGGTATCACAACGCGCAGGGCGGCTTAAACGCTGAACATTGTCCACGGGCGGAAATAACTCCGCAGTATCCACTGACATTTGGTGCAGATCGGTGTCTTGCTTTTGAATAACAACCCTCAGAGTTATTGGTAGAGAATGTAATATCTGGGATTGACCGTTTCAGTCGCTGCAACATGACCTGACCCTGCTGGCCTGCAGCCACTCCTGTTAGTGGAAATGTCAGGACGCTGGCCCATCCACCAGGCCCTTTGCATACAAATCAGTGGCATCTTTATCTCATATATGTGCACATACAGCAGAATGGAAGCATATTCAGGGAATTCATTTCTCTCTCAGCATGACATCTGAAATTCTATTCACGATTCACAGCAGAGAGAAATCTGACGCTTCCACATCTGGCATGTGTATAATTACTGCCTGTCTTGTAACCAGCACCTTCATATTTTCAATAATTAGTTGATTAATTGATATTTTCAGCAGTGCAGTGAGTAATATTTATATCATTCAGTGTCAGTGAGGGAAATAATTTGGCTTTTAGTAATGTTTTATTTTGAAAATTGATCCACTTCCTGCACAGGCCTCACCAGTACAACTCCATGAAAAGCTGATCTGTGTCGCTAACACTGCCCTCAAGTGGCCAGACATAGCAACTACAAGTGACATTTAAACTAACTGGTACTAACCAAGCGGCAGCCTTAAGGGCTCAAACTTGAAGTGTCAAAACTTGTAGTTCACGCCGCAACCACTGGGGGCAGGCTCCAGAAGCGAGTCATTTCCCATAGACTCCCATGTTAAAACTTCACAGCAGAAATGAAGATGTTTATAGCCTGGTACAAAAAACCATTCTGGTCTCCAATGATAAGTTCTCTTCTAGTGTCAATTGTCAATAAAACTCACTCGTTTGAATTATATTCAGACTTAGAATTATATTCAGACTTAGAATTATGCATAATTATGTGCGTTGCCGCCTGAGCGACAGACAGTTGCCGTATCACAGCGCGAGTTTCCTGCTTCCACCATCGCCCGCCCCCCCTAAACTCCGCTTGTGCTCCCCCTCTTTGTCCATGGCGGGCATGATGCTGCCAACATGGCGGCGGTCAGAGCGTCCCGGAGCCTCCCACCGAGCCTCAAAACGGCTCTTCAGAAACAAGCGGGTGACGTCACGGAAGCTCTGTCCATAGTTTTACTGTCAACAGGTGCTTGCAATGTTCACTTCCTGTTTACTACCTAAATAATAATCTGTTTATGGCACATTTACACCAGAATAGTTTCCAATTATTACATAGACAAACAACACTCTTTGATGTTGTAGTCGATGATCACTTCTAAATGTCAGCATCTTTTACGTTGAAGCCCTCTCCGTGATCCTCATGCTGTATTGCAGGTGTGGAGTCTTGACATTGATGTGTGTCTTTTCTGGCATTCCTTCTGCTCTTTTCCTCCTCGTGCTGCATTTGCAGTCGAGGGAGAGCAGCTGCGGGGTTTCTGGACTGACACCTCGTAGAGTATGTTTTCATCTGCTTCTTTGAGTGCAACTTTCCTGGATTTTCACAAGCTTCCATTTGGCGGCCTTGTAAATTGCATTAGGCGGCGCAGATGGTCGCCCACAGCAGTGATGGGAGCGTGTTCAGATGTTAAGAGGAGTTTATGCGCAGTTTGGGAGTGCATCCAGTGTGTGAAGGGAGTCACTGTGAGCTGCTGGCATGCACCTCATCGCTAACTGCACCACAGAGCACCCGGTGGGCTGTGTCACACACACCCGCAGAGGGAAGCCATGCGTAAAGTGTGAAAGTGGTAACAGTCGTGAAGATGACATTTTCTCGTGGAAGATTTATTAGAAATATCTCATGGCCCTTGAATGCATCAGGGTTCATTACAGCCAAATGTAGCTGGCTTTATGTAACTGTGTGCAGAATAGATTGCAAAGGCTGTAAAAATGCAAGTAGTTACATTTATGTAGCATGTGGAGCCATGTTTTTTTAAATGTTTATTTATTTATTTTTTAAATACATTTATGGCTTCATACTGCAGAACAAAACATGTTTCAGACACCTGTCTGCTTCTTGTGTTGGGCCCTATAGGTCCACAGACAGTCTGTGTTATTGCCTGCATAGGAAAATGATATCCTGACCGCACTGTGCTCGATTTTGTGCGACATGTACATGATGTGTTTAAACTGCAGAGCAGTGCACTGTTCGGGGTGCTGGCTGCAGTGACGGGCAGCTGTGTGATTTCGGCTCGGGCCTGACGAGTGCTTAGCGGAGGCCCAGGCAGCTTTAGCATGTGTTCATTAGAGGATGCCGGGGAAGCTTATCATTCTGAATGGCCTCATTAGTGATAGGGATTAATATGCGGCAGGTTCATTAGAAAGACAGGCGGAGCAGCGTGTTGCCAGAAATGCAACAAGGCTGCCTGTCTGGACTGGCCCTCGCCTCTTGTGTTGTTTCAGCCATTTACAGCAAAGCCTCTGCAGAGTTTTGATGGGTTTATGGTTGCAGGTTTATTATGAGCGACAATAAACACATGTTGATATTTAACAGTGCCATGAAAAGAGATCAGTTTAAAGCCCAGAATCCTCGCCCGGTGGAAACACGCCATAAATATTCTGATTGTCGGCTATCCTCGAGTGGCCCACGGCAACCTCGTCCTGTGCCAGTAGCATGCTGAGGACGGACGCGTGTGGTGCATTAAATATTAACAGCGTGTTCTTTTATTTATTTATTCTGCGAGTTTAAAAGTTCTTCAGAGCCTTCACACCGGGCTTTAAAATGCCCATGGGTCAGAAGAAATCCACCGCACAGATGGGAGGTTCGGATCATGCCGTCTTCTTGTATTGTGCATTATGAAAATTCACCCCACCTCCTTCATGCTACATATATATAATAACTATATTCTAGAGCTGAGCACCAGAACTCTCACATCGATAGCTGCTTTTACTTTACTCACTTTGATATGAAGTGTCGACAGATTCTCTCTCCACTTATGGACTGAAACAAATGAACTAATTAAGGAGTTTTATGAAGTGTAGCAACATCAACAAAAGTCAGTTCTTGACCTTGTTTCTCATTTGTCTTAAAAACAAACAAAAACATGGCGAGGCATAAATATGCAACAGATGTCGCTCTCAAAACATCAAAACAAACTGATAGGTTGTACTGGACAGCAGCAGAGAGAGGCTGGAGGTACTGAGCCCGGCTTGTCTTTGTTTTACAGTCAACTGGTGGAGGTGGTGCACCTGTTGTGGAGGAAGACAAAAGCAGGACATAGTCTGATGCATTTTTCTGTCACCATCACACAGCTGTATTTTTTATTTTATTTTTTTTTACCAGCATCGAATATAATAATAATAATAAAAATAACGAGCAGGCAGCATTATTATTATGTTTTTTTCACAAATAATGAGAAAATATTGCAGATAAACCTTCCTCAAGATTAAATTCACCCCCCAATTTAAACGGATGTGCTTTATTTACATGGAAATAAACAGCACGATGTTACAAGTTAGCAAATGAGCGGATGTGATGAAAGCGCAGCAGCAGCAGCAGCAGCAGCAGCATAATGGCGCCACCAAAAACTTTGACCCGCGTTAACAACAGTGTGCATCTCCGTCATTGTAACGCAGGCATAATGGATTTTTCCCCTCATAACTGTTTTAATGGACTCATTTGCATTTGGAAATGAGTAAATACAGCATATATGCTATCTAAAATAGACGGAGGCATTTCATTGGCTGCATAAAATTGAATTCTGAAGAAGAAGCTGACACCTGTGTCAGCTTTATTTCCCCTCAGCATGTCTGTGACTCACACGGATGACAGATAACTTAAAAAAAAAGCATTTATTTTTCTGTGTAAAGTTCCCCGCTGCTCATATGAGGCTGATGAAGTCAGGCGCAGGCTGGAGCTTTATTTCTTTGAAGCACACCTTTGACTTTGTTGCACAAACACATTTATTATAAGTATAAAAAATAAAACACATATTAATTCTGTTTACTTTGAAGTGATAAATGATGCTGTAAAGCTCGGTTTCTTGTCAAACATCTGCAGGTCAGGTTTTTTAATTGCAGCCTGCAAAAAAGAGATTGTCCGGTCGTAGATTAGCATATTTTAACAAGGCGTCAGGCATCACTTCTGTTGAGCTTTGAATTTCTGTTTTCTGAGGCTCTAATTAGAGAGAGACACTTGTTATTGTAAGCTGCGCTCACACTGCTTTTTAGATGTTTTTATCTAGCAGCGAAAGACGCGATGCAACACAGACCTCCAACCAGTCACAGCACAGCAGTCCCAGAGTTTGTCAAATTAGCATTAGCATGTGTGTTTCTGCTATAAATTTGGACCCTTGGGGTGATGGATGTGAAGCTCAGATATGCTGCCATCTTGGTAGCGCTTGACTCCACCTAGCATCAGACAGCTAGCACTCCAAATGTGTCCAAATTTTCTGTCAGTAGCAAAATGTTTTTTTGCCAAGCTGTAAATTTAGAGTTGTATTGTTTCTTGTTGTTTTTTTGCACTTGTAGCTTAATGCTCTTTCATCACATCCAAGATGTAGTATTATATTTAGCTTAAAGGTAGGGTAGGAGATTTCATTTTGATGCACTTTTTGTTAAATTAGTGTAACTTCTCTTTACAATCCGATAGAAACCAATTAGTTTGGCAGTTTCGCTTTAAAACGAAGAATATCAATCATCTGTGGAAGCTATAAAACGCTAAAAACATCAGCCAATCCTCCGAGTGGACCCTGCGTGTATAGTTGGCTGGTTGTCACTCTCTGAGCATGATGGCCGAAGTCACAGACCGCAGCTTGTCTTCAGGTAATGCGCGCCCATGTGATTGGGAGGCGTGGCTTCAGGGTGAGCTCCGAGAGAAAGGGGCGTGTGTTTACTTTCCAAATCTGGCTGACTCTCACTAAGTTTTTAAAATCTCCTACCCTACCTTTAATGCTCTGTCATCACATCCAGGATGTAGTATTATGTTTAGCTTAAAAAAAATCAAAAAATCAACAATCATTATGAATTTCTGGTGCCATCACTATCTTAGCCACTTAGCCTTACTGTTGAAAAAAATGGCACATTATCAGCACCAAATAGAAAGCGCCAATTTTTAATAAATGAAAGCAGTCTGTGGGGTTGATCTGACACTGCACTTTGAGTTTCAGTCGGCGCTGATGAAAAATGAACAAAGTCACTGGCTTAATCTGGGTTGGAGGAAAGCGCTGTTTGCTTATCTGTGTGTACACGTTTGTCAAAGCAAACACAACATGAATTATAGAAACAAACACTTTGCATGTTTAACTTTGGAGAGGGGGAAATGGATTTCCAGCTGTTCCACTAAAGTCAGAGAGAGCTGCCAAACGAAACCATTACAAACGCACACAAACACACACGCTGGACAAACACAGACAGTCTCCTCGGTGGCAGAATTGCTTGTCTTTACTTACAGCGCGGTGTAATTTATTTTAAGAATGTGGAAGATAAAGAACAGATCTATGGCGCTGGCATGACAAAGGAGGGCAGCGGTGCAGTTCATTATGCGGAGACTCTAGATTCAAGTTTGGACAACAGACCTGCTGCACAAAACCCCCTGTGATGAATAGAAGGAGTGTTGTGATTGATAAATTCATAGCCTCAAGTCTGTCACCTCTGCTGCGTGTGATTTAAAATGCAAACATGGCAACGCAGAGGCCGAGCTCCACCCCAAACATCATGTGACGAGCAGAGAGACGCAGCAGGTCTCTGGAGACTGACTCTGCTTTTTGCCAATTAAAAACCATCAGATCACAACGAAAAGGCAATTTGTATCTAATTGTGTTGCGAGTGCAGTTCACTTACAATCAGTTTTCCCTCCAGACTGCCGGTAATTTGCTCTTCGTACCACACAATCTTTAACACCACGAGCATGGAGAAGCAGAGCATTTGTTTGTGCAGAGGATGTTCGCAAAACTACTTTCTGAGAAGGCTGAACATGTGCATCAGTAATAACAATAAGACTCACTAATGCTAATTATAACTTAAAACTTTCAACCAGTACCGTATTTTCGCCACCATAAGGTGCACCACATTATAAGGCGCAGTCTCAATTACGGGGTTGCACCGTATTATAAGCCGCATGCTACGCTAAAACATATTCGCATAGGTGGCGTAACTCGCCCGGCGCTGCCTCCCAGTCTTAGTAAAGCTGTGCTCGCCGTCTGCCATCCATCGCTCCCAGGCTGCTTGCAACTTTACTTTGAATGCCCTGTTTACGCCAATGTCCAGCCGTTGGAGTTCTTTTGTTAACCCTCCCGGGATTATGGCAAGCTCTGAATTCATCTGCTTCGCTGGTTTCTGTCCATTACCATGGCAACCGAGAACAACAGTGAAAGCCGACTTCTTATGACACGTATCAAGACCATGCTGGCCCCGTACGTATGTAGTGTCAATTAAGTCCCTGTGTCAGGTACTCAACCCGTACATAACCCGCACCGGATTATAAGCCTTTAGGTGCGCCTTATAGTCGTAACAATACGATGTAGGTTCTTGTGCCAAATCCTGCTGCGATTAAAACTTACTCCCAGGTAAAAAAAACAAATTAGCGGTGTCAGGCGGACTTGTACTCCTGAAGTCCGCCATATTGCATGTTCCCCCCACCATCCACAGTCTACCTCTCTACTCTGACTTTTGTGTTTTTCTAAATGGAGTCTGGCTTTGGGAGAGTGCAAATACTAGGTAGCCAAGGAGTTAGCAACAAAACAAAAGATATCAGCATAAGTCAGATTTAAACTGATGTCCAAAGAGCAGACAGCAAGCGGACAGAACCAGAGGACGCCTCTGATCAGTCACAAAATTTTGTCTTTCACTGCGTGGACATGAGCTTCCACTCCAAGTCTCTGAGTAAATCTTAGGTGCCTGTCTCCAACAGAGGTCATGCTCTGCAGCCGCACATAAAACACAGGCTACAAATGATAGGTCCAGTCCAAATGAATGATGACAGATATTATTACACTTTCATTCAAGCAAGGAGAGCTCCTTGGCCACATTATGGGCTGTTGTTAGGGACAGGTTGAAGCTGCATTGGAACCATCCCTGACATTCCCACAATTGATTTAGTGTAAAAGAAGATATTGATATGATTTCAATCAAAAATTCATTTTATCTAATCTCTATTAAAAGCTACAAATCTCTTGCAAGTTTATGAACTCTTTATTTAAGCTGATCCTCTTTCCCTCTCACATTTTAATGGAAATTGATAGAGAGAAAAACAATTAAAAATATAACACTTAATAAAAAGACTTTGATGTCTTCTTTAATGGAGGATTTTACTGAGAGATTAATTCATAAAACACAAGTTTGAAGGATTATGAAGAAATGTGTTTTGTTGGTGCATGAGATGATCAGTTCCACAGAAATGGAAATGATAGAATATTATTTATATATATATATATATATTTGATTCACACATAAATACTTACTTATACTATACTATACTTACTTATTGGATGTTGTTTTTAACCCTCTAAGAGGTAGTAAAAATATAAATAATAATAATAATTTTGATTTATTAATATCTATATCATATGCAGCTCCCAGAGTTTATTCTAATGTAGATAATACACTGATTATAGATCTATATCTACATTAAATATTCAAAAATGTGCGGTATATCATGTTTTGTGAGAAGATCAGCTGATGCAGCGTCTTTAAAAGCCTATAAAAATAAATTGTGCAAAAATCCCACTTCCATGTTACAGATTTATTTTTTAGCTGATTAATAAAACTTTTATTGCTGTAATTAATTTCAAGCAACATTAGCTATCTGTGTGGCAGATGCTGTCTCGGATTGTTGACTTAAACTGTTTGTTTGATTTGTTGCAAGAAGTAGAGGGTTACGATGACAACAGTGGATGAGGGCTTCTATCTAAATACTGTACTACACAGTATATATATATATATATATATATATGTGTGTGTGTGTGTGTGCATTATTTTTTTTATTCACCAATTAAATCAAAGCATCCAATAAATGTGTAACAATAAACCTTATGGGCAAATTTAACTCTGAATTTGAGACATTGGCATCTTAAAGGGTTAAATTCCTCAAAATAATTTAATGTTTGGTCGTTTTGTGCAGGTTGTTGCAAGTTGTTTAACAAATTTATGCAGAAAAAAGCAGACGATAATATTATTTTGTTAAATTTTTATAGCAGTTTTTTGGAAGGACATTTTTGTCCCTAATGACACAAAAGGGTAGTAAATTTGTTTCACAGTGTTCTGGTATTTGAAAAATTTAAATTTGAATTCTAAAATGTGTCTAGAGAGAGTCTTTGTTACAAAAAAATTGTGCCATATGCACCAACACAGATAAAATAGGAGGCAATAAAGGAGGGAAAAATTACCCAAATGGACAAAAAAGTCCATAATGACATCTGAGTTAAGGCAACATATTAGACTAAGTGTGCACTCAACATCAGACCTAAGTAAAACAGTCTTATTAAGGGTCACATCTTCACTGCTGAATTGTGTTTTTTATTTGATTATAGCTTCAACTATTTCTACAGTTGAGCTACACTCACTGATAGGAGGACGACATATCGGTCGAATTGTAAAAAGGTGTTTCTGTACACAGATATTTAGCCAGTATAAATATCACAGGCTGTGTAATTTGCACCGAGTGGGCACAGTTCCAGACACTCAGCCATGCTGTCTCTGCCTTTCACATGGCAATCACAGAACCAACGACAGCCTCCACGGGCAATAAAACATTATTGCACCTGCTCATATGAAAGCCCGACATGATTTTTTATTTTTTTTTTATAAAACTTGGCACGGCAGCCTGGAACATTGGCACCGGCGCAGCTTGGTGATCATTATGCTCCTCGCGCAGCCTAAGTCCCAAAACTAGAGGAAAAGTAGGGCTCCCTTGTTAGAAGTGCTCTCTGTGGATTGAGCTGGGGATTTTCCAAGCAGTGCTCAGAATCCAGGAAGTGAAAGGAAGCATGTAGGGCGTCAAATTAGCTGCTTATTATTGGCATAAATTTAAGTCTTGTTTACTTCGATGCCTGTTTAAACATTCAGATTACTCTCCTTAAATGTTCTTATCAAGTAGAGCGATCCCTTCGCTCCACAAACACCCCAAATAAAGGTCTGTTCCTTTTAAACCAGGATGTCCAGATTACCAGTTTCCCAGCAGGAACTTTCACCTGCACAAGTTGGAGAGACGTGCATTAGCATTTGCTGACAAGGTGCTGGGTAGTATATGCTAACAATGTTAATAAGTACACAAATAAACTCAACCTTGTTCAGGGTTAAAGCAGGGTTACCCCGGCAACCATGGTAGTCAGTCCCAGCCGTATGGATATTTCCAGGACTTGTAAAATTTGGATTCCCTTCACACTTTACACTGAATGCGCCATTTATCCAGAAACTATGTAACCCATGTTAAAATTTGCCATCATATCGGTTGTGAACACATTTTAGGGTAAGAAGGACACTTTTTGATTTACGCGCACTCTTGTCGCAGGATTCTGCTCCATCAATCTCCCTCCGTCTCTTTCACACCTCAGCCGGGATGCTTTAGTAAATCAGTGCCTGTGAGAGCTAATGACGCTCAGATCTCATAAAACCCTGTGTAGGTTATTAAACTTTTGTTGTATAACATTAGAGTGTCTGTCATTATTGAAATAAGCAGCTATTCCTGCTTCTCCACTGACCTTTGTGGCCATCACAGTCATAATTTGCTGTGTGTACAGTGGCTTTGTATTACAAGCACAAATGTCACTGGGATTTTTCACCAAGATGACTGCTGCTTGGTTACCTGCTAAAGAAACGCTATTAACTCTGCTGACTGTTTAATCATATCTCTGACTTTCTATACATCAGTTAGTGATTAGAGCAAATGAACATCCTGACATAGAGGTGAAATTAATTTAATTCATGAATATAAGAGGCGAAAAAGACACGCTGCGAGGTCAGATTAGATTATCAGCTGCACATAAATGGCCACTGCTGGAGAGGAGGGTGAAGAACGTTCACAAACAAATGAATCACTTTCGCCTTTGCACATTTTATATGATGTTGCTAAAGCCTTGAATTCGAAGTCTTCAGAGGGCCTAAAATAAAGGGCAGCGTCTGTGTGGTTAGGTTTGTGCTATCACCACAGTGTTGTGTTCCACCTTGAGGTTATTACAGTGTCCAGCATCACAGCGGTGCATTTAATCCGGTGTCAGAAGGGAAATTTCCCGCTACACTGGACAGATGATCACTGGTTTGGAAGATCCAACGTCTGGCTCCATCCTGACAGTGTTATCAAGCCTTCGTTGATATTCCCTCGCTGTAATACAACAGGTGCAAGAGCACCAGCTAATCCCTACAGGAGTTATATTTTGTCCCGGCCTCTATGAATAGATACTGTCCAGCATTTTAATATGACACCGGTTCTTCCTCCTTAGAAGTAATAAGACAACAGACAGGACTTAAGGATAACAAGGCCGAGCGGCTGTAGAACGCTGAGATAACGAGGCTCCTGACAGACAGCCAAGGTGAAAAATGGCAGGGAACTCGGAGCTCCTCTCTCATTACCAGTTTCCTAGCCTCTGAATCCAAATCTAACTGTGTTTGCTGGATGCGAGAATGTGCAAGCTGTGACATCTCCTCAACAAGCAGCCAGGAGTTTGTTTTTCATTTCGATGACAGGCTCGGATAAAGACGAGCCGACAGCAGAGCCATTTAGGATCAAACGCTGCAGACTTGTTCAAACCGCGATCACACTGGGATGAGAAAACAATAGGAAGCTGATTTAGGTACATTATACAGTGCAGCAGTTCTGCCAGCAAGTCGTGTTTTTGACTGAAACTAGTTTTCTGCTCAGTGTTTTGGACACATTGTTACTGTGTGGGTGAGAATAAGAGGAGGGAACATTCAGCAAATTTCCCCAATCCACACTGCAGAAATGAGTTTTCTAACTTTTAAGTGGGTCCACAACTTTTGGTTCAAAGTAGGATGAAGGGAAGGGATGAAGCATGCTTTTATTGTGAAAGGACTAAAAACAGAAGTTACCCAAGTAAAACAAATCTGTTATTTCATTCTGGACGAACTTCAATTATCTGCCTGTTACATCGATACCAAACCTTTTTAGAGCTTTTTAGTCAAGCAGCTACCATATTACTCCATGTGTGTGTGTGTCTAGGTGTGTGTGTGTGTGTTAGTTTCCAAACAGCCTCCTGGTCCATTGGCACTCAAATGAACCAATCTGTCTCCACACAAACATTGAGGGGTTAATAGGATGTTCACCTTGGGGATGCCACACTGAGAAAAAGCCCTCTGGGGAAGAAGTCATAAGTACTCCCTTACCTTCCCATGATTCCCAGCACGGGGCTGGGGGGCTGATTCATGAGGAGAGCAGACATTAAACAGTAATGGCCTCTCTCTTTTTTTAGATTTCTCCTGAGAAACTCCACCATGTGTATGAATGAATATGAGTTTGTGCCTTAGTTTACACTCTCTGTGTGTAAACGTGTGTAGTGTGACTCTTCTCACCTGGGTGTAAATAGACACCTGCTTCCTTTATTGGAGCTTCTTGATTAAAAGGTTGTGTAATTGTGTGCCACTTCCCCTTTAAGACCCAGACAGTTTAAATTAGAATCACTTTCTCCTGACTAAACACTAAACCAATCATGCGAGTAGCACTCAGACAGACTACATATTTGATAAATGCCTCCCCTAGTTTTCATAATAAATGCATTTCAGAGAAGTATTTTTTTGGTAAGTTTTATAATCACATTAATTGAGGACAAATGCACAATTTAATAGTTTCAAAGCTTTTCTTAATGAGAAAATAGACTTTAATTAAAGAAAAGGCGAAAACCTGCTAGCTGCTGTGCTCCAGTCCTCGTGGGTTATCACAAACGAGCCATCCGCAGGCAGCCCGGCGTGCTCCACTAATGCAAACAACACAACGAGGGAGACCCTTAATCCAGATCCACATATAACCCAGCAGCTTCCAGTTCCATTAAGAAACACATTAATTACTCATCGCCGTATCATTTACCCCGTCATCCTCCGACCCAGTGTCTCGGCGAACGTCTTGTCACAAACAATTAGCACAACAAAGATGGAAGTTAATTAAATCAAAGGCAGTGACGTGTCGTGTGTTGCAAAGTCATTACCATTACACAGCCCGGAGGGTGGAGGTTATTGATGTCTGTCTGTGGTTTTGGTTTGGGAGGGAGAGAACTGGAGCTGACTCCAGTTCACACAGGGAACCATCTGCCTGCTGTCCTGACCTTGTGCCATATAGGTTACTTGTGTCTACATACCATTAATATCAACCGTCCCTGGCAGCACAATATGTTTGGAAGTCTTCTTCACAGCATGGTGCTTTCAGATATCTGCAAAAACTCCATAACCTGCCCCTTCCAGTGAGCCCTCCTACTCGTCTGTGTGGCAAACCGTTAGCGATATGTAGCGTCATAAACATGTGTCGCACTGAATTATAATAATCGGCAGCTGTGCATCTGTCTCCACACATGTTACTCTGAGGTTAATTAACTATTAGCTGCACAACCTTCCAGTTGTAGTTTTCTTCCATTTTCACATGTTGTTGGTTGATAAACATATACAGGCTAATATACAAAATGTGCATTTATTATAATAGATGTTTATAGTACCTGTGGAGAGCCTAGAGTGTGCTGATAAAAACAAGGTATAGCATATAAAATGAGCAGGACACACATTAAATATAGAAAGGTGCCTCCTAAAAAAGAGCAGATCCTACATGCTAACTTTATTGCTGCTGAGAATATATTGATCCATGCAGTGTGAAAAGGTCCTCCTACCAGCTATGCAAATACAAAGGCCGGGCCATTTTCATAAAATCTGTGATACATGCATATTTAACCCACTTATCAAACACGTATTCTTAATCACAGGCGAGGAGGACTAATGAATGAATTACATGCTTTACTGATCCCTGCTGTGAGCGTCATTTTTTTCACATCCCCTCTCTGCAGGAAGGTCAGAGCACGGGGTCAGCTGCAGGGGGAAAAAAAAAAAGTGAAGCCCAGAAATGAAATCTTATCTGTGAGAATGGAAATGAATGACCCTCCAGGGCTTCGGTAACCAGGGGCTTTCCAGCAGCATCATGTGTTTCCACCGTCTCTTCTAAACTCTGCTGGCTCAGCACGAGCCATCTCTGCTTCTGCTCCTCCTGATTTTTTAAAAACACATTTCCCCTCTCCAAACCTTCCCTCCGTGTCACAGTTTTTGCACCCATCTTACTCCATCATAACACGCTGCTAAGCTACATCTCCTTCTCCTCTCCTCTGCTGCCTCTCAGTAGGTGTTTTGCCACTTTAGTGAAGTGTGTTCTCTGACTGTATAGTTCCTGGAACAACTCCACCCCGGGCCACCAGTACAAGTTTTGTGTGTGTGATGTGTTTTCCACTCTCTTCTCACGGCTCTCAAACAGAATTCCAGCCAAGCCTGCAGGCCAGCGGGAGGGACTTTTTTTTAAAATAAAAATGTTCTGCACTGCACCATATGCTGCATGCCGAAGGAGAAGATCCTTTTAAATATGATATGCAGGAGTCCTACCATCAATGATAAAAACAAAATACAAAGAATGATTTAGAGTCATTTCCTGCAAAAAGTACTAAAAAAATGAGATATTAATATGGAGGTCTGTGAGGAGTGACTTACGTTCAAATCCACCCTCAAGTGGCTGCATGAGGAACTGCAGTGCGGCCCTTGTGTGTGCTTCATTGGTAGCTAGGATGTAAGTAGCACCTTCTCTATAGATATGTGCATGTTTTTTGCCATAAGCTGCCTATAAAAGTGGTAAAGGTTTCAACAGCAGGTTTGGTCTGACTTCTCTTCTGAAAGTGAAGCTCTCACTCGGGGTGATGCGGTTCACATTTGCAGCAAAGAAACCCGGGCTGTTCTGGACAGAAGTGACATGTGGTGCTGTGGGAGGAAGGTTAGGGCTTCTAAAGCTGCTATTTCTTAGTGCTGCAGCTTCCCTTATGATTTCTGGGAAATATTTTTTTCACGCCTTGATTTGATGCAGACAGGGAAGCCTAGAAGAGAGAGGGAGAGTGAGGACTACAATAAATGTCCACGACTAACATCCACCTGGACACAGGTGCTGTGTGCGTGTGTGTGTGCACAACAAACATTGCTTGTCCTTACCCCACCGGGCTTAGTTTGGCTTTACTATATGTGTTTTCCTGTTATTAGGATGTGCTGCGTTCTCTTGTTCTGCTTGTCTGGAGGTTTGTTTGGATAAAGACTTAGCCCTGGTCACCACTGTTTGACTGTGTCCTTGGAGAAACTTTGAAATAAAATGGACTTTCTCTAACTCCGCCACTTTAAAGTTCATCCAGTAACACAATACAGGCAACATCTAATTTATGTTCTCCTCTGAGGACTGTTTGTCAGGAGGAATGCTCTCATAGCTGCTTGTAATTACGGTAAAAACTTCTACATTTACATAAACTTTTAAAAGCTTTGGTGTGAATGGAGGATAAGTGTCTTGTAATAACAGCGATCTAAGAGGCTTTGTATCTGAGCATGTAATGTTTTTTTTTATAAATAAAGTTATGGTCACAACTTCTTATAGAACAACAGCAGAAAGGCCTTCTGTGGAACACAGTGTGCCGCCTTGACTTCACATAATAAAGAACTCTGTATTATTAAGGTGACAACGTTGCAAGCTTTAATCATCAGGGTCATGGGCACCCAAGGGGGCCTTGAACCTTGTTGCGATGTTGTCTCCCATGTATTCCTCTAGCCTTCCAGGACAGGGGCCATCATTCATGTTTGAATCCAGCAGCTGATAGAGATCATCCTCCACCTTTAACAAATGAAGCACTCCTCCCTCTGCCGGATTCAAAGCTCTGAACAACAGCTGCCATCTCATATCAAACCTAGTTCCTTGCCATTAACTCATTGTCCCCCTCCCTCAGCCTCCCGAGTCGCCATGCATGTAATAAAGACTGTGTCACTCTGCAGCTTGATACGCTTGTCTGAGTCTATCAAGGTCCAGGTTCCTCGGGGACAAATGAAAAAATGGATTGCGGGAGCAGATCTATAGAAGCTGGGTAAAATGAGATTGAGAGCTCTTTTTCCTTTTTATGTCTAGATATTTTAAAATGATGTTCCACTTTATAACACCATAATGACACAAGCGCCGCAAACTCACAGGCATTTGGAGATAAGTGGAGGGAGTCATTGAGGAGATTTTTAGCATGATTATGATAAATTAGAATTCTGAAGAAACGTGTGGGCACATTTTTACAAAGCTGGATCTCTTTATTTGAAGTCTTATAAATATATTCAAATTGATAGCCGCTGTGGAAGTTAGAAATAAGGGGAGGCGTGCTGTTAATACTAACCCCACACTGCTGGTAGATCTACATACAAGCAGAGTTTTATTTGTGCCCGACCACTTCTTGCCACATGCCCACAAAATCCACTCGGAGACAAAGTTGTTTTCCCCGAGGTTACTTCCCTCATTGGCTGCAGGCTAATAGCACTGACCTCAGCCACAATGGAAGCCTCTCAGTGACTTGTACTTTCCTCAATTCAAGTGCTTCACAGACGTCCTCCTTGACACCTGTTTGCCACCGTCGAGCATTGTCAGTGTTGACCTAAACTGTGCTCCACTTCCCCTCCTCTGTCTCCAGCTCCTGAAGAGGGAAGCGTAATGTGTTGCACAGGTGGAGAATGACAGTTCCAAAGTCAGAATATAAGGAGGGAAGCTTCGCTGAGTGGCGCCGGGTTCCTCAAATTACAAGAAAAGCTGTCACTTTTGTCTCCGTTGTAGCGGATGATGGATCAGTTAAGATATGCTGTTGCTGTGTTGCATTATGGTCTACTGAAGCAGCTGTCAGAGGAAACACATGCCTAAGATGGATCCTTCCCTGCATCAGTACTGGTGTAAAGTCTGAAAAGATAGCCCGGCTCTTTTATTCTGACGAGCTGGTGTCAAAGCCTGCTATTTATCTTTGATGTTGGAGATGAAACTTTAGTGGCTGAGAAGCAGGTGATAATCCTATAAGCTCCTGGAACAGGAGGACAGACAGAGAAGTAAGTTGAACAACAAAGGCCACATTTTCACCCAAATTAACCTCATCCACCATTTTCTTGGCTGCCACGGCGACAAATCTCACCTGAAGTTAGCCTGCATAGCCTGATAGCTTTCAAAAATACACTTGGACGAACCATATGTCACTCATCAGATTGCCAAAGTGGAAGCACACGAGGCACGAAGGTCCCAGTCTTGTGGTAGATTTTGTCACATGTGCAGCAGCAGTCACACTGTAACTGCAGAAATCAATAATAAGCTCAATTCTTTCCAGCATTCACGTCTCCACACTGCCCCTAGTGGTCATGTATATATTGCATCTTGCATTTATGCTACTTTCTAAGGACACGTCCACGTCTCTTGATAGAAAACTCCCTGTCTGCATATCATATATCACGGGGTCAGCCACCGTGTGAGATATTTATGAGTTATTGTGCGCTCTCACACATTCAAAATCCTACTAAAATTTTTCTTTGAAGCATGACAGCACCAATAACAATGTACATGCGGGACACAATACCACAGAATAGATTGTCCCTTCATGGATAGTCAACAGTGTGACAGTAAAAATATTCCTTTCTGCCTCAACAGTATCCGTTTTCATATTTGTGAGGAAGCTTGCTGCTGCTTCGTTAGCATGAGAGGAGACAGACTGAACTCTTAAAAGCGACAGCTGGGCGAATGTGCTTCTCTTTATTATCTAACATCATGAAGAGTGCCCCAGGGATGTGGCGATACATAGAGCAGGCGGAATCAATAATTCATGCGTTCATATATTGAACAAATATGGGCTCAGTATTGTCAGGCAGTTAGATCTAATGTCGCTGAAATGGAGAGGAAAGAGCCAGAAGCAATCTCAAATGGGCCTGTGATCGTCTTAATTGTGCTAATTCTGGAATGGCTACGATGTGCCTCTGAAACTAATGCGTGGAGGAAGAAGTCCACTGTTTAAGAAATTAATTACAAGCATTTAATAAAAAGGAAATTTCCCCATTTGCACTTTCATGGCTTAAATGTCTATGAATCTCCCGCTGATGCAGATTGACAGGGCAGGTTTTTCCCACATCAAGCACACGCTAATGGAAATTGCCTTTTAACCAACATATAGTCGTATCAAGATAATGTTCCTGAAAGTCCTTTCCATTGATTCTGGATGGCGCTTCCGAACAGCACTTATCTATAATTTACATTGTTTTTACCTCAGCTGTGCTTCTGCCTGACGGCTCCTCTTCTTTTTGAACCCAGAGGGCTGCGATGGAAAAAAAAAACCTTTCTGAGTGTCCAGGACATTCTAATGATTCTCCAAATGTATGAAGATGTTGTTTTGAGAGCTGTTTCTGACCCCCTAACATGATGGCAAAGCGCCCCGAGGATGCCTCGTAATGGATTGCGCGGTACGTCCAGCATCAGTCACCACCCGAGAGAGAGGGGGGGACAAGATGGGGGTGAGAGGACTCTCATTTTGATTAGGGGCACCTGGTTCCCTTCACTTGTTTTCCTCCAGGCCCGAGGTGCATGTGAGTTCTGAAAGCATGGGACCTTTAATGATCTTCAACAGTTTGTTTTTAACAAGCAATGACAAACAACATCATCTCCTTTCCCCTCCATCTGTCCTCCTCTGCTTTTTCCTCCAGTCTCCAGACTTTTATCTTCGCTCAGCCTTCAGGCAGCCACACTGAAACAGACATGGCCCCGAGGAAGCCCGGCTCCTGATAGAATACCCTCTAATTCTGGTATCTGCTTTTTACAAAACAGCCAAGTGGCCACAGGGAGGGAATACAGCTCTCCGCTTTAATCACCTTCCAGTTATGAAACCTAGACCTGGCAGCAAGGTTCTATTTTTAAATCACGTTCGGTCAAGAATTATTAAAGGTAGTGCCTGTCATGTTTTTAAAGAAGTGAACAAGCACTTTTTTCTATTTCCCCATTAAATCTATAATAGGCACCCACAACCTGAAGTGTTTGCAATACAATTTGTGTTATTTTGAAAACGGATATAAACTAATTCTTACCAAAAAATGCATGAAAATCCTGCAGATGGAGTGAAAGTAAAGAAAAAAAATGAAATATTCATCAGTTTGTATGACATAGAATCATATTTAGTGACAGAGCATCACTGACATTGACTTCTGTCTTAAAATTCAAACAGATTCCTGCTTTGTTTTGTGTTTTTAGTCAAACTTTTTACATATAAATGTACATAAATCAGCCTAAAAGCCTGTTTTGGCTCTTTTCCCTTTTTAAGCCTAAAAGCTTGATGGATGCAAACACACCTTAATGCGAGCATAAATCAAACACACTGCATAAAGAGGCAAGACGGCTATTAAGCTACAAGCTGCCAATGACCAGGTAAATGTCCCAATGCTTAAAGGAATACTCCCACATCTATTGCTGCAGGTCTTTATGCTAAGCTAAGCTATGCACTGAGCAACATTAACCCTTCATTACAGTAATTAATTCACATTCCCAGAAAATGATGACATCATGATAGGAATTTGGATTCTTTCACACTCCTTTGCTGCATTGCATGCTGGTCTGTAGAGGCTACTGTCAGGCAGGAAATTGCTATCTGTGCCTTGTGCGTGATGAATGTCTCCCTGTGTGATCATTGAATGTGTGTATGAAATAGCAGCGCTTTTCCCGCTGGAAATATCTCGAAATGTTGTCATGTTTTGCACATTATCTGCACCACCGACCACCAAATGGAAGCATTTTTACACTTCATTTCTAATTCCAAAGTTTTCGACTTCCAGTTTATCTTTGGGTAATAAGCAGCTTCATATGAGCTTCTGATGGATGAGGCAGACTGCACCTTTATGTAAAACACCTCAATATGTCTTTGACATCAGATATGTCTTCAGCTGGAAGCAGGGTGAGTGAGAATACCTGCTTTTCCTGTGATATTGACACACAGAAATTAATCAGTAAGGAGCTTAATGGAGTGGCTGAAGCTTCATAATCAGGCCTAACGATGTTCGCCTACACCAGGCTATTTGGAGATTGAGATCTAATTCACACAGTACCTTAATCTAATTCAAACAGCACTACAAAGATTCACATCATTATGACTGGCATCTAATTATAGATGGTGATCGACTCCGAATTAAAAAGTTGTGCAGACTCTATCTGTGCTTTTCTTCTGTCGGAGAGGGATTGTCTACATAATTTTGGCTAAGTGGCGATAAAAGGCCTAATGTCTAATTTGTCTTCAGTAAAGGAAAATACATCCAGGCTGATTACAGGGGCTGTCGCATTAGCAGCAGGCCCCCGGCGGACATGTTGTTGTTCAGGCGGACTCAGAGGAGATGGGATAAAAGGTGGGAAGGGTGCCCTTGCTTTTCTAGCTGCTTGTCACATGTTCATATCTGCATCATCTGAAGCCTGTTCTACTCTGATGCTGCCGCTCTATCAGAAATATGCAGTAGGCAAATAACACAGTCTTACCCTGTATTTACATACATTTAACAGTGCGTCACAATTCCATTCTCTGGGTGGCTTTACCTTTCTTCTTAGATGTGCAGAGCATTCTGGTGTTTCTTTAGATTGATGTTTTGTTGTTGCATGATCCACACACACATTTATTATGTTCTGTGTATTGGCCTGTGTGTGTTACATTCAGGAAGTGTGTCATTTAGGACCTGTTCACACTGGAAAAAGTCAATCCAGAGTGGGATTGAATCCAGATAGCCTTTAAGCTGGATACGTTCAGACCTATTTTCAAATCTTCACACACGTGTGTCCACGCTCAATCCAGCTTAACCCGGGTTGTTTGCGGTCCTCCAAACCGCTAGGTGGCGCCTCGTAATTTACATAGTCCGTTCAGGCCGCCGTGGGACCTGAAATTAACTCGGTAAAGCTGTCGTAGTTCGGCGGTTGTTTACCTACGGCTTATTGTACACGACCCGGACACTGTCCCCGTGAACCAGAAGTATCACGTCGCTAGCGGGATTCTCTAGCTGCATTTTGCGTTCAGACCTGAGCCACATTTGAGCCAATCGATATATCCAGATTCGCGTTGTTCAGACTCAGAAAGAAACTATCCGGATATATCCAGATACAGCCCAAATGCTGCTCTAGCTGGATTGATTTCCCCTGTGTGAATTTAGGCCCCATTCACACTGGAGAAAATAATTCCAGCTAGAGTAGGATTGAGCCCAGACAGCCTTTAAGCTGGATGCGTTCAGACCTATTTTCAAATCTGGCTAGCACACACTTGTGTCTGCACTCAATCTGGCTTCATCCAGCGTGTTTGCTGGACACGCTGGATGAAGCCACTAGGTGGCACCTCGTAATATACAGAGTCCGTTCAGGCCGTGGTAGGACCACGTGTGCGCATGCATCGTGCAGTTTTTTGTCCCGTGTCGTGCCCCGTGAACCGGAAGTAGCATGTCGTTAATCGGAAGTAGCATGTCGCTAGTCGGATTCTCTAGCCACATTTGCGTTCACACCTGAGCCACATTTGAGCCAATCCACCCACGAGAGGTGGATCTAGCCGGATTGAAATCAAACTGGATACTGCCGGATTCGAGGTGTTCACACTCAGAAAAAACATCTGGATAGGCCCAAATCCCGCTTTAGCCAGATTTTTTTCCCCCCAGTGTGAACGTGGTATTAGTCAAACAAAGCCAGAGCTCTTTGATCACAGAGATGGAGGATGAAGGAGAGGTGGCTCCCACAGTCAAACACGCTGGTGGCAGTATAATGCTGTGGGAATGCTTCAGTGTCCGTTCAGGAGGACTATTTGCATTGAACGGGGTCATAATTTTGACCTTGTTATTTTTAAGAATAGATTTTTAATAGATTACTTTCTTTGTCTATTAAAGAGATTACATAAAATATTTACAAAACCAGCCAGCTGCACCTGCCGTACCTGCAGAGATTTTTTTATTTATTCTTCTCCGGTAGCGACGCCCTCACACCAACTGGGCCAAAGTCAGTGCCTCTTTGTTCAAAGACATTGTTGAACAAATATTTAAATATTTTATTGTCCTTTTTTTTAAATGACAGCCCCATTAAAACCATCTGTTTGGCTTCTCTTCTCAGAGTGCAGAGGGGATGATTGTACTGTTAAATAGCATCGTGTAACCACGACGGCTACATGTTTCAATTATCAGTTCCACAATTGGCCACTTGAGGGTGGCTCTAAAATCTCAGTCAGTCAGAGTTTAATATTGGTGTAATATTTTAGTTTTAGTTTACAGTATGAAGTCAGACATGCTGCAGCTTGGTGAAAATGTTTCAAATAAAGGTAATAATATGAATCAGGCTTTCTGCTCTGACTGTGTTTATGTTTATGAACCATCTTCTTAGCTGTGTATTTTGAGCTCCTGTTGTTGTTGTTGCAGTGAAAGGCCTTTTTGGCTGTGTTGTTGACACGGGCCAGTAGGCGGGTGGATGCTGTGCTTGCTCTTATAAAGATGGCTATTCCTGGGACATGAATGGCTGTGTGATTAGGACCAAAAAAAAAAAAACTAAAAAAACTAAAACAAAGAAAAGCATCATGGCAACCTGCTGCCTTTTCTTTCAGTGTTATTTTTAAATAAATGTTCAGTACATTTTGAATCTAAATTGATCTGGAGGTGTATTGTTAAATAAATGGAGATGCCTAGCAACAGCTGAATTGTCCCTTAAAAGAGTGCATGTTATTTATTTCATTTTCTGAAACACCTTGTTCCACATAAACACACCATTAAGTAACTGACTTTCATCCATTAAGCCCTTTGGTTTGAAGAAACTAATTACCTGCTGTTGGTGAACTGGCTACAGTTAGCAACAAACATCTGCACTGCTGAGCTGAGAGAAGCAGGCCGAAGTAATAAAGCAACATTTATTCAAACATCACAGCACAGGCAGAGCACTAAATCTGAATCAGTGATAGCACAATGCTAATTAATGGAGGATGACTTATAATTCAATACATACTTTTGTTTTGTAAATACATTTTAAGATTCTCCTTCTTAATCATTTCATTTGGATTTGTATTTATTTGCCCATTTTTGTATTCGACCAGTCCTCTCCAGCAATACACACCTGAAAAAAGTAAAGTAAACCTGTTCCTCAAACGGCCACTTGATGGCTGGCTCAAAAAATAAGTCGATCCCGTTCTTCCTCTTAGAATGCCAGATTTGCCAAAGTTAAATTTAAAGTCTCTAAATGTGAGTTAGTGTGTTAGTAGGCGAAACTTTAGCATTGGCTTAACGTAGCAACTTTGCAGTGTTGTTTTATTCTTCATTTTACAGTTAGCAACATTTGTTTAGCTGATTCACCAAACTAATGTTATCTTCATTGCCAAATGTTTGCATATTGCCAAACTAACCTCATAAACAAATAAAAAAAAATGTAGGTTTCTTTTATGGACATGGCTTCATGTAGCAGCAGCAGCAGTGAAGTTTGTTGGTCCCTTAAACTTTTGTAGCCAAGATGGCGACTGTTCAGGGTGAGAATATCCTTTGCTTCATTTGCAACCTTTTAAATGTCAGGAAGTGCACAAGATGTTTCCATGCTAAGCTAACATGGCTGTCACTTCTCTCACTAATAACATCTAAAAGTAACATAGAGGTTTTTATTTTTGCTTTTAATGGTATCACAGCACATACTTGTAACAACATGAGGCACAAATTGGCGATGCACCATTAGCATATTTATTTCTGAGATCTATCAGGCCTCAGTCTCATCTCGTACTCGGGGTTTCTATTAATTGCTCAGCGTTGTTGGCCTGAGAGAAGGCTGCTGAGTGAGAGAGAGAGAAAAGGAGAGAAAGTATAATCACCATCTGTTGTCAAGGTCATTTGCCACACTATAAACACATCCATCATGAGCTGAAAATGTTCACAGTAACTGGAAATGGAGTAGTTAGTCTCGGTGACATTTCACATTCAATATTTGGGATCCTTGTGTAGTATAACAGTGCCGTAAAGACCAGATATAATCATGCATTTGATCTTTTATTCATTTTAGCTACAACTTCCACACATCGCATCATCCTCCAGCAGCTTGACATTCTAACTGTGCAGCCAATCAGAGGAGCTCTCACAAAGCACGCCCTCCTGTCAGTCATGCTTACAGTCATTCAGCGTTGTTTCTACTCAAATGTCAAAGCGAGTTTGCATCTGTGTAATTTCAGCGCATCATGTACCTGCTGCCGCTTCCTGTGTATCATTTTTAGATTTGATTCATTTACTTTTGCCATATTAAAAAAGCAAAACAGCTTTTATAGAACTGAAAGCACCAGGACTTGTTTCATTAGAGTTTAGAAAGCAGCCACCCTGCTTAAACTAGACGATTTTTCTTGGCAGGCGTAGTCAAAACAAATTCAATTCCAACCTGTGTTTAATTAAGCACGATGGACCTGTCTGCACTCCCTATCATAATTTTTTCTCCTTTCATGGCATTTTCATCCCACTGCCCACACACAATGAGCAGCACACTGCACCTTTTTTCTCTCTTTTTATGTTTTTTCTACTTTCAGAATTAAAATTCTGCATTTAAATTTGAAAAGGCAATTCTGTGAAAAATACATAAGTTGATGTTTAAGTTAACATTATTAGTTAATTATCATGCACTTAAAGGAGATTTCATTCTGATGCACTTTTTGTTAAATGAGTGTAACTTCTCTTTACAGTCCGATAGCAACCAATTAGTTCGGCAGTTTTGCATTAAAACGAAGAATATGAATCATCTGTGGAAGCTATAAAACGCTAAAAACAGCCAACCCTGTTCTGCGCGCACCAGATAGGCACGTGCATGATGGCCGAAGTCGCAGACTGCAGCTCGTCTTCAGGCAATGCACGTCCATGTGATTGGGAGGCGTGGCTTCGGGGTGAGCACCGAGAGAAAGGGGCGTGTGTTTACTTTCGAAATCTGGCTGACTCTCTGAGTTTTCAAAATCTCCTACCCTACCTTTAACACTTCACATGAGTTATATTTGATATTTCAGACATCTATGACTTGCTGTTTGTTTATGCTGTTTGTTAGAGGCTAACTCAGGTGAGAAAGTCCACACACACACACACACACACACACATTGCCGTAACCTGCCTTTAGATTTGTAAACATCAGCAGCATGCCCCGCTTACATTTAGCACCAATGATAAATGGTGTGGAAAGTTGCCAGAGGCTGTCGGTTATTGGTTTTTAAAGCAACATGAAGTCCCATTGGAGAGTAAGTCTGACCCAATAACAAAAGAAATGGATTTATGATAAAAAGGCACAGGGAATACAGGAAAGTGAGCAACTCAGGGAAAAGCTGTTTGGATTTGTATTTCACAGCCTTCCCTGTGAAGTGTGAATGAATAGAAATGTTATCTCATGTTGTTGTGTACAGTGAAGCGCATCATATTTAAGAAGAATTTTCGACCACTAGGGGGCAGTAAAGCTGCAAAGAAAACATTTAAT
Organism: Parambassis ranga; assembly: GCF_900634625.1. Lineage (NCBI taxonomy): Eukaryota > Metazoa > Chordata > Actinopteri > Ambassidae > Parambassis > Parambassis ranga. Next base: position 41,346,096 of record NC_041023.1, read on the forward strand.
ACATTTACAGTTTGAGACTTGACAGAGAAAACGTGCGTCTCTTTTGCTGTTGTTAGCGTCACTGTTAGCAGGTTTGTAGAACCGATGTGCCAAAAACTGAGCAAAAAGAATCTACACTGATGATTCGTGGCATTTTAAATAGCCGCTGATCAAAGACTTTTGTTGGCTAAAAACGAAGCTGTCGTCAAGACACTGTAGTTCCTTAAGTAGGTCACAGATTTCTGTTTCAACATTTTTATTTTAAGTATAGAATCGTGGATCATCAAAGCATCAAAATGACATCCAGCACTTCGTTTTGTTTTTGTGTGTGAATACAGTATGACACACAGCAGATGGCGTCCCTTTAATTGTGGCGTTTTGTTCCCTCCGCCTGACGCTTTTTAGTTTGCTTTAAACCTTTAGAGCTGTACAAGACAAAACACACTGTAATCTTTTATCATGAAACACTTTGCTGCCACATGAAGGCGATAATAAGAGGCTTTCAGAGCGAGGAACAGCAAGTCAGAGTGTCATTAGGACTATGTGCCCTTAGTAAATCCAGAGGAGCACAGCTTGGTGTGTGAGTCAGGGCAGCATTATCAAGCTGTCAGCACACACTGAGGCTTAAATCCCAGAATAACAAACCCAGGCTGCCCTTTGAATATGAGACTGTGGTCAGTCAGGAAATAGAGCTGTCCTCTCACTCACCCTGCATTGTTAATGTTAAGTTCAGGAGTCCACACAGAGCGGCTGTCAAACAAACTTTTTAAAGTGTTTGAGTGACACGTCTAAATGCTGAATTTATGCACATACATTTTACACACACACTTCCTTGGCTGTGACACTCTTCAGCTGCTGTGGATGAGCATGAAAGCTTGATTTATCCTGGTAATATCCGTCAGGTCAGCGGGACCTTGGGAAGGCTCGGCCATAAAACAGGGCTCTGGCCGGGCCTTTTTTAATACAGTCTCAGTAAAATGGCTGAAGGTCAACGGCACTCTCACTCAATCAGATAGAAACAGCTCCTGCAGCTGGATGCTGCGTTTCAAGTTGCTCTGAATAAAAGATGTTTAGGAGCCGCGACAGTGCGATGTGCAGAAACACAGATATTAGAAAGATGTCTCCCCCTCGGAGAAGCCGTTACTCTGACATGTGGAGGTATCACTTCTGCAGAAAAGGACGTCTACTGTTACTCTGTGGGGACACAATGAGGAAATACTGCAAATCATTTCTCAGGCGTGATGATATATAAATACAAATAAAACACATGATCATACATAATGCAAAAAGTAATGCTTAGGAACAGGAAAGATGGTCCCATCATCATAATTCTGTGTGTGTATATAAAGAATACATATCAGAATAAAAGACAAATGGCATCACCTTTATTTAGACTCAAATATTTACATTATAGAATGAAACAATAAAAAAAAAAATCAGTTACCCATAGGCCATGTCGGTCCATTTAAACGGGTTAATCCAAATACAGGCAAAGAGGTGGAGAAGTAACATTTGAAGCCCCCTATAGGCCGTAGAGTGAACTGCATAAAAAAAGGTCACCATGGCAACCTGCACTCCTAATAGTCCTGATTGATCCAGGCTTAAACTCAATCATTTTTTTCCGCACATGGCAGCCATCTTGAAAATTATGTCTACATAGGTTAGACTAAACCCTCTGTAATATTGTTTCCCTTAATTAGAATGAAATGAAACTTGGCAGAGATAATGTCCACAAGCTTAGCTACAGCATGAAATAACTTGGATGCTTCAACTGCATCATTTTTAAGGAGATATTCATTGTAAAAGTGTAAATTTTTAACATATGAGAATTTTTTTTTTCATTTTTGCTTTGTGCCATCTTAATTTACAAAGGGCCTGAGGCATACAGATTAATACTTACACAACTGTGCAAATCTCCCAGGTGTTCCCTTTATTATGACACCAAAAGTATTCAAATACACCTTGTGGTTGCTGAGATATACTCAGCATGCCATTTTCAAGCTGATGTTTTAAAAAAAATAGGCTTGGGGTTGAAAGGGTTAAATATATTGTAAATTTTGTCAAAAAAGAAATATAGTAAGATCCAGTCATATTCTGTGTTCCCCACATGATGTATCTGAAGCTGAATCCCAGCTCTTGAGGTGTGTTTTTGGCACGTTATTTGTAACATGTGGCTGAAGGAGTGAAGTGTTTATCTGAAAGAATCATTTATTCAGAAGTGTGTCCTCCAGCAGTCGCTCTGCTTTGTGTCTTAAGAGTATAAATTGCATGAATGTGTGTGTTTTCCTAACTCTGCCTTCATTATGGCTGACTGATCAGCATCTCCATGTGAAAAGCAGCTGCTCTCTTTCTTTGTTCCCACTCAGTAACTATCTGATGACATCTTCAGGCTTTGTGTTTGAAATTGAAAACTTCATTCAGATAGCATCCACTTCAGCTCAAATCACATGCTGAAGAAAAAAACAACACAATGATCTCCAGGAAAAAGAAGCCGTAGTTGTGATTAATTGTGTGTGCATTTTTTTTTTCCATCATTTTTTTGGGAGCACTTTGACAGATGAGTCATGTGTGATGTATAGGGCTTAATTATAGCAGTAAGATCAGGCTGCCACTGCCATCCAGTAGGAATGAAATATAATCTTAACCACATAATCTTAACATGATACATCACTGCACAATGGCACAGTTTAATGTTGCACATTTTTGACCCATAATAGCACAGTTTGTATTGATAACACACCTACTGTTATTAGCACATTAGCTCGGCTAGCCACTGCTAGCTCCCTTATTATTCAGCTACTCACTAAAAACCAAATACTCTTGCACATAATATTCATTTTAAAATAAAAAAAATGTAAATTCTTAAGCAGATTGCTCAAAGTCCTCCTCTGAAATCAGAACTATGCCCATAGCAACGGTCTGTTATGCGTAGCAATGGTCTGTACTTATGAAATAACAGACCACAGGACCCCATTAATTAGTATGATAAGAAATTAGCAGGCATGGATGTTATTATTACTGAATTAAATTTAACCTAAAACCTAAAAATGAATGTTTATTAAAAAAAAAAAATTATATTAATTAATTAAAATATTAATTCTAATAATCAAGTGATAACATGGTTAAAGACAGTTACCAAAAAGAAACTATAAAAACATTTAATATCTTGTGATAGAAACAAAATTGAATAAAATTTCAAATTAATTTATGCACATTGATTTAGTAAACAAAATAAATAAATACTGGTGTGTCTTTTTTCATGCAGCATGTTTATCTGTAATTATGAGTTTAGCTCAGTCTTCGGACACTGTTTGCTCTGCTGGAAACTAGTTATGCAAATTCAAGCTGTGATGTACCTTAGCAGGAAGAGGGAAAATACATTTTGTCAATATGATTTTGAGGAAACGTGGAGATAAACATATGAGCTGGCAGAAAAACGGTGTCAGTGTCTGTCTGCTGCTTGACGAGATTGCTGAATCTTATAAAAAATATAATTAGCACGGCTAATGTGCTCAGACAGCCCATATGGTAATGAGACAATAGACTTTGTTTGAGCGCAGGCGTCATGATCTAAAAAGAAACGTGCAGATTCCTCCCTGTGAGGGACTGTCAGGCCTGCTCACTGTCATTTACAATGACCTTGTCACTTACACTCGGCAGATCTTTGAATTACATCCCATAGCACCCCCTCTAATGCTATCATTACCATTATTAATGGGACATGACACAAGTCATCGCCGCATATAACACTCACTCACAACCGAGGAATAATGGCTTCCCTCTGATGTAATGCAGACGCTTTCTTAGTTAGTGTGTCAGATACCGAGAGCGCTGCAGACTGAACAATGCCAGTGTGCTGGTGGCTGTGCAGAGCAAGCAATGAAATCCAATTTCATCTGCGAATTAAATTCAGCCGTCTGTAATTTGTTTCAAACGCATAAGCTTTACCAATAATATATCTGGTAAAGCACAGCGCTGAAATCCATCTGTGGGTGTACCCACTGTCACTGCATACCTGTGGGGTGTGTTCGGTCTGTAAATCATCCCTGGTTACATGTAAATTATGCAGCACAGCTGATATTAAAGTGGAATTTATCATAAAAACAAACCTTAAGCTGTGCTGGGTTGCTCCCAGGAAACATATTTTACATTCAACAGGCAGTTTACAGTAATATATCATGTATATAAGGTATAGATGATGGCTCACCTTATGTTACCTGGCTGTATACATACACAGAGTCAGTTATTGTTGCATGGCCTTTATGCAATCACCATGTAGTGGTGGGCTGTGTGTGTGTGTGTGTAGGTGGGTGAATGATGAGGGTTAAGGTTTGTACTTGTAAAGACCACTGCACAGTAGCCTCATTATAAGCTACATCTTAATGATTCTATCCATTCTCTGGGATGCTAAAGGTCAGATCAGCATCTTCACGCACCGTCGTTCTGTCTTCTGACCCCAAATGCAGACTTCATAGCATGTTCACTAGCCTGTGCAATATATATAATCAATTTTAATTTAATCACAGCTCATTTAATTAAACTCTGACATTTGTTCCAGCACCCGTTGCAGAGATCAGCAACATCCGATGAGGCTGTGTCACTACTGTATCATAACAGCTGAGGTTGGGCGGTTCAAAAACTACACTCAAACTTGAGCAGTGTTCACATCCAAGCGTCTGTGGACAGCTAAGCAGGAGCTGTGTAACTTTTTCCATTTCACGTCCTAGAGAGTGGTCGTAATTAGAAACAATTTAAGCAGGAAGGAAAGATATAAAGACATTTCCTCCATTGCAGAACCTTCTTTGCTATGAATAAATTACAGTTTAGAGTAACTTTTAGAAAGAGATCTCAGTCAGAAACCTCTAGGATGTCACAGTGGCTCCAAACACACATCATCAGTGACTTCTCTTTAGGAAGTTCACACTGGGGAAATCAATCTGGCTAGAGCGGGATTCGGGCCGTATCTGGATTATCTGGATTGATTTCAGTCCACCTCTCGGAGGTGGATCTAGCTGAATTGGCTCAAATGTGGCTCAGGTCTAGAACACAAATGCAGCTAGCGAATCCGGCTAGTGACGTGATACTTCCGGTTCACGGGGACAGTGTCCGGGTCGTGTACAAAAGCCGCATGTACACAACCGTTGAACTACGACAGCTTTGCCCCAACTTTATTTTTGACAGGACTACAAAGAAATAAACTGCTTTTTAAACCGAAAAAAAATAAAGAACAAGTGACAAAAAAAACGCATGACGCATGTGCACACGTGGTCCTACCTCGGCCTGAATGGACTCTGTATATTAAGAGGAGGACAACAAACAAGTATATTGTTTGGAGGACAACAAACAAGCCGGATTAAGCCGGATTGAGCGTGGACATGTGTGTAATAGCCTGATTTAAAAAAAAAAAGGTCTGAATGTATCCAGCTTAAAGGCTATCTGGATTCAATCCTACTCTAGCTGGATTGACTTTCTCCAGTGTGAACAGGCCTTACTGACACACATCAGTTTGAATCCTGAAGTTCTGCTGCTTCCTGTAGGCAAAAAAATCAATAACTGACCATAGAATGAAATCGGCATAATTTTATATACAAATGTTAAAAATGGATGCTTTGAGTTAGAAATATATATTCAGGAGGCGGCCATGGGAACTCAGTGTCTCTTTACTGTGAGATACTCATGCATGAGAAAGGATTTTCTGGCTTTTAGTGCAGACTTTATAGAATTTTTTTCTGACATTGTAAACCTTTTGACATTAAAAAGTTCTGACACTGTAGACTTTTTGGGCCTTAGACATTAGACTTTTTTACATTGCAGACGGATTTTAGACACTGTGGAACTTTTGACTTCTCTTGACGGGGAGCTAACAATCCCTGGAGTAGAACACTGTTCTTCTCTTACAATCGAAGTTTTGGCACACAACAAGTTAGCTACTAGCACAACTAGTACAACATGTACTGCTAGTGTAGCTCTGCGGTACTCTGGTGTGTTCATCAGCAGCAATACGCAGAGAGGGTTTTTTTGTATGAGGCTCCCTCAGGTTTTGGAAAAATCTGTTTCTCGACATAAATAATTGGTTGGATTGAACTTCTGTGCTGTTTACACGTCAAAGCTTTTGTATCATTTCTAATCATTATTACACATGCAAGCACACATCTTCTTTTCACTGTTAGTTTAGTCTGTGGGCTTGTTGACTGGCTGACAGAAACACACACATCTCATCATTTGCTTCCTTACCTTTACCTCAGAGCCCTGCTGCCACTCCAGCACAGTAATTACCTCGTCCTCCTTTACTGCTAATGAGAAGGTAAAATATGAGCGTCTGGCAACCGCAGTCATTTGCGACCCTCGCTCGCTCCTAGCAGGAGTAAAGGGGGGGGGTTGAGGGACTGAGACTAATTTGTACCCACAAGCCACCACTGAATGATGCCATCTATCGCCCAACCCACCTGCACGAGCGAGCAATACAACACAACCTGAGGTCTGTTTCTGAGGGAGTCAGCCATGCTTGAACATGCCCTCAGCAGATTCCCGTCAGCTCCTGATCTGTTAATTTTCTAAAGAAACAAGTGTTTAAGGATAAAGTTGACCGTTTAACACTGGAGCTGTGCAGTGAGTGACAGCCTTCCAAAGGAAAAAAACCCATCTTGACATGATTGAACAACCATATCCAAGTGAATGACATTAATGTGTGACTTCTCAAAGGCACCTTTCACCTCCTATCAGCAACAAAACATGAGCATTCACATCTAAATGCAGTGCAATGCTTTATGAGCTCATAAGACTCCTCATTCAGCACCCTATACATATTCCCCCTCATCGCCGCTCCCTCTTTATTCTATTATCATTTTTTTATCTGATAGGAAACAAATCAGATTTTTTTTTCCTGTGACAGGAACAAAACTGATTTTCATGTTCATGTTTTAAAGGTTCTAGAAATGCACAGCGATGTAAAAGGAAAAGATTACACTGGTGCCCTTCGGATAGACTCCAATGTCACACATGAGGGGACAAAGAATTTCATCAGAGCGGCGGCGCTCTTTGAAGCAATCAGACACATTTTATTCTTTTTTTGTCGCGCTTCATATTTGCCATAAAATCTTAGAGATTGACTCCCAGCCCCCTTTACCACAGGGGTGAGAAAATCCCATTAGATTAAAAAACAGCACGTAATATTGAAAACATATTAGCAGTAACAGCATGGGTTTGCTGAATGCATTCAGTATGACTGTGATAGTAGAAATGATGCAGCCAGGGCATGAAGAATCCAGAGGATCATGCAAATGCTGACGTTTGTTACACAAATATGTCCATTAGAAAATCATTAGCAGGACGATTACAGTGATTAACTTAAAATTGACTTGCTGCACCAGTACCCTGATGCTAAGGTTTTCTTTCAGGCTGCATTTAGAAAGTACATGTTGGTGGAAGAAACTATTTAATACAGTACTTCTTAAATAGTGGGGCGCGTGAGGTGCCAAGGGAAGCGCGAGAGGCAGGGGGACCTACAGTAGGGTTGGGCGGTATCCACACCCTCCACATTTTACCCCGGTATACGGAAATACTAACCTGGGTTTCCTTAAAATCTGCAGGTATTTTTGTTTGCCCCTGCCCATCAAAATGTCCGGTGAAAGTACAATTAGAATTTTAAATCAAATAAATTACACGTGACAACAGGTCTCCTGCATCTACAGCCCCGCTTATATGCCACAAGTGCACAACAATTGCCGTCGCTTCTCCTTGACTAGATGCTCGAACATCTCAACAGCATGAATTCCTCATTATATTTCAGCTAAATTTACCCTGAGTGCGCTAAACTGGGCAAGATAGCTTGCGTGGTCTCGTCTCCAGTGTCCCTGCAGAGAGAGAGAGGCTTGTCTGCTGAACCACATCAAAACAGCCCATATCGGATAATATGCATTGCAAGTTGTAGAGACACCGCGCACTTTAGATTTTAATTCAAGGTAAAATGCAATATTTGTATTAGAAGTTACGCATGGGTGTCAATTGATGACACTGTTCGATATAGCCTATAGCCTGCTTTTCATTAAAAAGATTCTAATTGATATGCTTTGATATCATTCTTATATATCCTGCATATCATTTATCATTTTAAGCTCCATAAATTCTGAGGGGGGGCATGACAGCAAATAATTGAGAACCACTGATTTAATACAACAATTTACACTAAGCCAAAGTTAGAGACCACATGAAGGTTATTTCTGCGGTTTATACATCTCTCTGTGTTCATGGACGCTCCTCGATGTAAACAAGTGATGTTTACATTTAGCTACTCCTGACACACTCATCCTTTAATTATTCAGCATCAGGTTTATGCAGATCTCCGCTTCTCTTGAGGCAAATTAGAAGCTAACACGCATCTGAGGAGGGGAAAAAATGTTCCCAGACAACCTCTCAGGTGCTGAAAATAAAAGTTAAAAACAAAGTGGCCCCGCCCACGCTGTGCCTTTGTAATTAAACAGGAGACTGTACATCATTGTGCATGAGCATACTTTGACTAGCAATCACTTAGCTCCGAGTAGCTCTGTCTGTTTCAGCCTTTTATCATGTAGCGTTTCTCTAATTGACTAAAAAGTCCAAAGTCTGCTGGAACATAAGCAGCACTGAGAGACTCTTCACAGTGGAATGGATGGATTCAGGCAGTAAACACTTCTGCTGCCAGATCCTCATGATTCTGCCAGACGTGGATTACAGAAACAAGTGAGCATTATTATTATTTTATGGTATCCATATTTTCCTCTTGAGTGCCATATCTTTTCATCTACTTCTCCTCTCCATTCAAGTGCTCCCTTCACTATATTAACTGATTGACTTGGACTTGGACAGTTGTTGTGTAGTAGTTTCTCTGATGTAGCCTTTCCAATTTTGGAATTGACCAATATGGATAAAACAGTGATTTAGATTTATGTGCTGGGCTCAAGTTTGAGTCCTTTACAAGACTCTAAATACTATAAATATCCTCAAGTTTCTGTTTCATTTGTTTGATTGGGTTCTTTTTATCTACTCTCAGCTGTCATTGAGCAGCACTGTACCATACAAACAACATGAAAGGGATGATGTGTGTAAAATCAATGGGCTTTATTTCTCTAAGAAAGGTGAGGTGATTGTAGATTCACCTTTCCTTTCCAGGTCCATGATTATTATCAGGGCATGTACGTGAGTAATTTTCCACTCCTTCCCCTGCTGAAATTACCCACTGTTTTCTCAGTGAACTCTTCCTGTAATTTAAATCCAAGAAAGGAGAAATTGTTTGGGCCTCTAACAACCAGAGCCTGATGAAACTGCAGCGCTATAAAGCAAAGCAGATCAGAAAATGACATCTCCCTATTCAGAATGACTGATTCCTGTCGAGGTCTGCGTGCCAAAAAAAAAAAGAGCGCACGCTCCAAGCGGCTCGTACAGAAGGCTAACCACACGTTAGATAAGGGCCGAGTCCGACTGGTGACACGCCTGGCTCGGGAGGAAAAGCAAATCATGGAGGACAATCTATTCCCACTGCTGCCACTCACTCCGCTGCTGTCAATTCAACGCTGGCTGCTCCAGAGCGACACAGCGGCCTGTGAATACCATTTCCATATAATTATTCCCACATACATTCACCAACCTTTTGGACCACATGAGGTGGGTAAATAAAATTTTCTTGTAAATATACTGAAGGGGTGAGGAAAAGCTAATGGAACGGAGTGTCCAGGAAATGAGGTTTTTGTAGCTCATTGTTGGACGAGTGACCCCACTTGGACGAAGACGTCCTCACGCATGAAGGCCAATCTTCGCAGAAAAGATGGAATAAAGGTGAAAAGAAGTCATCATTATTTGGAGCCTCTGTCAGGTGGCCACCTGAGGAACTGCGCTTCAAAGCACCAGTGCCGTCCTGCCTTTTGTTTTCCACCGAGCCTTAATAAGACAGCGTTTCAGCCTCATCAGGACCACTGCCTCTCTCTCTTGCACTCCCCCACCTGCTGTGATGTTAAAAGCATTTGCATTTCACAGCCACGCTGGTGCGAGTCAAGCTTTCATCGACCTAAATGCCCTCTGTTGGATTTCTTAACATATAATTTAAGCATAAAGCAGCCGGCCCGTCTGTCAGTCAGCGGCTGGCGTTCATAACAATCTTCTCCAAAAAGTAGCTTTTATGTTTAACACATGTTCTGAGGGAGTAATTTGATCAGCAGTAAAGTTCACTGTTTCCAAGCCATGAAGTGGAAACTTTTAGAAAGAGTGAATCATTTACGCACTTTAGCTCCGGCCTTGTTAAACATATTAATAGTTGTGCTTTCCTGCAGCACTGTAATGTCTGATTGTTCAAGAAAAAGCAAACAAAGAGCTGCAGCAGAACCAGCGGCCGCTTCCTATGGCGACGAGAGAGCGGAGAAATCAGCGGCACCTCAGCCAGTCTCAACAGTAATCTGCTGCTTAGATGTGAATGTCTGCTTTCAAATGGTTGTTGTGTTATTCAGGAGCACTTTACAGCACTTTACTCAGACGGAGGTGACCTGTGTTTGCTCTTATTCCTTTATTTCAACTTTTTCTTCTCCTCCTTCTCCTGCTCCTTTTGCTATCCTTCTCTTTCGGTTTATTCTTATTTCCCATTCGTCTTGACCCCTTTTCTTCTTCTTCTGTCTGCCCCCCCCCCTTCCTCCTCTTCCTCTTCCTGCTCCTCCTATCTGCTTCTCTTCCTTTTGTATTCTCCTCGAGCCTCCTTCTTTTCTCCTTTTATAGTTTTTCTCCTCCTCCCTCTGCTCCTGCTTCATCTTCTCCTTTCCTTCCTTGCTTTTTGTTCTTGTCATGCTTGCTCTTTTTTTTCCTCCTCCATCTTTATCTTTTCTCCTCCTGCTCCGCCTCTTGCGCCCCCTTCCTTTTCATTCTTCTCCTTTTCTGTTTATCATAGTTCTTTTCATAGAACCATTTTCTCACATCGTCCCAGAACAAAGCTGGAGTCTGACATTTTCTGAGCCTTGTACATAAAATTAATAACCCCACATAAATGATAGTTTGTTGCCAGTGCTTATCAGATGCTTTCTGTAATCGCCATGGAAACGCTTCTGCTGGCTGCTGACCAGAGGAAGTGACCCTTTACAGTCACAGTGATGATGTCTGATGAGCTCAGATCCATCATGTGATAGCAGTCCCAGGCCGCGTTCTTCACGTCCTTTGTAAACACACATGTCATTAGAGTCCCTGAGCTCCTTTGCTTCCACCTCAGTCCTCTCTCCTCTGCTAATAATGGTTATAATGGATGTTCTCCTTCTGAGCCTCTAATGATGTTTTTAGTATTTATGGTTACAGACAGCCAACCAAGCTGATTCATAATAGTTTCTCCCGGCCGTTTTATTGGCATGGTGTTTCTCACATTCGCATCAGTAAATTAATTTTGACCCGCCGGCGCCGTAAATCACAGAAAACCACTGCACGCCGTATCTCTGTGACCAGATTTTCTTAAGCTGTTGTCGTAAAGAATGGTTTATCGATCCTCCCCGCTGACGCTTTAATAAGCGCTTTGCATAACAAGTGTTTTACTGCAGATAAATCACGTGCGCTGGCACACACAAATATGCAGGGGAAACAAGTTTTCTAACTTATTTATGTTTTTTGAGGATAAACAAAAGAGCTGTTTTAGTGTCAGACAGGACGATGCATCAAGTTTCAAACCTATTAAATAACATGTCGTCTGTTGCTAGCATGCTAGCTGGCAGATCTGGTTGGCAGGAATTCAATCAGGGAGATCCATGGGCCGGCACAGAGGCCCGTGAGTGAGATCGATGGCTGGAGAAGCAGGTCGCTGAGGGGGCAGCTCCCCTGGCGGGGTGCTTCATCCCCGTCCCGTTGCTTCTCCTGTTTAGGGACTGTGACTGGCTGTTGCCGCATCCAGGTCCCAGAGGCTCAATCCAGCTCAGACCTACCACAATAATATCATTTTATGTCAGCCATGAGTGAAAGTTCCTCCAAGTTGGGGAGGGCTGATTGATGGCTGTTGTAAATCAATGTTGAGAGTGCTGCATTGGGTTTTATAGCCCGGGAAGAAATGGTGCAGGTTGTATACAACTCAGCCAACACTTCCTGCTTTATTCTGTGCCATTTAAGAAACAGAAGGAGGCTTAAAACTCAGTCTTAAAGGGCTATTTCAACCTAAACTGAAGGACATCGGCCTGTAATGCCACATAAAGGAACAAGATGATGCTTTAATGCAGATTAAAGGACCCCTTTTCCTGCTTTTATCAGTTTGGAAGCCCACAAGTTGCATTTCAGATCATGCCTCCTTCAGAAAATAGTTCCTACATGAAATTGCACACAAAAAAATAGTAGTAACTGTCCCTTTAATTGTGTTTTATCTCACTGCTATGTGCAGAAGTTGATGAAAGAAACTGAGAAAACAGTTCTCTAAAAGATCATCCTCTGTGGGGCCTGTAAAGCTGGAACAGAACCGGAACAGATGTGTGAGAAATTTTCAATCCACATTTAATTCACACCAGTTTTAACTGGCTGCTGCAACCAAAGACATAAAAATGTTATTGTGAAGCGTTTTTAAAAGGACGACTTCGATTGACTGATCAATAACAAAGGCGTGTAAAGACGCACAGCCCCGTTCTTCAAGCCTTCATTAACCACCAGAGAAGGAAGAAGAAAAAAAATCAAAGAATTTGATCAGTCTGTTGATACAATTTAAAAAAACAAACAAAAAAAACACTATATGCTTGTAAAAATCTATCAAGCTCAAAGAGAAGGAGAGAAATAACTGACAAGATGTAGGAAAATATGAAATAAAGTGGAAAGTGTTTGTGTGTTTGAAGGAGACGGGGGAGCCAAACGTCGTGCCAGTCAGGTTTATGTGTTCAAAGAGCCGAACAGAGGGGCGTTTGATCAGTAAAACTGAAGCTGCTCATCAGATTTGAATATAAAACATGCACACACACGCACACAACATAGATATAGTAGTGTGTGTGTGTTTGAGGTGGCAGAAGAAATATGATGTTGCTGCTAATTGGTCTGATGTTAGCAAGCTGCTGAGCAACTCCAGGGGTGTTCTATTATTGAAATCACACAGAAATGTGTAAAAAACACTATTTAATACACCTCCAAAGCACACATACACAGAAATACATTATATTTGATGAATCCCCCTTCATACGGCTTAGCTAATTAGCTTTAGCATCATTGTTTTGTTCTAGCCTCCATCTTTGTGTATTTTAATAGTTGAATAAGTGTCATTATAAAAATGTGTATGTTTCAAGTCTATAGAAAACTTTAGTCCCATTAGTGCACGAACGAGGATCAATCAAGATGTTAAGCTCCAAACAAGCTCACATGCTTTGTTATGTCAGGTGTTGTGGTGTCGAGTGTGTGATCTAATTTTTTAGATTTTCATCTCCATCAGCTCTGTTCATCTTGAACAAAGTGCTCAGCATTCTCTCATCACAGATATTCCTGCTGTTGTATAATGTTGTTCTGCATGGTTGTCTCTGAATGTGTGCCAGATATGGCAAAGCTGTTGAACAGGCCATTGTCATCAAATGTGAGGCTATATCGCTGCATTGTGTGATGATGCTGGTGGCAGCCAATGTGCTGTAACAAAGGCCTACAGAGTAAACGTAGTGTGGGGACAGGAAGCACAGCAGGTGGAGGAAACCAAATATTTCTAGGCTTTAATAAAACAATAAGTGCATATGTTTATTAATTAACTGAAGTGTTTGTGGTGCAGGTACATTTTTAAGAACTTGTCGCCATGGTAGCAAAGAAACATATCCAAATATTGGGCAGAAGGTGGTGAGACAGGATTGACTTGGACTAGCTTTGTCAGGTGTTTTATGGAAAAATTAGCACTGCTGAAAAGGGAAGCTAGCATTAGCCTGGTGCATCAGGAAGTCAAATGAGACACAAAGTAACACAACAAATCACGTAACTTACATTTGTCTTATTAGTAATGTTTTCTCTTGTCACCATGTTTGTAGCATGCTATCTTTGTCAAGTGTGTGCTAAGCTCATTAATGTGATGAGGATTGGCCACTGTTGGCCTCAAGTGGCCACTTAAGGAACTGCAGTTTTTGGCACTTGCTTCAATGCACCCTCCTGTTGTTGTTTGATAAAATAATAACACAACCCCCCCCCCCCAAAAAAAAAACACGTGCTGTCACTCAACGCCTTCAAATCCTGATTATTACCCAGATACACAAACACTGATGCAGCTGCTGCAGCTCAGCTATTGATCAGCCACAACAAGCTCTGCAGTCATTACTGTCGCTCCTTTTTATGTGTGTTTTTGCATTTAGATGAGTTTTTTTTCCAGCTCAGGAATAAGAGGTTATTACTGCACTTTGATTCAAATGTAAAAGCCATTATTCTTTCACTGCAGTTTAACACATTTCATGTTGTTTCTCTTCACAATCACACAGGTTTTGTGCACACACACACACACACACATCATAATCTTTCTCAGTGCATCTAGCAGTATGAGAAAAGCTGACTTTTCCACATCAAGATGAGTAGAAGGAGGGGAGGAAAGGCACTATCAGCCCCAGAGAAAGATAAGAGTTACATCGGTGGGCCAGGAGTCTTGTGTAAAAAAACTCAAAGGTCAGCCAAGCCTGACTCCACACCAGCAGACGCAGAGACAGTGAAGGTCAAAGAGATTGAAGGGGTAAATCATTTGCAAGAATGACACCTTCACTTTAGTTTCTCCCATCAGATTTGATCCTTTGTGTTTTCTTTATGTCAGAATTACAACCGCAGCCCATCCACAAAGGTAGCCAAGACAATGAGAGAGGCGGCGCATCCTGAGGCGGCGCACTGATCCCTGCTAGCATCAGGTAGCATATTAATTCCAGTGGAGCAGCGTGGATAAATGGGGCCCCTAGGCGCTGCACGCTACATTTGATAGCATGCAGTGTAACACAGAGTTGGATGCAAACAAACCTGCAGCAGAGAAATGGAAAGGTTTTGCTGTCTCTTGGTAGATGAGGTCTTCCTCATGCCAATTTCTGTGTTTGAGCAACCAGACCTTTGCTCTGGACTCCCCGCTTGTTTGTGTAGCTTGGGTCACTGGAAGCAAGGTTTATCCAGTCTCATGCCATGGATGTTCTTCCTGCCCCTGTCACCCCTGACATTTCTGGTGCATCGTCTGATAAAAATCTAAGCAACAGAGAAGACATTTTTGTACCCTTTGACATGTGAAATTAGCTCATTTGCATTAATAATATTCCATCAATCCATAAAGCATGTTCAACTGCTGGCTGAAGGGTTGACACATCCCGTGTGTTGAGGGGCCACCTTAAACAGGAACCAGAAAACCAACAGATGACGTTTCTCTGTGGTTGAAAGCAAACAAAAACAAACCTCTCGCTCTGGCATGCCTCGTTCTTCAGATGTCTTTAGTTCCTGCTCATTACCTGTTACATTTCTCCCGGCTTGACGACACTTGCTACACAGTGTGGAGCCATTAGGAATGAAAAGTTCTCCATGGGCTAAAACCCCTGTTTGATTTCCTCAGCCTCTCGGCCCTGTGACCGCGCATGGTGTTGGCTGAGGCTAATCCGACAGGACGCTAATAGATCCTCTAATGAACATAATGTCCACCCATTAGGAGCAGTTAACCTTTGACTCATCACACTGACAGGGATAATAGAAAAGAGTATGCACCCTGAACTCCCTTTATTTACAAATCACTTCACATGGTCTGAGCATGTGTTCACACACCAATAACACCATGTTTACCACTTCAGAGATGTACAGTCAGTGTTCACATCGCTGCAGTCTGTGGTTCACTTCTTTAGCTGTGAGCCGCAGACGTCAGGAGCACAGAGCGGTCAAGCCGTCGCCTTTTCACCTCGCTGAACTGCTGTCGCCGTTTCATCCAGAGCGAAACCTCTTCCACAGACGTGAACTTGAACGCACACATGTGTGCACCCTCGCCACTGATCCGTCATGACGTCTCATTCCACCTCATTTCCTGACACCCATGCTTCTTTCTAATTGAGGCGGCAGCGAATACAATTATGGTGAGAATCATCCCGGACTGATGTGAGGACGGATTAACGGGATTAAGAAGATAATCTGTTGACCCTCTGGCCCCAGCGCAGTATGAGGCTGGGAAGGCAATTTAGAGCAGAGAGAAGAAGAGATAGGGAGGTTTTAATGAGCGAGCTGACGAAAGCCTCTGACCACCGAGAGGCTCGCTTGGCACGCCGCTGGGGGATTACTTTCTGCAAGACTCCCCTCCACAATCACACCTAACCCCTCACATCTGCCCTGCTGCTCACACACTCAGTGCTGCTTCAAGGATGTTCAGGAACAGCCTGCGCACGTGTGCTAATGAATGGAACTGCAAACCACACAGTCAATAGCAGGAACAGGCGTGAATGATTGACCTGACTGGGGATTCTGGAAACGCTGTTTACAACATAATGTGCAGGTGAAGCTTGTGCATAGTGGATAAACTGCTGCATGTTTAAGGGCCTGAGCTGAACCTAGTATGAGCGACCAAGCTAACCAAGTTGTTGTTAGACGGAGCAAAGATTGTGCATGTGCATGAGTTGTTGAGTTGTTGTGCAGATGCACAACGGATTGTTGAGACTAACCTAACCTCGTGCAGGCATCTGAGCACGGTTATGTATAAGCCACCTAGCTAGCATGCAAGTGGGTGCGTGCTCGTGCTGACCTCGTGCATGCCTGAGCGACTTGACCTTGTGTATCTGTGAGCAATCCTGTTCTCTACTCACTGAGTCCATTTGTACATGTGAATAGTGTGTGTGCAGCATTGTGTGTTTGGACACAACACAGTGAATATTATAAACATTTTTTGTTTTGTTATTGATAGATTTGAAAGGCTGAATTGTGTTGGGAAGATCCAAGGATAGTCAAAGATAGTCAAGGTCTGAAGTGTGTAAATAGAGGCTTTCACTGCTCAGCTGACACACACTGCAAAATGGATTTGGCCGTCTGATGTCACTCACTTTTATAACAAACATTTTGAGGAAGAGAAGAAGAAGAAAAAAAATCCACACTGGCTGCTCCCCAGCTGCTTTCTTCTTGATCCTCAGAGAGTAAGCAGGATTACCTGTTATCTATATTTCTGCCAGAAAAGTATGTTTCAAATTCCTTTTTCGCCACATGACCTGTCCTGTGGCATCCTCCAGTTTAAAACCCATTTAATATAATGGCTGTGATGCAGTTGTTGATCTGCGGCACTCTGGATCAATGGGCTGAGATTAAAAATGATGTTTAATGGGCGTTTGATGG
Source organism: Parambassis ranga (assembly GCF_900634625.1). Taxonomy (NCBI): domain Eukaryota; kingdom Metazoa; phylum Chordata; class Actinopteri; family Ambassidae; genus Parambassis; species Parambassis ranga. The sequence goes on from NC_041023.1 coordinate 41,363,322, forward strand.
GTTTAAGTAATGCTTTTGACTTAAGCTGCAAATCATCTTCCCTTTGCTGTCTCACAGGAGTGTCTGCTAACATAATAATGAAAGGCTTTCCTTCAGGATGAGACTTTCATCCTTTGACACCTGTCTTGTTCTTTTCAAAGAATAATAAGTGCTTAAAGCCACGCCTGACAAAATTAATAAGAAATGTTCAGATGGGATGCTCCACGTTTGATGCTCTTTAGGACATGCTAAATGATGAATCCTGCCTTTCAACAATATGATCAAATGTTAAATCACACACTCTTTTTGTGAAATGCACACTTCTGACAGCACCAAACATTTTTGGGATGTTTTAAAAAATATTTTATATTTTTAGCATTATAATATATTAATATTAGCTTTAAATATCTACACAGCCAATAACAACATGTAGAATTAGTATTGGAATATTTAGAAAGTATGCAAGATTTTAGTGTATTTTGGGTTTCATTGTGGGTTTTGATGGTTCATTTGAGGTCCTGGTTGTTTTAGTGGTTCTCCACACTTATCAGCCTTCAGATTTCTGTAGACCTTTGTAAACCTGAGAATAACCGTAGGTTGATTCTTGGATTACCTTAGCCTTAGCCTTAGTGTCTTTGATAGCCTTTTTGTGTGTGACCTCAGCCTGTTCTCAACCAGCCTTACCTTCAGCCCTTCCGTTTCATCTGCACTTCTGGACTGCCTTCTTGTGTACAGAACCCTGGCCTGGAAATAGAAGGACTTTGCTTTTAAACATTGAACTGTCACCTGCCTTTGCACTTTGCACTTGTGTCATTTCATCAAACCTTGACAAGTTCTTCCGTTTTTTGATTAGAGTCAGCAGATCGTTTGGACTTGGTCGTTGTAAAAAGTAGTGAGCACCCCTGATTAACAGCCTGTTTAAAAGTTATTTTGGTCTCTATGATGTACATGTTTGGATAATGTGGTTTGAGTTTTTTTTCTTTATTTTGCCTCCTAATAATCTGATTCAGGGTAATGTTTACACATTTATGAGGCTTGGATCAATAGCAGTGTATGCTGTGGACTATCACGAAGAGGACTTTTAGCTGAATCTGGTGGTATGACGGGATTTTCTGTAGCTCGCAACTATTTTACCAGAATGAGTTTGCAGTCATTGCGTAGCAACAGAGAAGGCCGCTGCCAGCAGTTCCCACAAGCATCTGTTTGTAGCACACAGCACTCAAATTACAATTAGCCAAGGGATTTTTAATTGATTTGTGTATGCATGATTCGACTCTAAGACATCAACAGGCGCTTTGCGGATCTGTATAAGCAGGAGGGTACAGACAGGGTGTGTTTCAGACGGATCCTGGGATTTATTTTTTTATTACCAGGGAGGGGATGCAGTGATTCGTCTAAAGTGTCCACAGTGTGTGCTGAGTCAGGAGGCCTTCACTCACAGCCTGGGAGGGGTGTCACATCTCCCCTCACGGCCAAAGACAGGGCTGTTTGGAAGAAGCCTCATACATGCATTTGTCTGCTTAACAAAACTCTCACTTCCTGCCTTACTTCATTTTTTACTTTTACACCAGCTCAGAGCGACACATTGCTAATAGCTCCATGCTAACATTGTTTTATGTTTGCTTTCTTGCCGTGTCCTCATGTCTTTATTCTCATATTTGTTGTAGTAGTAATGTTTGCCAACTGCTATGAGCCTGTCACCTTTGCTGCAATTACCCAGCATCCCGCACATTTTACATAATTAGTGCATGTTTTATGGAAAATGAAACTTAGATTCATAGTTTAGCCTTTTCTCCACGTTTCATGGTCTTAAAAGAGCCTGGTTGTGTACGATATCCCTTATGATGTCATAAAGGGATGGCATACTGTGTCTGTAAACACTATAAAATTTAAAACAATTAGCTTACCTTGCTATAAAGACCTAGATCATCATTCATCTGTGCAGAATTATGTCAGATTTCATAGTAACAGGATGACAAACCTTCAGCTCCAGCACATAGCTCGGAGTCTGCTTCACCTTTTCCCCCCTGTTTTTGTTTGTACTGGTAATCAATTCAGTTTGAATTGCTAATTCCCACAAGGTGGAGTATCTGTTTGCAGATAATTCACAACCACAGTTTGGCTTTGTTTTTCTGTTTTGCATGTAGGTGAAATAACAGAAAAGGTCACGGAACAAATTTCCAAAAGGGCAGCGCTGCAACGTGATGTGTAAACATTCTGTAACACCCACGGTTGCAGAATCAGATGCTCACACTGTTACTTCAGGCTGCTCGGATGCGGGAGAAGGGGGGGGGGGGGGCATCTGGGACCCCCTTCCGAGCTGACGGACGTTCAGTTTATCCACATCACCATATACTGTTTACACTACTGTAAGCGTGTGTAATCCTTCTGAATGTTCCGCTGTGTCATTTGCTTACAGTCACATTAATCATAATAGTCCCGCTCTCCTTGTGTTGAATATAAAGTGTGTTTAAAGTTGCTGAGGCAAGCATCTTCATCAAATGCAATGTTTTCTTTTCAGCTGCATGAAAAGACGCTTCAAAAGACTCTGTCTCTATTTGTTTCATGAAAGAAGAGTGCAGCTCACTCCGGTGCTGTGTTATGAAGGATAGAGTGACATAACGTCAGGGGAGCTGATGTTTTGACATATGATGTGTACGCCCACCCTCTCCTCGCTTAAAGAGGAATGTATAAAAAATGCCTTGTGGAATATAGAGGAAGTGCTTTATTCTGCGGGGATATTTGAAGACTTGAGAGAAATGCTAATATCATTTTTTTTTTTTAAAAAAGAGAATGTTTTCCCCTCGCTCAGGTCAGTGCTGTACACGTGTGTGAAATCCCTGAAGACACTGCATGAGAATATGTCTTGATTATATGCAGTTTTCAGGGTTGACCTGTCACATTTCCCTCTAATGTCTCCCAGCAGATTGAAAAAGAACCAAGATTAACCATTTCAGCTCCTTTTTGGAGCCTTTTAAAATCACTTGCACAGGTTTCTTATGCACAGTGTAAATACAGCTACATGTATTTCAAACTATAAGTGGCTTTTACTGTATGCACCTAATTATGACCTGGATGACTGAGAATCTTCATCAACCTGTATGCACCTAACCACTGCAATCATAGGCAATTATTTTAAATTGCCTTCTGAACAAATGTAAAAGCTGCTGTACCTATGCCTTATTATACATTAGACGGCCATGCAATTTGTCATTTATTGGTTTCAATCTTAGGAAAATGCCTCGCTTCAACCCTTTGAATGAAAATAATTCAGAATCTTTATCAACTTAGCAAAATGTAATTCACAGACGACCACTAGGGGCAGTGTTCTGACAGCGTAGATGTGTGTATGATGGGAAAAGTGATCGCTCAAAATCCTCAATCCCTTAAACTCACTGAGAGATGGATTTTTTATGCCCTAGTAATCAGACTAAAGTGTGCTATTTAAGTTTGCAGCCCCTTGTGATGTCATAAGGGGATGCCTCTTCCACACCCCACTCAGATTGTTTCTTACACAGATCAACAAAAACATTTCTATTGAGTATCTGACCCTTAATGATGTCATTGTTACTTCAATAGTGTCTAAATAAGCCATTGAAGTTTGCAGCCCCTTATGACATCACAAGAAAACTTGCCAAAACAATGTTACTAAATGAAAAATGTCTCTCTAAGATGCAAAAATGATGGACCAGAAGTTTAAAGTGCTGACATCATGACCCACATCATCTAATCAGTTGTGTGTAATACTCTGAAGCTGGGTGTGCTCGGGTGATACCCTTATGACATCATAAGGGGCGCTTGTTTGGGCAGACACCAACAACGAACATGCATGTGACTCCACAATTTGACCATTTAAATAGGGTTGCTATAGCAACCGGTGCCTGCACCTGAGCGAGAGTTGGGATGATAGAGCGATCACTGACAGTATGACTTCTAGACAGGCCACGAGTTCTTCCACTTCCACACACACTTCTGCCACCACAAAGGGAGACGCATTATGCAATCCGGTGCAACAGTGAAGTGGCGAGTGTGTAGCTATGGAATGGAGTGTGTCTTTTAAATGCAGTCGGACACAGCCTGACAGCAGTCATTATGGGATTATGCATTTAAAGCAAGTGGAAAAATTGCTTTATTAGAGCGGTATACTGACATATTTGATATCTGGCATTATGAAAGCATCCCATATTAAATTTAGTCTCCACTTCTTTGCAAGCAAACACTCTCTGCTTTAAAGACATTCTCATTTTAAATACCAAATGGTTAATGTCAGGCTGGATTATTCTGCATTACAAGATGGTTTCGTTTTCTCATCACCTTGTTAAAGGGCAGGTAGATATTTTACATCAGGGGAAAAAAGACTTGAACTTTGCTGTTTCACTGGCTCCAGGAGCCATGGGGCTAAAACAATTAGAAACATAAATTTCCAGGCTGCTCTGGAGCCAGTTCTCACCCCCAAGAAGTTGCATCTTGGGAAGTTTGCCGCTGTTCCTTCATTGCATCAGTCTGTCAGGTGAACTGCAGCCATGGAGCCTATTTTTGGGCCGTCCACCAGTTAATGATCCTGACCAGAAAATCAGTAGTAAAGCTGATGTTAATTCCAGTTTTCTTTCCATTTTTAAAAAAAATGTTTTTATTTTTGTTTGTTTTTGGATTAATTGGACAGTTCATGTTCACTCCCAGCAAGGATACTCACAAGTCTAAAACTCATGGAGTGAGACTCCATGAGAGGGGATAATCACTGTCTTCACAAATGATGGTTCCTACTCAATGAATGTTTGGATAATAAATAATAATCCCGTTATTTCCGTTGACTTTAAGATGGAGGCTTTCTTGCTTTTGGAGGCTGCCTCTTGAGTTTTTGTGTATTTAAAGCCACTTCTATCATCTGTTTTTCTGGTCTTTGGAGTTTTGCCACTGAGAAATGGCTACCTTTTAGCAGCTGGAATCAGATGATAAAATATGAATTTCAAACTTATTTTTTCATTTCACAGCAACATAAGATTGGCTTGTAGAGCCAATAGGCTTGTTTGTAAAATGTCATATATAGTCACGACTTATTTTGAAAAATAAACCCGTTGTCCTGGCTGCGCCTCTGCTGACAGAAGCTCTTTCTTGATTGCACCTTTAACAGTGTCGCCCATCTTTCTTCTTCTTCTTCTTTGTCTTTTTTCCAGCAGTCAGGCTGGAGTGAAGTGATGCTGTTGGGGTCCACAGCGCAGAGCAAGCGCGGTGAGCGAGCGGCGCGACGGGAGCGCGCGTATAGGAAAGAGAGGAAGGGAAGGAGCTGAAGCAGATCAGTCGCCAGCGGAGCCCAAGACAGCGGACGAACGGAGCAGAGCGTGTGTGACGCCCCTTGTCGCTTTTTTGATATATAAAAGATAAATAACCAGCAACATCCGGCAGCCCGAGAGAAAGCCTGGCCGGGAAAATGATGCTCCAACTCGTCCATCTCCTCGGGATGCTCGTCTGCGGCAGCCAAGGTAGGAACTGTGTGTGTTTGTGTGTGTGTGTGTGTGAGAACCAACCTCGAGCTTGGTGACTTTGTGGACAAGTTGAGTGTTATTTGCCATCTTGATCTGCACCAGGCTGAGGGAGCAGAAGGGAGCGAGAGATAGAGAGAGGAGGAGGAGAGAGAGGGAGAGAGAGGGCTGGATTGTTTAACTGGACGTTGTTTGGTAGTTGAAGCACGTCTTGCAGGGTCCAGAATGCTTTCTTACTGAAAAGGGGGATTATGATGGGGGTCCCTGTTTAGGGCTGGCTGAAGCGCAGTTTCTCCCTGACATCCCTGACACGGCGTGGCTCTCTGCTCTCTGTGTAGTGTTTCGGGAGCATCTTTTTACGCTGCTGCGCTGTCTCTTCTTTTTATAATGCGAATTAAAGCATCCATTGAAGTGTGTTTGGACCGCCGCCTCTTTCTGGCTGCTCTCAGTGTACTGTAGGAAAACAGAGTAGGTAGAAGACAGCGCGGCGTAACGCAACATTCATGATGCGGACTCCACTGTGGAAAAGTTTGGGAGGCTCTGTAGCGGCACAGCAGAGTGACAAAGGCGCGGTAATTAAGTTGTGAAACAGGCGCACATGATCCGGATTTGGACTGATGTCATTGTCCGGTGCGCGCACCCCGCTGTATTGTCCGTGTATGTGAGCATTTCTTAGATGTTTTTTTTTTCACTGTCCACATACTTGCAGCTAAACCCAGATTTAACTAATACTTCAAAGACTGAGAGCAGTGCAGCGGGACGCGTTGGCGTCCTGGCGCACAACGGCAGGTGGGGGTAGAGCGCTGCAAAGTGGTGCCAAGCCACAGTCCACCGGACGTTCATATATATATATATATATATATATATATATATATACACAAGCAAAATGTCGTTCAGTTTAAAGATGGTTTCTGTAAATTTTAATCAAACTCAAAGATTCAAAAAAAGACTGTGTGCATGAACATCTGCAACATCCCTGAGTGAGACGCCTCCAGCTGCGCTTCATTGTCCACAGCATTTTACAGGGACTGTAGTCTATTGGCAGCTCATATTTCCACCAGCTTAATCAATATGAGGAAGAGGAGTTTTACTGAGGGTCAAACAAAGAGACTTAACTGGAATTTTCATTGCTCAGTTTGTTGCAGCAGGATTACATCATTGAATCTGTGACACAAACTGACCTGTTAGACAATGCATGCACCGGGTTCTGTCAGGACCTGCTCCACAGTGGAGAGGAAAGGAAAACATTTGCTTTCCAACTCCCAGCTCAGCCTCTACACATGCTTGCTGATGCACCCGGTGACTTGCAGATGTGTTGTTAAGTGGCGTAATTAGGATGTTTTGCTGTATCTCTGTCACCAGCCTTAAAGTTTCCAGAACAATGCTCATTACAAGTCCCTGTTAAATACATGGAAAGCTGCTCACAGAAGAACTGGCCTGTGTGGTGTTCCTGTAAGGTGAAACTGATTGCATTATTTGATTAATAGACTGGGAGAGAGAGCACACGAATGGAAAGCCAGTGTATATATGAAAATGGAATCGGCCCCTGGAGGCAGCTGCGTGTGAGAAATCAATTTAAGGAACGACTGGAGTCAGCAGGGCTCTGGATCGTACAAAGGGCGATCTCGGTGTTATAGATATGCCATTTATTCGCCTGCAAACTTTTGATTTCTCTTGTGTGCCCTTTTGTGCTCGATCTCTCGGGTTCAGGGCCGAGTTGGTGAGTTTGTACATTGCATTATATGGCAGGTGTTGCATTTGAAACACTTGGTTGCAGCCAGTATAAGTGGTGGTGGCGGCACTGCAGGGTGGTTGTCAGCCTGCGGGAAATGAAACACAGTGTGTATATTCCAGTCTGTTTCCCGATGTATTACATTATTAAAAAGCGCTGGAATGCTTGGTTCCAGGAAACTTGTGTGTGTTCCGCTTAAATAACCTCATCATCTATACTGAACACAGATACAAGATAAGAACCCAGGGGCTTTGTCTCGTGCAGGAAATTTGGCACAAACCATCCAGAAAATGAAAAAATGATGTTAAAATCACTACAAGGAGACTAGCAGCATATTTAAACAGCAAAAATAATGACTCCATGTGCCACCAGAAGCCATAACTTCAGCCAAGTCACCTGCAAACACATGTTGTCAACAGCCAATGAAAAGAGAGGATGTCCTTCAAAGGACATGTGGAATGATTGCATCCCATTTTGAAGCCTACTTCAAATGCATCCTTTTATTTTTGGGCAGTGATTTTCCATCAGGTGGAACCTTGACAAAAAGCAAAGTGTAATCCATTGTAGGTTGTTAGCTGACGAACAGTAAATTGGAGCGACACACTAGTGTAGCCAGTGTCCTTTGAAGGATTCAGCCCCTGAATTGGATGAAATTGTCTCGTACTCTTTGGTGGTTTTTGTCTCCAAGAAGCTTCTCCAACACTTTTTTTGGCTACCATGGCAACAAGTTTTACAGGTGGATTTTATATTACAGTCTCCTGTTGTTTCTAGTCAGACTCTTCTCCATGTATTTGCTCAAATACTAACATGATTAGCATCAGGGATTAAGAGCATATGCCCATAAAGCAGCAGAAGAGGGAACAGATGACGGCCCGGCAGCGAGCTCCAGTCGGTGAGCGTTTGGCATATTTTGAAAAAGAGTTATTTGTGATGTACAGAGAAGAAGAAAAAAAAACCCAGCATCATGTTCGATAATGCCCTCTGCCAACCTCCATGTGTTTTCACTCAAATTACCTACTATTATCATGGAAGTGACTAATGTTCTCCTCAGGGATTCTCTCCCAAGCAGAAGCCAAGAAAAAGCCGAGCAGTCGGGGTCCTCTTTCAGGAGGAGGTCGGAATCGCTCATTAAATTCTATATTCTGAATCCCAGAAAGGAGAAAATTAGGCAGGATGGAGCGAGTGACGGCAAGATTTACACAGACAGAGGAAGGCAGGAAGAGATTATGTTTAAAAATTCATTCAATTCAAGTGAATCTAGTTAAATCGCATCGCCAGAGATTGAATCAAACTCTATGGAGTCGCACTGTGCCAAAATTAATAAAATGTAATTGAATCCTGTCGAGATGGAATCAAATTAGGCCAGACTGATGTGATTGGAGGAGGCAGCTGCTGCATGTTGCCGTGCGCTCCTGTGGGGCCGTCTACTGTTTTACATCAGCTCGGCACGGGCCAAGCAGGAGACCCTTTGGCGCCTGCGTACGGGTGTCCTGCCAGTCTAAATGCCAGTCTAACTAGCAGGCTAATAGACAGAGCCAGCATGCCAGGGTGACAACAGAGTCAGCGGCTGGCTGACTGACAGATGGACGGAGGACACACTCTCCCGCGCTCAGTTTTATATCTTGCACACTTCTGAGAAAGCTCCTCCAAAGAAGCGTCCTCTCACGGGACGCAGCGCGGATGGTCCGGGCTTTGGGCTCGGGCACTGGCAGGCATGATTAAATGAAGACAGGGGGAAGGCAGAGCTTGAGAAGCTGTGTGCTTTTTGACTGACCCACTTATTAATAACTACACTGAAGCCTCAGGGTTTGCTTTGCAGCAGGCTAATGTACATGACGCCACCATTTCTAACCAGCTGTAGACAGCCAGACAGGTTCCAGGTTTCAAACAGCTGAAATTGTGTCGGAGGTTCAGAGCTGTTACCCGATGTGTTAACTGTGGCATAGGTGTTGTGCACATGCTGGTGTGATCACCATAGGATATGTAACAAAGAAAACTGGATCATTTTTATCACAACAAAAATTAGCTAATTAGGCTGTTATAGCAACTATAGTAGCTTATTTTATCTTTTTGACATATTTGTTGTCAGATCAAAATATCAGATCGTGCTCTGGTGTTCTGACGGTAAAAAGTCCTCAGAGTAACTTTAAAAAACCCACAGCAGTGGGAAGAAGAGAAGAAGATTTAAACAGCAAGTAATAAAGGAAAATTAACTTAGTCACACCTCCAGTAAAATTTCTGCTGAAAAAAAATTGTGGATGACCCTTTAAGAATGAAATGGAAAGCAGATATTGGACGGGCTCATTGGGGTTTATTGGGAATTGGAAGTGAAAGTGAGTCACCATTAAAAGGAGTTTTCATAGAAGAGGCTGAAATAAGAGCCTGTCGCAGGTGGAGTGGCGCCAGCGATGTGATAGATGAAATTTGGCCTCTGAAGGCAGTTAGATGGACGCAGACGGATGACAGGAAGGGGCGGCTGGATGACAGATTAAAGGACAGCTGAATGTGCTAACGCTAAGATGCAGATAGAAGCATAATGAAGAGGAGCCGTCTATCCACAGCCAAAGCACAACATTTTTCAGCTTCCTCTTCCTCCTGCTGGATGCGGGCCCTGCGTCGATGGCGCATTAGTTACTGCGGCCGAATGTGTTCCATCACAATGATTGAGAAAGGGACTAATGCGAATTGTAGCTCTGCCGGCTAGCAGACGTTAACGAGAAAGTGGTGCAGGCTTTTGGACACACCTCTCAGTTTGATGAGACAAACCGGGAGTCTTTGCCTTTTCCAGCTGAGACTCCATGGTCACCATCTTAAACCCTGAGGCCTGCGGAATATTGCTATGAACCCTCCTCCCTGCTGGCCTTGCGCCTTTCTCTGGCCTGACAGTATTTAATTAACTTGTGCTGTATTGTGTTGTATCTATCATATTTCCTTGTATCCATCCATGCGTGCGTCCGGCCGTGCAGGCTGCCAGGCCCTCTCCTTGTCATTCCTGCTGGTTAATTAAGCTAAATTGTGATTGATACACTCTCAAGTGAATAGCGCCGCTGACCCGCCTGAGGAGATCAACCTGCCTGCCAATCACACCTCACAATACCTAATGGTGTTGTAAGCACCGAGTCCATATCCCAGTTTAAGCCCCCCTTCCTCCCCCACTTCCTCCTCCTCCTCCTCCTCCTTTGGAATGACTTCGGGTTGTCCTTGCGGGATTGGGTCTGCTTGGAAGTGATGCAGAGGCTCAGATCTCAGATTTCTTGCCTCGTGGCCGGTGTCCTTGTTTATGATGAGGAATAGATGAGAGCGAGTGATGGGAGGATGGAGATGTGACCGCGGCGCTGCAGCGTAGCTCGCAGTCAGGCCAGACAGCCTCTCCTCTGCTGATTGCTTCTCCATCTTCAAACAGAATCTCCTAATGCCATGTGGGCCCGCTTATATTTGTTTCTATCTCTCTTCCTCTCTGTCATTCCTTCCTCTTTTCATGTGTTCGTGGTCCTCCCACACTCGCCGTCTGTAGGGGGAAGATATCCTAACCCCCCCGCCTCTACGTGGGAAGCTTTTCAAGCTGCATCCATGCTTAATGTTGTTTGCTTAGAAAGCTAATGATGTTGTTCTGCTGCTCAATATAGTTATTAACACCTATGGATTTTATGTTCCTGCACTAGGTCAGGAATTTTCAGCTGGTCCTGTCTTATCAAGCGTGTTATTGTGTCTCAAAGTTCTAATGATCGCACTCATAAGGCTGACTGTAGGCGTGTTTTTAATTACTCCATGTATCTGCACAGCGCTCCTCGTCGGCCTGCATCCAATGCGGCCATGCCGGGATTGTTGTCTTCCCGCCCACCATCCGAAGAGTTCCCAAGGACGCTCGCCTCTGTGAGAATGCACAAAGGATTTCTCAGTAATTAAAAATGCTGTCTTATCTTTACTCAGATCGGATGTTTACTGACGTGCCTGCTCTCCAGGTAAACAAAAGACACACATTTCCTCACGTGTCCATTCCACAGCCCTTCTTTTGCCTTTGATTCTCACGAGGAGAGGATATTTTTGGATAAACTTTGTTGTCCTACCTACTTTTGCTTCCTATTTCTGTTCAGCTGGATGCAGAAGTCCAATCACAGTCATCTAAATCAGAAATTCCTCATTTCCCCTCAGAACTCTAAGCAGGTTTTTCACTCTTTCAACTGCAATATCAAGTCCTGCACCTCCATGGAGGCCATTTTTGTGTTTTTATAAAACCATTAATGCAAAAAAAGTAACATTGTTTATGGAAATTGAATGGGATTAGATTCGTAGAAAGCCATATATAACTTTATGAATGTTTGTCACATGCCTGCTGGTCATATGTGAGTTAACTATGTCTGCCTAGTAGTTGTTTTTCTTAGAGTCTGTTGTTGGTTAATTTTTAACTGAAACACTTCGATTTGGTGGTGTTATAGTGTAATTCTAGCCATAGCAAGCTGGTTTCTGTGGGTTAATCAGACTGAGTTTGTGTAGAAGAAGACGGAAGTGATTGGAAGATGCCAGGGCTCATGTGGATGTTAACGCTTCGGGGTGTGAGTTTGAGGAGAGCCTTGTGATCTGGGCTTCTGTAGCCCGGTTCTTGCTGATAGAATATTGCAAATTATCCAGTAAAAGTCAGGAAGTTGCACACTTCCTGGTGTCCACTGGCAGCATCGTGTTAGCTCTTGTTATTTTGCTCCAGATTAGATTTCTCAGAGCATGCCAGCCTGTAGTACAGAGTGTATTCCGGCTAGCTCCGGCCTGTATGGCTCCCAGATTACTTTTATTTCACGCTGCTTTTCATCCATCCTGTAAAAAAAGAAGAAAAAAAAAAACGCATCGAAGGAATGATGGAACGTCTCGTCTCTCGAGGCGAAAGCTGCAGCCGTCGACGTGAAGAAACATTGCAGTGCAGCTCCTCGGTCAATAAGCAACAAGGAGCTTTGCTGGGAGCTGCAGAAGGTGAGGTGGGAGGCAGTGGTGTGTGGGGGGGTGGGGGGCAGTGTACTGGCTATGGCAGCTCTCTCTCTCTCCCCAAGGAGGCAGCCCGAGCCACAAATTAATAGAGCGCTCCCACATGATCGGGGAGTTTCATTTGGAACCGTCACGCTACATAAAGCCCAGAAAACGAGGAGTTCACCGAGGTCCCTCTCACTTCCACCGGAGTCCCCAAATAACCTGTGTGATTCTAACACCTTTGGCTCCTGGGCCGTCTACAAACAACACTACACGCGGCCTCGACTGATCCAGCATGTGGTCATGTTAAATTTGCCCTCCCTGTCCTGACTTATCAAGCGCGTCTCAACACTTATTTATTTTTTCTAATTCATTCACTCGTTTGACGTCGGCGTGAAATTCTCAGTGACAGACGTGGAGAGCGAAGCGCCCGCGAGGCCCACTCCGCTCTTATCATTATCTCTGCAATGCCCCAGATTAGACACAGCAAACCAACTCCTCTAACAGCGGCGCACCCCGGAGCCAGGATTAACACAATGACTAATCACTCAACTCACTGGACACAAACACATACAGCGCTGATTCACACTTTGCCACAAAGTCTGCTTAATTAAAAACTAGCTTCTGGCGTAACAGAGCATTCAAATATATATGAAGAATCATCTTTTGTGTCATGCAAGCAATCTGCACAAAAGTGTTTCAGAAAATATTCAAATGAGAACTTGTTTTTTTGACATCTTTCAGACGGGTGTAATCTGTATGAAAATCTAATCCTGAGCTGGAGGCTTCATTAAACAGGTTCAAATGAGGACGTCTGAGTTCGGCACTTACTAATTGCCTCTTCATTAATGAATCCAACGTTATAGTAGCCAAAGGATGCTATAGATAGCAAAGCTATGCAATATGCCGGGTGCAGAAGAACATACAGCTTCCTGCTAGCCACTAGGAGGCGCCTTCTAGGCCTGTCATGATAAATTTTGCTCAGCAATTAATTGCCACAGAAAATTATTGCGATAGCCAATAATATTGTCATTTTTCAGACCATTTTCAAGTAATAACAATAGCAGGTTGTATATGTAAGCTTAGTCTCGCTGTGAATTGTGGCGAAGTGTTGAACCGGTGTTGTGCACCTTCAGAGCCCTCTGCGTTACTGTAACCAGCGCACCGTGGCGACGCAGACAGCGAGCTGACAGTGGTCTGCTCAGAACATCACGTAAACGTCACACAATGAGTTTAAAAATAAGAACTACCTGTTAATTTGACACATTTTAAGACAGAAGCCGCGGGTCATATTAAAACCGACGGGCGGACCTTATACGCTACGACGCACCGGAGTGTCGCCTTTTGTCATCCAGTCTCTTTGGCAGGGAGAGAGAGAGAAAGAGAGAGAGGAAAACGTGCAGTTAATTGATTTATTGCTTATCGTGACATGCCTAGCGCCCCCTTTCTAGTAGAGTCCACTGTAAACATAGCCAATTCTCACTAGAGCCGTTTAGGAGAGCTACCTCACTTCCTGTTCATGCCAGTCTACTAAAAGTGGCTGCAGTTCACCTAGAGGGCGCTCATGAGACTTTATGAAGATGGACACTGGAACAGCTCCTTAAAAAGTGAGGCCCAAACGTTGATCGCCCCCTGCTGGGCTGCAGTATCCACCACCAGTCCTCCTCCATGTTAGTGGATATGGACACTTATAAAAGGCTTTTGGACGCATCTGTCAATTAATAGGCTAAATTATAAGGTATGTTTTTGGAGGGGAAAATATAAAATATCATTGCTTAAGTATCTGTTACCATGGCTACAAGAGGATACGGCTACCCTTCTTGTTGACATCAGACATATAGTTTGCCCAGCCTCTGCAAAGTCCTATCATGATAAACCTCAGAGCTCTTCCTCCACTCAAAATCAACAATTGTGTCAATAAAAAAAGAATACATTTCTGTTTTGTTCTTCTCTATTGAGTTTATCCACAGCGGAGTAGTTGCCTCATCCATAATGAATTCATCGCACTGTGATTCTTCAGTGATGGAGGAGAATAAATCAACAACTCTCTCTTTGATTCATATTGCCTGACACCCAAAAAAAAAAAAAAAAGATATTTACTGTTGATGTTTGCTGAAAATATGCCTGCAGTCCAAACCTCACTGTCAGGCCAATTATCCGTGAGAATATAAAAACACAGAAACGGCGCAGCGCTTGTTTTGAAATGATGGTTTCATTGCCAAAAGGATTTTTAATGTAGATTTTTTATTTATTTATTTTAATGAAAATCACATGACTGCAGGCTGCCGCCAAGGTCATGGGGTTTTAATCACATGCTGCTCATTTATTTTGGCATAGTAATCCAGGAAGTCTTGATACAGAAATAAGGAATTAACCCATGCATATCCTGTCACCTTTGGTGTTCAAGCCTTTCAAAATAAAACCCATTGTTTTGTTCTGTGGTAGATAGAAGCCGTGTTTCTCTATATTGTTTGAGATTCAGCACAGTTTACCAGCCTGCAACACGCTGCAGACTGGCCTTATTGATCTATTGTCTCAGAGTGCAGCAAACAATTTAGCTTTTCTCTTTCACTTCAGTCCACTGTCTTCTGAGAATGAGTATCTGTTAGCTTCATGAATGCTGATCTCTGCTAAAGAAATCTAGAAAAAACTGTTCTTGTTCTCCTCAAAACAAGGAGGGTACAAATATGACTACTTCTTCTGGAAGTACAGTAACCGCAGGTGACCCATTTGTTAGAGGAGCTACGCTCCGGGTGCTACAGCATGGTGTGAGTCATTGCCCAGGCTCCGGCGGACACTGTGTCACTCCAAGGTTGTTTAATGGGATTCTTCTGCTGGTTATGGATTTGAGGCTTCGGCACACCATCTTTTTGTGCGAGCTCACAGGTCATCCTAGCGTAAAGCCCAACACCATCTGTGCGTAAATCAAATCTGAGGCTAAAGTGGAAAATGCGTGCGAGGCCGGGGCTGTGTGTGTGTGTGTGTGTGTTTGTTTGTGTGCGTATTTATTTCAGGATTTTGCTTACGCTTTGATTTTTCTCCCCGTTTTGGGTTCTCGCTCAAGGCTCGGGAACATTGAGGGAAGATGCAGCGTCCCGTATCTGCCTACATCAGCAAAACCGTATGCAAAACGACACACACATGCAGGGAAGCCAGGGTCTCACACACACACAGACACACACTGATTTCCTGGAATCTCTGTGTCTCAGGCTTAAAATCTTGTGATAATTGCAAAAGTTCTTAGTTTAATGTTCAACCATGCATTGCAAGGTCCCAGAGATGACAAGAAAATCACATAAGCGGAGGAGAAAGTTCAAGCGAAATCAGGACCTCCCAGCTAGCTGGTGATTATGGTCCAATCATAATCTCTTGGTGGGATTCCTACTTCAGCAAGTGATCATGAGAAGGCTTGAAAGTCCATCAGCAGCTCAGGGGGAGGGAGATACACTCAACATGCTCAGCCATCTGCGGCGCCTTCCCCACTGCACTGAGCTGCAGAAAGTAAATGAGCAGCGCCGCTGAGTCCAATGTGATATACAAAAACGAAGAATCAATTATTCTCTACAATCCCAGAGTCAAACTGGATGTTAGAAGATGTCTGCATGTGATTGGATCTGCTGATTATCCTGCTCTGCTTCAGAGTTTTGACACCTATCTTGTCACATCACTCACAAGAAAATCCAGCAAATTGTGTACAAATGTGCCCATTTACTCATTTAATCCAGTGAGAGTCATGCACCATCAGCGTGCGGGGCACAGAGAGAGTGGCCATTGTTTGCCGTGCGAGGCTGAAGATGCTATCAACGCTAATCTAACTGACTGGGTTTATTGTGCGGAGAGCTGCCAGGAGCGACAGTGCGGCAGCATATGAACCTCAGTGGGGGCCGGTTAGAGGGATCAGAGTGTGTGACAGTGTGCATATGTGCTGACGGTGTGTGTGTGTGTGTGTATGTGTAGATAACGCTTAGTGGGCTGACCTTCCAGTTAGCATGGGGCTATTTGTGGAAGCTGCAGGGTTTTGTTTGTGGATTCCAGTGGCTGAACTCTACAAGTGAAGCCATTTTTTTGTCTTTTCATCCTGATGGGGACACAGTACACACAGCCTCTATAAGCCATTATATCTTTCGCAGACTGTCTGCAGATGTACCAAGGAGTTTGGTCAGATGACTGCTGGTCACACCTGCATCAGTCATGGCTTCCTAGTTGTGCTGAGCTGTAGCTGAGTTCTGCCCTTCCTCTGTGTTCCCACCTTGCTACAAAATGACATGTGTGTGTGTGTCTGTGTTTGCATTCATGCATCCTCTGTCATCCACATGTTTGGAGATCTCCGTCCATCCTGTTTTCATTTTCTTGTTCACTCATGTACGGAAGATGTAAACAGTAAATGCGGCTCAAGGGAGAAAATCAATGTGTTCTGGAGTGGGATGCATTAATGAGATCTGCATCATCTTGATAACATTGTGGAGATCATCAGCGTCCTCTTTGCATTTTTATGGCCTAAATTAAAATGAAAAATAAACTGGATACAAGCAAACTATATAAAATCTATGACCACACTATAATATTATAGTATGATGGTATAAACAGCTTCATTTGAGCTGGCTTTACGTGACAGTGAGACAGTGTGTGTGTGTGTGTGTGTGTGTGTGTGTCCTTCAGCCTCTCAAATTGTGTATTAAAGGCGTGATGGCTCTATTTGAGAGTGTGTGTGTGCTGGTGCAAGTGCATGTGAACAAGTGATTTATGGGCTGTTTTTAATCAGGCGGTAGAAAATGTTATTAGACAGCCTCCTCGCGCTCCCTCCGCCTGCAAATGAGCCGGCCCCCACTGCACCCTGGGATAGCCTTCTGTAATTAGTTCTGGGAACTCACCTGTTACTGAGCGAGATTGAGGAGGGGGGGTGAGCGAGGGGACGTGAGGAAAAGAGGATGGAGTGAGAGGGTAACAAGCAGACAGATAAACAGACAGAGAGGAGAGTGAGGGAGGGGCAGAGGAGGAAGAGGAGAAGGTACAAGGACGAAGAGATGCCCAGGGAGAGGACCTCCACACCCCTACAGTCTCCTAACAAGCTAGCCAGCATCTCGCGGACTTTCCAGGCCTCTTCCTCTGCATCATTTGATTGTGATTGTAGGACTGCATGATTTGTGTCTATACACAGAGTATGATGACCCACAGCAGAACTGTCTCTCACTAACACACTATTAGCAGCAGATATCAATAGTTTTGTGCTGCAATTGAAGTTTTGTTTATTGCTTGACCTTCAAGTGTATCGGCAAGAGGCAAAATAAAGTTATGTTCATTATATGAAATATTGATGCTAGTATTGAGGAAATACTAAATGTCATGGGGATGAAAAAAGCAGCTAGCTTGTGAATAGTAAAGCAACGTTACATCTCTAATAGTAAGTTGAGAGCTTTGATGGCAACATGAATATCCAGTCATAGTGTGTATAGCTAGGATTAGCTCCGATGGTCGTATGATGCTAACAACATTTCTGGTGATTAACATACAAACTGGGGGCAGCTGCTAATTATGCTAATTTTGCTTCTGCCCCCAAGTGGCCAAAAAAAATAACGTATGCATTCTCAGTATTGTGCGTGATGTTGCTGTGTTGTGACTTTTTTCCGTGGTATGAAGTGCAGCACTGCAGCATCCTCTCTGCCTCTTCAACTCTGAAGTGATCTGGCCACCCTGCCAAAATCATCATGTGACCCGGCTGCTCTGCGGCGCTTCACTGAGCCCTGATGAACTGACTGTAGCTGACCACGGGCTTTCCACTCAGTGCCTTGACAGCCAATCACAACAGCAGCTTGTCATTCCCAGCCACACACACACACGTGTACACAATTTAAATGTGCACATATGCAGGCGCGGATACTGTAAACACACACGCTGCACTTCTCCTGACAGGCCAGTAAAAACATGATGAAATATTCAGTGAGCCTCGCTGTGGTTTGGGTTCCACCTGTCTCAGCTTTTCCTGTTGCCTCTTGTGTGTTTGTTTGCATGAAGAGATGTTGGCATCAGACTTCTCCTTCGCGCGTGTTGTTTGCCGGATCTCTTAGTTCCTGCCGTCACGGCTCTGCGTAATTGGGTCTGAGCCAGCCAAACCTTTTGTCTGAGTGTTGCCTTGTGCTTACATCAACTATATTGCTCTTGTAAATAACATAGCCAAGTAGACTAACTTGGATCCAGACTTTCTTTTTTTTACCCCTGCAGCATTTTTGCTCGTCAGTGAACTTTTCCTCACCTGACATCAAAGATTTATCATAATTACAGGCTCATGCAGACTCTCTTTCTGATCTGTTTGTGAGTAAATCCATTCCCAGACATAACAAATTACCCTTTCAGGTGAGTGCAGCCTTTGTGTTTCCAGGTAATCAATGGAAGTCTACCTGGAACAGCACAAAGACACAAAGTGCAGCTGCGTAAGCCTGTGTTTCTCCTTGGACTCTATTCTTGGACACACCTGGTCCCCTTCCCGAATGTCCTTTAATCTCATGATTTTTGACTTTGGAGAAAGTAGTTCCAAATATTCTCCAGTAGTTTCGAAGTGTGTGCTTTGATTGCGGTGTGACAGGTTGAAGGTGTTATCTGGTCGTTGTCCTTCTCGGTAAATTACACCCCTCTTACCCTCGGCTGCCGTTGCAGAAGGTCTTTTGCACAGTAATATCCTCATGATTGCTCCTCGGCGCTCCTGTTTCCTCCCACTTGAATTTAAAAACTTTTCTGTCTGAGTCTGATGACGGCTGCCACTGGGGATGCCGTCTGGTGATTAACAGACCGTATCGCCATCGTAGCATTTCTGTGCAAATGAGGGAGTGTTGCAAAGAGCATATAGGGAAGAGTACTTATTAGTATCATAATAAGAGCTGCATCGTGTATTACTGTGTGAAGGTACCTAAATAAAAACCATATTCATTATATTCTTCAAATTCAAAGTTTGTAATAAAAAGTTTATATTTTTTACCTTCTCAGCTCAGACACATTAACATTCATCCAATGTCTGTGTCAGGAAAAGAAAGCACAGAAAAATAATGACTTGTAATGCAATAAATCAGACGAATGAGGTTATTTATTACCTCAATTTCTTTTCCTCTGACATTTGATGCGGTGTGTTTACAACCCGACCACTATGACTGCACGTCACGGGCAGAGAGAAATGATTGACGCAGCTTAAAACTTAGGGGAGCTGAGGAGATTTTTCACTCAGTTTAACAGGAATATGCCTGTTTTTACTTTCTTTTTCCTTTGTGCATGTTAACAGCTTCATTAAGTGTATTCCACGCTATATTAACAGACAGCAATTAGGCAGTTGGACATGTGCACACAGAGATCTGAGCATATGCAATGCACACATAGAGGCATACTTTGTGTCTTTGAAAGGATCAACGTTGCTCAGAGAGCAGGATGTGCCGTTAAAAAAGCCATCTGTGGCAGCCTCCCAGCGCCTGCTGTGCACAGAGAGCCTGTTTGCATTCACCCAGAGCCACTGTGGAAAAAAAACATTCACTTTGTTGTCCTTAGCAGCGAATGAATCACAGAGAGCGGCTGATTTCGGCCTTTATTGACCAGTCTGCTGCTATAGTGAGAAGATAAAAATGTGTTTGAGTGTCTAGAAATGGTTTTAACTCGTCATTGACACTGAGGCTTTTCAGGGTGTGCAGGCACTCAAACATGTCAGGAGATTATCTAACAGCAGGTCGGGTGAAAAAAGTAAACAAACACGCGGCTATTTATGGCTAGAGTTTAAGATGCTTCCATGCCAGGCATTAAGTGAAGACATGAAAGCAGCAGGGGAGCCATCGTCAGGTGAAAATCCTGAAAGCCTTTCTGATGTTTCGGAGGATTATGTGGGCCCACTTCACATTAGGGAAAAAAACACACACCTCTTTATAAACACGGCTGATTTTCTTAATTCCCTAAAAGTTGCCATTTTTGAATGCAGCCATGCATTATCGATTTTTACCTAATGCTCCACCTGGAGCGTTCGCCGCACACTGCCAGGGTGCAGGAGCCATGTAATGGGATTACACTGATCTACGAGGGAAACGTGGTAACTGTGATCATCTCTGCAGCTGAAAAAAGCTCAATAATCACATAAGTAGTTGACAAAAATAATCATGGTTGGATTGCTCTATCGCTGATATTTGGCCTAACATGAAAAGATGTAAATGATGAAAGGGACTAGCAAACATCAGGTAATTATGCTGATTATTTTGTAGCATAGACCCAAAGCCTGCAGTTACAGGACATTAGCATTAGCTCAAAGACAGAGTGATGGCTGAATATCTAAAACATGTCTTATGCCATGTCCCTTTATGACATCACAAGGACCCCTTCCTATATGATTCCTTTTTTTATTTCTCCATTAGGGTTTGCAGCCCCTTGTGATGTCATAAGGGGAACCTAATATCATAAGACGCCATGTGTTTTGGGATAATTGGCTATCACTGTCTTTGAGAAGGTGGGTGTAAAGCTAATATCCTGTAAAAAGAGAGGCTAACAGACTAGATTTGCAGCCCCTTGTGATGTCATAATTAATTAATTATGCATATTACTTTTAACATAGGCCCAAACGCAGCTCATTTTAGGGGTTATTTGTGAGCCTGCATCTACAGCATGTTGGCAGAGACAATACAAAGACAGAGTGATGGCCGAACATGGTCCCTCCATCCCAAACATGTGTCGAGTAGCGTTCATTAGTCCCACCGTCCAGAGAGGTTCATAAATCACAGCCATCTGGAAGGCTCTCAGAGCTGCGTGCTCCCCTCCACCATCCACCCTCATCCTGCGCTGCTGGCAAGCAGCCAATCAGATAGCAGGTCCCACAGTGACATGTCATGGAGAGTGGAGGCTGCAGGGAGCAGCACAACAGACAACCTGTATTAAAACTTTACTCTGGTAAAAATGGACATCATCTCTCTGCTTCTGATGCTTTATTACAAAAGCTAAACCTTAATTGTGCTAATAAGGGATCACATTTTAGTGAACACATGTAAAGTTAAAATATCATACCTAATATCCCTAACTGGAGATGATTAATCTTAAGAGACAGGAAGTCTCAACATGTTTGTGTTTGCTATCAGTGCTACTAGAGTTTACACTTTATGACATCACAAGGGGCTGCAAACCTGAATTGAGAGACAGGACTTTTCTTCTAGGTTTCCTGTTTCATTCACCTCTCCATCTCTACCCACCCCCACCCTCCCATGATGTCACAAGGGGATAATCCCTGCCCCCAGCAGGTTTAAACATGTACACCAAATCTCTGCTGTAAATTTAGTCCACTGTGTCCTGCTTTAGGCAGCTAATAGGAGACTCGCTCATTTTTTAAAGCTTCCCCTCAGGGTTAGCACATCAGCTGGTAAAGCACAACAACATCTCAACATGTTTTCCAGAGAGAGCAGGAATCTGCTTAGTGCTAAGGTTCTTAATACCTTTGCATGAATTTACAGGACATGGAGGCTACACTGTGATTCATTAATTGTATTAAATTTGCTGTAATAATTAGCTGCCCACCGACGTCACTTTAATGTTGGAATGTTGCATTTATAGGTGCTCATTAATGCACAGATGTGTGCATATTCAGCTCAACACCTGTAGCTTATGCTCCAGTTGCTGCTTATTATTATGTGTTTCACATGTTCAGGTCGCCATGGTTAGCCTCTGCATGTACACGGCTCTGTATCCTCGGTACATCTTTAGTTTGCTCTGGCATTATGTGCTGATCCACAAACAAATCCAATAGAAGATTTTTTAAGTGCAGTTCAGGCATGTTGGATCTGTTTAACTTCTAAAGGAGGAAAGATGCAGCAGCTGCTGCAGCCAGACAGAAAGAGACATCTTCAGCCACGAGCAAATTCTCCTCCTGCCACCGCTCCCCTCTCCTCCTCTCAGGGGAAATCAGCAGCAGGGGAGAGAGGAAAGATGTTGTTTTCTTTTGTGCTGTGTTACCCCTGCTTTCTGTCCACCTGTGCCCTCCTTCAGCTCACAACAATAATCTGCCCATCTGCTGTAATCAAACTTTTCCCTCTCTTCATCAGACTCACACAGCACCCTCCTCCATCCTTTTGTCTGAGCTTGCATCCTTTCCTCTCTCCACCCTCGGCGAACCTCCAACAGGCCGTTATCGATCAGCCTAATCGGAGGCGTTAGAATGCAATTCCACCTGTCTTCTCCGCTTCATAGCTCCGCGAGGCCATTCGATAACGTTTAGATGCTCGGATGCAGATGTGGTGGTCGATGACAAAGGAGGAGGTGGAGGAAGGGAGGGACGACGCAAATGATGAGCTCAAAACCGAGTCTCTCTTTTAATTCTTTTCCTCCGCCTTCATCTTATTTACATCTGTATCCATGTATCCATCCCTGATCCCCTTTCTTTCCTTTTATCTCCGCTTCCTTTTTTCTTACCTCTGAAAACATTCCACGTGTCATTGTGGGGATATTTCAAACAGACGGTATTGATATTCAAATAATTCTCCTCGGGGAGAAAAGAAGGGGAGAGCATTGTCTCTCATCCTTGATGTGTAAACTTTAATTCTTCACATTTTGCATGCATGAAATAAATCCCAGACTAGCTGTAGGGGGAAAAATGACTTTTCTTCTCCATCAGCAAGTTCTGTGCACAAACCCTTCAGCAAGATGTCTAATCCGCAGATTTAATCCCTCGTTTTGCAGTGCGGGATTAGCAGTGAATCTGTATTAGATACACCTGTTATGCGTGTTTAAAGCAAAACATAATCGGCCAATCACACGGCAGCAGCTCAATGTACTTAGAGGCGGCTTAGGAGTAAAGACACACACTTGTGCTCATTTGACACACAATTATATGTGAAAGCACTGAATTGCATTGTGTATTTGGACTGTCAGGCTGTCAGTAGCTGCAGTCTCCACCACGGCCTTCAGGGGCTGGCTCCAAAAGTGAGTCTATCCCCTCGACTGCCATGTTAAAATGTCCAACTCCACAGCAGGAATAAACACATTTACAGCCTGTTAACAATTGTACAGTGGTTGGATTTTTTTTTTTTTTTAGAAAACTCACCTATTTTAATCATCTTCCATGGTTGTATACACACGCAAGGCTGCAGCTTTAGCTTCAAGTTTGTGTATTCCAAGACAGCGCTGTAAACTCTGATGAATAATGAACACGTTTGCCTGTGAGGGGTTACTGTAGTCGGCTCGGCAGGAGGTCATCACGGCGCTTCAGAAACAGGTGTGTCAGCTCGCACTGAGCCTCACTTTGAGCCTAATTCACGAGAATGCCTCGGTGAAAGGACCTGTCTGCTCGCATCAGAGCGCACACGGACTCTTGTTGTCTAACTGCCTCCGGTGATTAGTCTGGCTTGCTCAATTTCACCAAGGTGGAGCCTTGATCTTGGTACAGTAGGGTTGAGGAGTCTGTGCAGAGGAGAGGTGAGGTTCCAGGATTCGCTTCAGCATCCAGCTCTTTGTATTCAAAGTATTCCCTGTCAGTTATTTTAACTTCTTTCTCCAGTCTGCTCAGACTCCTCAGTTCTCTTCTTCCTGGCAGGCAGCTGTGGTGCAACGGATTGTTCTTGAACCCACCGCTCCCTTGAAATTATTTGAACTCATGAGTTCCAAAGAAATTCACTCTCTAGTTCTCATCTCAGTGACTTAAGGGAAAAAATGAAACCCTGCCCACACTCTCAACCCCCCCCCCCCCAACAACAGCAGTATTGCTTTACACGTATGCTGTAACACATAGTGACACTGTTGCTGCTCTCTATAACCGCCTTTTACTACTGTCGGCCGTTTGGCTATTCCCCTGGAGCAAAGGGGGCTTTGGTATCGTGCTCAAGGGCACCTCTACGGAAGATGTTAAGGGAGCGGAAAGACTTTCTCACTCAATTTCCACACATAGATTTTTCCCAGCTGGTCTGGGACTGAAAAAGGCGACCTTGGCGTAACAAGCTCACCACTGAACCTCCAGGCCACTGTCCCACTGTACCATCGTCCCTCGACTGCGACTGCAGGGTTCACAGGAAGGACACTCGGTGTGTGTGTGTGTGTGTAGAAGAATGTGTGTGTGAACTTTCTTCTGAGTGAGATACTGGCTAACCTTGCTCAGTGGTTCGTAGTGACAGTAATGTATATCCGCATGTGTGGGTGCTAATACTGACCTTGGAGTGAATAAATGTTTGTTTGACACTGGATGGAGGGAGGAATGTTTGTTGAGTAACAGCTGATGGCAATAAAAATCAGTTTGAAGAACTCCTGCTGATGGTATTGTAACCTTTACCTTTACCTTTAATCTTGTTTTATTTTTTGAGGATCATTTCACTGTGTCTTATCGTAAAAGATATGCAGCATTTATTTTAGAAAGCACGGCCCACCCCCCCGCCTGCCGGCGTTGATGAACCAAGAAGACGGTTGTAAAAGTTGGAACAAAAAGAGTGTCAGAGGCCTGTTTTTGTTGATGCCAAAAAAAGGGACGGTGTATCAGATGATGATTGTTTTACCAACAGAATGTGAAGACATCATGTCTCTGTATCATTTTGCAGGTGTCAGCTAAAGTTAGCACATTGTATCTTGCAATGGAGAGTCTGGCTAGCATTTAGCAAATTTGGAGGACTCCACAATTTCCGCAGAATTCTGTAACATCGTTTCTGTTTCCGGCTTCTTTTAAGCTAGCCTCCATCATGCACTATGAGTAAATGTTGAGGCTACACTACATGAAGCACATATGGTTGCTAACAGAATTCATGTTAGTAAAGGAGGCTATCTATGATTTATGGTGTAACATCTTGTCAGACTTCATGCTTGTGTGAACTTATCTGACTTTGGACAAGTTACTGAGGCTAAACAGCTACATTTAAGTGAAAAGCAGAAGGTCTTACCTGAGTTTGCATCAGCATGGTCGAAACTAGGAACTCTCTAACTCTGAATAACAACTTTTTTGTGCCAGATACAATGAGACAGGAAGTGGGAAGGCTTCCTTTTCTTTCTTCTTCTCGCCTTCTTTTCCACACATCAGCTGTTTGTTTTGTCTTCAACTCTGATCCTGTCGTTTCATCCCCCCGACTCCCACCGGGGCACCCGGCAGGTTGAGACTTACACATCTTGAGCCCAGCTGGCCTCTTCTCCGCCCTGAGCTGGCCAGGAGGCAGGCTGGAGGTAGGTGGGTGGGGGTGGGGGAGCTGTCCAGCTGCCAGTGCTGAAACACCCCCTGCACCCTGCACAGAGCATGCAGAGCTGTCCGTGGTGCTGAAACCTTTTTTAGTGCTTCCCCCTCTGCCTGTCCCTGTCAGTAATGACGGCAGATATGGGTGGATGTTCTGTGATGCTATTTTCATGTAACCGTGTGCATGACATGAGCAACACAGGCTGAATCTCTTTATTTTTTTTGGCACGTCGGTCTCAATTGAACAAGAGGCATGCAGAAAAAAAAAAGGCTTAAAGATGTGACAGCAGAGTGTGACTCTGACAGGAATACAGCTTTTCAAGGCAGGCAGGTGAAACGAAAATGTTTCCTGCCTGCTGAGACTCAGGACTCAGCAGCAGAACACCTCTCTCACAGGAAGAGCACTCCCACTTGTGTCCAGTGTTGCTTGTGTGTGTGCGTGTGTTTATTTGGAGTATATGAAGCAGCCTTTGCATGTAATTTCTGGAATGAGTGAGGAAGCAGGAAGTGAGTTTGCATCATATATGGGAACATAATTAGCGCTTATTTGGGTTGCTCTGCTTTTTCTTCATTGCAAAACAAAGCAAAACATGCAATCCAAGGGGAAAAGGGAGCCATGACAGATCAGCCCCCTGCTGCTAATCAAAAACCCCTTCTAACACACAGGATGCCATTAACTTTGATTTACTTTGAACTGCAGTCAGCTCTTACCCGCTATTTTTATCCATTTAGATGTGTACAAAGCAGAGCCCGTGTTGTGTCATCATGTTGCCACGGCGTCAGCGAAAACATCACTTTGGGATGAAGTTTTCAAGGAAATCGCTGTGTAATCGGCTCAGGCGCGTTTGATTTCCCTCCTCCCTTTGCCGAAATCAAAAAGTGGCTGGCGTGATTAGCATAATCGCACAAATCTGACAAGATGTTTAATCAAGATCAAACGGAGAAGAGATTAGTGTTTTCATTCAGATGGTAGCTCTTCATGTAGAGGTAATCCACGGAAAATAGCTGTTTGCCAGCTCACACGTGTGAGAGAAGAAGAGCTGACTCCATTTATATTAAAGCCCTTGTTTGAATGTTTAATTAGAAGACTCAGTGTTTGAGCTCATAACTTCCGAATGGACTCTGGCAGTCCAGCAGGGCTCACACTTTATGTTGTTCTATAAATGTCAGCGACAAGCGCGTCTCTCACTTTAGCAATGAAACGCAACCCTTTAATCTTGTTTTATTTTACGAGGATTATTTCACTGCGTCTTATCGTAAAAGATATGCAGCATTTATTTTAGAAAGCATGGCCCACCCCCCCGCCCGCCGGCGTTGATAAACCAAGAAGACGGTTGTAAAAGTTGGAACAAAAAGAGTGTCAGAGGCCTGTTTTTGTTGATGCCAAAAAAAATCCCTGGCAGATATTAAACCATTCAGCCATGCATTCCTCTCTTTATCTCAATATTCTCAGTTTTATTGCAGCAAATAACTGAATCAACAGCCATCCGCAGAGGAAGAGGAAACAATAAAGCACTAATAAAGAGAGGCTGCACAATTGTTTTCTGCAGAAATCAGTTCATGAAGGTGTTTGTTTCTGTGCCGGCTTGACCTCCATCCTTTTCCTTCTCCTCCCCTCCGCCTCCTCTCCTGCTTGCTGCAGAGCTGCAACAGGAAGGTGAGGTGTCGGAGTCAAACACAGCGCTCACCTTGGCCCGCTCAAGGGGAAGCCGAGCTTAAACACTAGCACGCCATCGCTGGGAATAACTGCACACACACGGCGTCCCTCCTGTCTCCATTTTTTCCCCCAGCATTAGCATATACGAAGACAGGATGCAAATGAAGCTGAGTGCAGGCATGCATATTTATCCATGCGATGGTAGAGATGGAGAGGTGGGGTCTGACCTGGGAGTTGTGTTCAATTTTTACGTTAGCCCAAAGACACTCACACGCAAACATGGCGTTGCGGAGACGAGCGGTTCAGCCGCATGTTTTGTGACCCCAATTACCCATTCACGCCCGTGCTCTGGTTGTTGCCTTGTGAGAGGTTACTCGTGTTTTGTTTGTTCGCCGTCAGCGTGCGCTGATGTTTTGGGTGAAATTGCTTGACACCACTTCCCGTGAACAGAGGCTGTTTATGTGCAATCCACAAAACAGGTTGAAATTAATTATTGAAGAGATTTTTTAAGAGTATGTCATCATTTTTCAAACAACAACCTGCATGCATACAGAGGGTTTGTGTTCTTGTTAGCTTAGAATTAGCCCTGCCATGATTACATTACATTAAAGCAGCTCCGCCTATGGTGGTTTGTGTCTGCAGCCTCACTCCTACAAAGTGGTCCTTTAACTCAACCGTTAGCACGTTTGATGTTCAAGAAGCGAGAACTATTGGAGCTTCGTAGCCACCATAGTCTTCATCCATATTTGAATCTCGGGTTACCGAGGACAGTCTGCATGCTGTGTGTGGTTTTTAGGTGTTAGAAAATGGAGGCAGGGCAGGAAAAATAACAGCACACCATTGCTCCACTCCTGCATGTACTGTTTCATTCAGCTGCTGTCAAACCAGTGAGCTACTCGTGCTTTCCTCAAGTGAAATTTTCGACGGCCAGCCATTGTCTGCCGCTAACCCTGGGTGACAAAACACAAGAGAGACACCCGCCATGTCAGCATGATTTAGAGCGGTAAGAATAGGCGGAATTACTTGAAAGGTTTTTGGGGCAGACAAAAGCAAAATGAAAAAAGGTCAGATTTATATGGAAGAAGCAGCGTCATGCTGTTTCTTTTTGTTTAACGAGCTCTCATTAGGAGCACCTTTACATCAGTGCAGGATAATGGCGTGCAGCGTCCCCTTCAGGAGCTGGATAAAAGCAAGAATATTCAAATGTTTTACAGCATCAGTCACCTTTTCCTTCCAATACTTCCCCATCTGGAACGTTGTTATTGTTTCTCATCATAAAAGGAACCTGTGAACATATTGAAGTACCTCATACTGATTTAATACACAAGAAGATGCTAACAACACGAAGAGAGCACTCCTCCTCGCCAGCAAAGAGCATCTGCCGACCAGGGATCAGATAAACGTTGCAGCTCGGTGCCTTAAAGCTGCTTCATATTCAAACAAAGAATTTCAGCTGCTGTTATTATGGTAAGCCGCTTACATACTGCAGGTAGTTACACATTCAAGATTATGAATGTGTTCTAAAAAAGAAAGACGACACCTTCTAGAATGCATCTCTTTCTGATATCAGATCACACAGGGCTGTGGCAGACGTACACTCTTTGTTGTTTCACACAAGCTTTTGTGCATGTTTTACCACCATAGCTGTCAAGTGTCTCATGCCTTTTCCTGCGCCCACATTTTTTTAATGCACACTATGCAACTGTATGGGTGTATTGGGTGCATTGTGTTCAACCAGGATGTTATAATGGTAGAGGTTTTGGCTGATGTTTGAATCTTAAGCTAGTGTTGTGTTGTGTTGTGTTGTGTTGTGCCACCATTGTAGGCTGGATGACTGGATAAAGGTTTGCAAATTCTTTAGAACCATGTCAGCTGATTTTTTTGTTTTAGTTGACTTTTTAGGAATATTGTGTCAGCACTGTTCACTAGTTGCACCAAATTAGGTCACCATTGGGTTATTCATGTTGTGTCCACCATGGTAGACCAGACTTTTTACTTGTGTTTTACCACCAATGTTGGCTTGATTTGGGGAATTTTCATGTGTTGTGTACTGCCATGGCAACCAGGGTTTGATGACTTTTGTGCATGATTAAAGTTTCAGCTTGTACTATGTGAGCTGCAGGTGTCTGCTCCACTGCTTCTGTGTTATGCTTTTGCTGCATGCCAGCTGTTTCGACCACTTGATTGAAGGCTCAGTGGGGAGGGTGGAGTTTGTTGAGAGGACAGATACATCACTGCCTCGGTGGAGCTCTGACAGGCTTGCTATAAACGTACAGGGAGAAAATTCCTGTTAGTCATGCAATGCACACGAGGCGGTAAACAGTCGGAATCATCAAAGGGTGAAGGGTGCATGCTCGCTGTACAGTAGTGGCGGGGTGACACGCCCAAATGCAGATGCACGCACCTTTAGAGGCATGTATAGAGAATTCCCATCCCTGCTCAGCAGCCTCCATTAGCCATCCATCAGAGAGGAATCAGTGGCACACCATAAATCAGGCCAACAAGGTTCTCATGGCCATATGGCCCCGGTGCCCTCATGATATGATGTGTAGGATATTATTACCCCCTAAGCCCTAGCGTTTGTCTGTAAGGCCCCATGACTGGGAAGGAGGTGAAGTGTGCATGCTCCGAGGCCAAGGTGACACCATGGAGGAGCCGGGGCCCCACACGTCTGCACGGCCAAGGTGACTTTAATACCACACAGGCAGAGAGCAAAGAGCTGATTTTCTACTCCACCGATGACCCAGCAGTTATACCCTCCTGCTCATTAAGCTTCGTTAGAGTGGACTGCCTGGGGCGAGAGAGGGAGAGGGAGCATGTGAAGTGGGAAAAAGTGTTTGTGTGAAAGAGAGTGGATGTTAAAGTGCACAGATTAAGGTTTTTGTGGTGTCTTTATGAGTTTAAAATTTTGACCTTACTACTAATACTATTGGAAATACCGTATTTATAATAAAAAAATAGATGAAATTATGAACTATGAAACAGCCTGAGGGAGGTTGGATAAACATTATATTAACACAGCCAGCATTACAATGCTAATTAGCATCATGCTTCATGATTCATTCCCATTCATACAACCCATCATTCTGGGTTATGTGTCTTTGTTTTGGTTTATCTACATAATGCTTATATATATATATATATATATATATATATATATATAAATATATATATATATATATAAATATATATATAATATATATATATATATAAATATATATATATAAATATATATATATATATATATATATATATATATATATATATATATATATATATATATATATATATACATACATATATATATATATATATATATATGTATATATATATATATACATACATATATATATATATATATATGTATATATATATATATATATGTGGAGGCTGGAATTTCCTCTTGTTATTGCAATCAGTGTATTTTTAGGTGATTTTGATTTAGAGATTATGACTCGTGATGCATTCAGGGACCTTTGTTTCCACCTCAGCTTGAACTTACTGTTGTCCTTGGCAATAGCAGCTTACACTTTAACCTTAATTTTTTTAAATTGTGCTTGAGCGCCGATGAATGTGTATTCCTGATAAAATATAACTTAAACCTGATCTTGAATTGGACTGGATTTTCCCCCAGAGCTAAGCATCAAGCAGTGGCTCATTTAGGGCCACAGTTGGCTGCTGACAGCTCCACTGATCTGAAGCTTTATAACAAGTTCTGTTCTACACATGTACTGATAAATGATTTACAGTGTAGACTTTGTGAGCACAATTTAGACTTCATGACTAATTTAAGAAGCATTTAAGCATTACTGCTTAATGTTGAATAAATAATTTAGAAATCATGGTGAAAAAGAGAGCTTCTTCGAAGGTCTTGCTGTTATCAGAGGTGCATCACAAGCAGTGTAATCACATGAAAGGCTTTAGGCCTCCTGAATCCTTCTCACTGTTTTTCACGGCTGTGGGCTCATTGTTCACTGCAGGATCTGTGATAGCAGCACAGTCACGGCTGCAGGATTACAAAGCTATAGCTCATAAAAAAATCTGTCTTTTATTTAAAAAAGGGACAAAACAGAATCAGTAGGTTTTTGCAACTGCAATGAATGATACCTGTGGGCAACATGTATTTGTTAAGACCCAACAAACAAACAAAAGCTCAATATTACATAAATATTTAATCATTTGCTCCCTCGACTAAACAGTTTTTCTCTCTACCTCTGCTGCTAATTGCACCTACACACATCAGTAAGGGTTTGCTCGATGTGTAGGGGTGCAGAATATTGAGTTTTTTACAGAATGTAGTTACAGTTCACAGTTAATTTGGTGAATACTATGATTTTAGGCGTAGATTTTTTGCAATGTGCTGCATTCAAAGACTATAGTAAAACTTTTTTTGGTGTCTTTATTGCTTCTGGGTGTAGTTTTGGCATTTCAAACCAGTGTACTAGGATTTAAAAAATTAAAAACTCATGATTACCCTAACCTTTTTTTGTTTGATTATTTAGAACTGCTCTAAGAATGATTTGTTTACAGACTCCCAGATGGAGTTCATGGTCATACAGAATAGAAACAAAATATAAAACTGACAGCTGGTAGATAAACTTGACAACAGGCCAAATAAAAAAACAAACCAGCTGTGTCTTTACACCGCTGTTTCACTGCGTCTTCTTGCTTCACTGGACGTGACAGGACGAGCATGACTGATTTAGATACATGAAGTGGAGCAGGTGGAGTTTCGGGGGAGGGGGGGCCTCACAACCAGGTCCAACCTGCTGTCAGGTGTGTGCAGGATGGATAGGACGGAGAGAGAGAAAGACATTTGCCCTGAACTCCCAGTGAACCCTGCTCTCCCCTGCTGACATTTTACACACATTTTACACTGCTCTGAGTCAATCACATCATCACACACACACACACACATTTTGGAGAGCTGTAAGGTCGCTAATAGATTCTGATGCTTGACTGCGCCGCATTTGACCGTCAGTTAGCTCGATCAGCAGTGACAGCCTGCCCTACACTGGTCAGTACAGGAGGGAAATGTGATGATGTCACATAAGTGCGGGAAACCTGTCTGCAGTGTTTAGAAGCTGGAGGGTGATGGAGGCAGAGGCTTGTTGTCAAACCATAGACCAATCAGCAAGTAATGATAGATACACACCATGGACTAAAGGATGATGACCCCCAGCCACCATATGTTTGCAGATACAAAAAAAACAAAACCTGTTTGACGAAGAAGGTATTAATCAAATACATTCCATAAACAAGCACAGACATGGCCGCCTCTAAAGTCAGTGTGCCAGCATATGGCGCGACGGGCCGCGTTCTGACCCCTCTTTGCATTCCAGATGAATCAGCACATTTGGCGGCGTGCAGCGCAGCGTGTCCCAGAGTCCCTGCGGTCGCTCTTTTCAGCAGCGCATCCACGGGGATCGCTTTAATACAGCTCAGCGTTAATGAAGACGAATCATCGGGCGAAATCGATCGATGATGGAGTCACTGTACTCCCAAGTTCCACCCTGTGAAAAGACACAACTGAAGACGCACAGGCAGCACAGCTGGAGGTCCCACACACACACACACACAAAGGAACTTCTCATTAAATGTAGTGGCACATCAGCTCAGAATAAGGCGTCAATGTCAGATCAAAGTGAGCGATGAGGAGAAGAAACCTGAGCTTTATCTCACTTCCTCTGTTCTGTTTTAGATTTCTGCAGCGCTGTCACACGTCAACACATTTTTATCGAAAACATACACATACCATCCTCTCAATCATCTGCTTATATACAACATGTGATAGAAACAAGCTGTCAGCACTACAATAGCACAGAGGGCTGATGTTTTCCTGTTTAAAACATCATTTTTTGTCAAAATCCAATTCCACCCTGCAAAGGGAGGTAAAAGATTGATTCCTTTCTTCGGCTTTTCTTTGTCATTTCCTGTCTTTTCAAGTGGAGACAGAGGACGTGTTTGCTCCTGCACACTGACTGAATCAGATATTTTGTAATATTTGTTTTGAAATGACATATTCTCCAGCAAACATACAGGCAATCAAAGGCTGCAGGACTCGGTGCCTGGTCCCCGTCCCACCTCAGACAGCTGGGGGACACTTTCAGAGGCCATTGTGGACGTAATGTTTGCTCTGTGTCCCCGGAGAGATGTTGTCGGTTTGTCTTAAAGTTAAAGGCTGTGATGCTGTGATAAAAGCTGGGTGTCGATGAGATTGACTCACTGTTGGAGCCATTTGAGGAACTGCAGCTTTTCCACCTTGTTTTCACCTTTAAAAGGTTTTCGGGCTTTTATTTTAACAGGTGACTTTGTAGATATGACAGGAAACATTTGTTTTTGTCTTGTCCTGAGCTCACAGACAGATGTCTGAAGTGTCCTTGTCGAATTTGCTGGTATCATTTAGAATTCATTGTTCCATCAATGCTGGCAAGTCATCCTGAATCAGATGAAGCAAAACAGACCCAAATGATGATACCACCACCACCATGCTGCTTCACCTTCTGTGGAAAAAAAAAGCTTAATTTTCTTCCCACAGCACCAGACTCTGTCCCATGCCAGGGAGCAGTCCTTGAAGTCTCAATTTTCAACCTTTGTTTTGTTAATTACTGGATGATTCTGCATTTAAACACTGATTCATACCATAGAAAGACTTTTTCTGGCTGCAATATATTTCTCATTTTGTATTCATTGCATTCATGGGTTTGGATAGGAAGAGCTTTCTGTATCAGGCAACACGCTTTAAGCCACAAAAAGTCCAATTTAAATATTATATAACAAGAGCCGGCCTGTAGCGATCGTGGCGTTATTTTGATCTGATGTTTATTTATCGACTGAGACAAATGTTCGGGGCCTTTGGAGCCTGACAGCTGTTTCATTCCCAACAAATGAGATTAAATTAGGCGCTAATGGTTCCCATGGGGGGAATGGTTAAAGTTTTTGCCTGTGCGTCATCGACCTCTGGGTGAGGAGCATGTTTCCACTCTACCTTATTGTTATCTTTCAACGCACACAAACGTAGCCCAGGTTAGCAAAGCTGTGACAGCTGATTAGTAAAAGGTGCTGTTAAATCATTTAGTCATTAAAGATGTGCGACAGAGTGGCGTTATATCTCATTTGCCCCTCATTGTGAGGGAATCAAGTCGTTGAAGCAATTAGTTAGACCTGGAATTGTGCTTTTTAGGATAATTTGGACACATTTTTTTGTTAAAACACAATTGAATGAAGATAATAAGATGAACAAAAAATGCATGCCAGCCTTTATTTTCTCCCCTCTAGACACTCAATCCTAAAGATCATTCTGAGTTGTGAACAAAGAAGCCATGACAATGTGGCAGAAAAACTTTCAAATGCATCCAGAAGTATGTCTTTCGCTTAAGCTTCTTCTCACTGCTGCCTTCAAGTGCTACATTTTTCCTCCAAGACAAAGAGCCCCGCAGCAGCCTGTGGATAAAAAGAGAAAACCTCCAGGGAAACAGAAACTTTCAGTTAAGTGATATTGTAGGTTAATCCATCTGGCTCCTGTGTGTAATCCCTCTCAGTGGTATATAGTTCACTGTTAAGGTGCAGCTTTCCAGGGGAAGTAGTAAGGATATTTATGGCACAATTAAGGCTTGCTTTTTGGTGCTGAGGCTTCCAGGAGTTGAGGAAAACATGACATGTTATCGAAGTGCTGTTTCTGAGGCGTTGAATTTATCATGTGTACTTTCTGTGGGGTTGGAGGCAGGAGTTGTCACTATGGTAGTTGTTATTAGCTTAGCATTGACCTGTAGCTCCTTGCTGTTCTTTAGCATGTGATCATACATGTGGAGTCATGTGCATTGGTGGCTAAATGTGCACTAGAGTTAGCACTACTTCCTCTTCTCCAGATTTTTTTTTTAGTAAGGCTAGCTGCTAACAAGACATTAGCTTAGTGTGATGTAAAAGTCCCAGTCTAAAAATATGGTCTAAAGATTAGATCTGTGCATTTGAGAGAGCTTCTAGAAGTGCTAAGCCTGAGCTGAGACCTAATAAATGGGGACACCGGGTGCAGATCTTACGTCTGGATACGAAAAGTCACTGTACAGGGCCAAAAAATCTCCAAATCTTACCTTTTAATCATACACCCACAGGTGGAAGCTGCCTGATTCCAACATCAAACAGTGTCACAGTGGGGGAAAAACAAATCCTCGTCATAGCAGTGAGGGATTTTTTTCTACCAGAAACAACACCCTGTTAGCCTAACGTGTTTTTGGAAGCAGAGCCTCATCGTGAGCATCCTGCTGAATAAAGTGAAAAGAGCAAGGACAGGCAGACTTCAGGTTCTGCCAATATGGAGGACGTACTGGCGTCCATAGCAGAGAGACCTTGGTGATCATCCACAGACCTGCCATGAGCTTTTGGGAGAATCCAAGTCATCCCTCCACCCACAGCACAGTTTAGTGACATCTGAAAAACACCACACCTCGCTGATTATTTGCATTTGAATGACACTTGATGAGTGGCAAACATGAGTGTGTTTTTGTGTGGGAGCAATGGGGACGCTGTGTCACATTGAGCTGAGTGCACCGCATGCTGCTTTACGCTGACCTTTACATTGTGTCACTGAAGTGGATAAGCCATGCTGCATACACCATGGGTGCATGAAATCCATTCTCTATTCAATGCCATGTTGCCATTTAATTTATACATAAATCATAAACTGCAAGCTACCTTGTCCAGCAGGTCGGCAATCATGCTACAGGAATGTGAGAGAAGTGCTCCCCTTATGATGTCACAAAGGGATAAACCTTTTTTTTTGGCATAAATGTGTAAGCTTGAACTCCCTGAGTTCCTGTGACGTATTAAAGGGGTGTTGCCTGCAGCCGTTCATTTGCATTTAAAGCTACAGACACTAGAGTGTAAGAGACTAAAGGCTGTTCCATACTCCGCGAGACAAAGAGCGGAGAACGCGCTCCACGGGTGGTAAGAGATACAAAAAAAAGGTCTTTTCCACACTGTGGTACCATACTCCGCGAGACGCGTGTGTGCACAACTCCTCATACGGCCCGCCCACTACACTATAAGGAAAGACTTTACTGAGTTTTTTAACACACCACAAGGACGTGTGCCATGGCAAGAGGGCATTATACAGAGAGGGTGCCTGCAACAGCGTCAGATGTCCGGCGTTCAGTTGTGAAAATGCAACATTAAAAGTAACAACAGCAAAGATATACAGACATTGTTATTGAGCCTGTTATGCCCGGGTATGTAGGAGTATATAGAATGGTAATAACAGTCACCATCTGGTATGTGTGAATGGCTGTCTGGAGTTATTGGTGACAAATCACCCTGACTTGCCTTTCTTTCTTTTATTGCTCATCATGCAAAACCAGTATCTGTTGAATCAGTGCTGTTTATACACCTACCTATATACCTGGAGAGGCTCTTGCGCTTCTCCACTTTCATCACGCCCACAATAAATTCCGACCAATCACAGCATGGTTGCCGCACAGCCTTGAAAGACAAAGTTCGGCCCGGACCCTGTGCACAAAAGTGCGGATCAGCGGGCGGTCAGAGACAAAAAATGACGTCATTTTGTGGGCGTAACGTCTGCACGGGGGAAAAATGTCTTTGTCTCGCGGAGTATGGATCCAACTTAAGAGTACCTTGTTAAAAATAGGTGCAGTACCTAACGGTCTCTCAGGATTGGTCAGATTGGTGCCCTTCAAAGATTCAAAACTTCCTCTGTTCCTGCCTCAAATAAACTTCAGTCTCAGTGGAATTACAGGGGGAAATAAATAAAATATCCAAAGAGAAACACACTCTTTTAATTAGTTGTCCAACTTTTTCAAAGGTAAGAGAATATATTCATGAAAAACACTGGAAGCATGTCAGCTTCCCTCCTGAGGGATTCTTCTCACAACTTTTAACCAGATTTTTAACTTAGGTGACTTCTTAACATTTTTTTTTGTCAGCAGAAGAGCAGATTTAGTTCATATATCATATATATATAACATTTATAATGAAAATCTGCCCCTTTAAATGGCAAACTGTCCTCACAGAAAGCTCCACAACCAGAGCGCTTCATTCTGTGAAACCCTGAACAATCCTGCACTCTTTCATTGCAGGATTCAACTCAAACGGCTTTACACATTTGGATGAGTGTTACAGCGCAAACACCCCAGATCCATAATCACACACTTGGCAGGCACGGGCTGTAATTTACTTAT
This sequence comes from Parambassis ranga, assembly GCF_900634625.1. Lineage (NCBI taxonomy): Eukaryota > Metazoa > Chordata > Actinopteri > Ambassidae > Parambassis > Parambassis ranga. The sequence continues at coordinate 41,400,460 of NC_041023.1, forward strand.
ACTGAGCTCCCTCATTTACATACAAAGATGTCTCTCTTGCATAGCCGCTATAATGAAATTAGCATGTAGCGTAGCGCCCCTTAGAGAGGTCTTATTGCACCGCAGCAACATGTTAATACTTAATGCATTCTGTCAAGCAGCTCCTTGATGGGTGTCTGTGGGCATGCCACTGCGAGCGTGGAAGGACTGAGTAATCACCTCAGCCTCTGCAAACACTCTGTCATTTTCCAATTGGAGCACAGATCCTTCTTTACCCCCCCCCCCAAAAAAAAAATATTTGCCTTCTCAGATTTTCTCATTCAGCACCACACCTCCATCTGTCTCTGTTAAATCATATTTCTCTCACTCTGAGCTTTCTTCTTCCTCCTCCTCTGTTTCTCCCTGTGTCATTCTCTGTATCAGCTCCTACTCTGCCCTCAGGGAAACTGAGTCACACTTAGCTGAGTCCTTACTGTAGTTATCAAGGACACACAGCCCCCCATTTTAAAAAGAGCTGAATTGCTTCTCTGTAAAACACACATTTGGCTCTCAAAGGCCACGGCTCGCCCTTGGCTGATGTTAACATTAACCTGAAATGTAAACCTGGTCTCCTCTAATGTCAAGAGAGTCTTAATAGGTGACAGCAGTGTGTTAACCCTTTGTGGCTGCATTGGATTTCTAATGTATCACAGATAGCATGTAGTGTCACTGTATGTTTCCCCCCAGTAACAGTGCCTCATTTTCACATAGCTATTGTGTTTGGAAACCCTCAAGAACTCCTAACTTGACTGCACTCTGAGCCTGTGGGTGTGCTTCTTCAGGTTTAGAGATGATAAAATAAAATCCTCAAGTGCCGGCTTAACTAATAGATCCAGGAGTTTTAAGTGGTATCAGACAGGATTTCACAGTTTCTCCGCTATTTGTAGAGGAGAATGTTCTGGGCTGCGTTTTATTGCGATGTAATGCTAAGTTTTGAGAGGCATTAATACATAGGAGCACAGTCACAATGCATCTTGCAGTCAGATCCGAGCTTATACTGAAATAATGAAATAATTCTGTTCTTGAAATGAAGATAAATGGCTGTGATTAGGTGGAAATGTAATCAAGAAGAGTATTTGTGACATAATCATGCAGCCCTATATCCATTGTGTGTCTGACTGGTTATCTGATTGTGCTTCTTGTTCTTTATTTGGATAATATTGTGGTAATGATAAGTGGATTTTGACATAATGAGTTGTCGTGTGCTGATAGCTGCACGAGGAAGGACGGGTGACGGCAGAGGAGAAAATGCGAAATGACACATTGACAGCTTCTGAAATCAGCGCTGCACTTCATCAAAATTTAAATCCACGCTCTGTGGAGCTTCACCTGCAGTATTGTTTCCATTAAAGACCCAATTATCCGCCCAGATCAATAGCAGCTCGCAGCACCAAAATACTACGATTGCTGGGATGAGCTGTTGTCTCAAGTTGCCTTTATTACCCCCCAGAGGACACCGTGGTGTCCTCAAAAGTTTGCTCTCTCTTAATATCCCCTCAATGCGCAGGGGGGGGGGAGGTAAGCAAATACGCCAGATGGGTGGAGGATAATGTGTTCTGCGGCCCATTAGTGGAGGAAAGAGGTCTGAATAGCAGAACCTCTTCTGAATATTGCTCTTCATCTGACCTCCACATTCACTGCTCAAATGAATGGAGATACCCCCGTGGTGTTTCTAAAGTGATTAGTGATGGCTGGCACCCTGTAATCTGCACTTATCTCAGGGCCGCAGCTTCACACACAGGCGGCAGGCGCAAAACCGAAACCTTTTTATTTTTAGCTCAATGATAGAGTTAACTGTTCCTTTCAAATGTGTTATATTTCACAATAAAAGCCCTGTATAAGAAACATATACAATAAAAATAAAAGTCTAAGCACCCTTTAAAATAAAAGACCCTCTGCAGAAATAAACATTTTTTGAGGAAAAATTGGATTTATTAGCAGTGATATATGCATGTTCCAATATTAGAGTCATTGTGGTGCATTTTCCTCCTATGTGTACACAGCAGACTCAGATCCACTGTTCTATGGCTGCAGACACCTGTTAATAATAGAGTTAATTAGTCCTAGAAACGTGTTTGTGCTGCAGGGCTTTTAATTTGAAATCCAAACAGGAAGTGAGAAGTTTTTTGATTATGCATAATATAAACATAAGGAAATAAAACTAGTCTTAGCCTCCTTCAAAATAAAATAACTTTTGCAGTTCAAATACAAGCATATTTGATAGGATGTGTGAATTATTAGCAGTGACATGCATGCTTGTTTTATTCTCATTTGTAATCTGTGCATAAGTGACCATTTTAGAGTCATTGTTGTTTCATTTCCCGCCTATGTGTCAACTGCGCACCAAGTGGGATGTGAGGTTGATGTGTGAACACTTCACTGTGGGTGCCCATGCCCTGATGGGTGCAGTTGTGTTTTGTGACTTCTTTTGAGTGTGAGTTTTGCTTTCCTGAATGGTATTTGAGCACGGCGAGCATGCACAGTAAATTGCTGTAGTGAACCCACCGACAGCACACTGGTCAGAAATGATTGCCATGATGGAAAACAAATGGGAAAATCACACCCAAGGGCAAACTGGTCAGGGTAGTGTTGTAAAAAAAAAGCAACTCTTTAACAGGGTTTTAGCAGCACGGTGCGGCTCAGCGGGAACATTTCAGCCGCAGCCCTGCCACTTTGCTCATTTCCCAGCATTACCTCAGGCCCAGGGCCATCAAATCACCAAACATGACTGACAGGTGGAAGACGAATGACAGCCATCATAGAGGAAATAGCAGGAATGATTGGGAGAGGCCTGTAGCTGTGTCACGGCCGAGAAAAAAGACACACGGACAGTGTAGGTGTCAGCTTTGATCCATTGGAAGCTGTTGGAGAACCCTTGACCTGATGACTCACGATTATATGCTTATCATTTTAGCTTTTTGACAGACACATGTTCTGTCAAAAGGCGTCCATCTTTGTCTTTATTTTTGCTGTAAAGGGGACTTAAGATGAACTGCCATGTTTCATGTTCTGGGTTGGCAACCCAGACTGGACAAACCCAGACCTTTTACATTTTCACGTTGAAGTGGCTGCCATTTTTGCTTCTTCTTAAATCCAACAGTATGAGGGCTGACAGAGGTTGTAATATGGAGTCTCACCACTAGGTGACATGGGTCCTTTAAACTTAAAGGGTCCTTTAAACTTAAAGGACCCATGTGTATGGATGGTCTCTGTTGTTTTATAGATTGTATTTTGAAACATTCTTCTCTATCTGGTAGTATTTGGGGCATCAAAGACAAAAAACAAAATAATTGCTTAATGACTCATCCTGCACTTGGGTGTATCCTGATTTTTTTTTTTAACTTGAATATATATGGCCTCACTTTTGCAGTTAGTAGCTAGTTGCTAGCTTCTGGCAGAGCTGATGCATAGGGGTGGGCGCAGTCTGCTCTGGCTAGGTTTTCCTCCGTTAATGGTCACCTCTTATTTTGAAAATATTATAATAACAAAAAATAACAGGTTTTTAATATTTAATATTTTCACACTTGATTTACGCCTACAGTTTGTCCCACTTAGAATTTCCCATCCTTGTCTTAGCTCCTCCTGCCTTCTCTGTACATATCTTCCCTCTCCCTCTGGATCTGCCAAACAACACAAGGACATCAGCTGTATATCGACATTATCCCGCCTGCCTCGCTTTATTTTACAAGTTTGCTAATTACCACTTGTGCCATAGACCCATTTCCCCCTGGAGCCCTCACTCTCTGCTCTCCTCCTCCATTGATCACAACTCGGGAAAAGTAAACTTTCCAAGTGCTTCATAGTCCTCCCTCTCTCTCTCTCGCTCTCTCCCTCTCCACCCTGAATGATTCCCAGTTGAGCGACCTGATTGTAGGAGCGCTAGCAAAGATGCTAATTTGTTCTTGACTAGTGGAGTAAAAATCATTAAGGAGTACCTCAACACCCAGGAGAGGGAGGAGAGGATAGGTATGGGAGGGGGGTACATGTACACAAAGCTGGTTCTGCTGAACCTGTGGGACTTCCAACAACAGTTTTAGATCAAACATGAGCTAATATTTGCAAAGTGCATCACACAGTGTTCTTGTTGGAGGTATTGATAATGTGATGAAAGATTTTATCACTAAACTAATAATTGCTTTTCTGTTTCTCTTTCATGCCTCCTTCCCTGTGTGGATTATCAACAAAGGTAAGTCAGCCATTATTTTTCTGTGTTTTGACCAATCAAATGCCACCATCACTACAGTCTGTACACTAATTCACACCTGCTGCATATAGCCACCACTGTAAAAAAGCTCTTGTTGTTCACATTGAAGTGTGTGACAGATAGGCGTGTCCCGTGGCAGGGACATTACTGATGCATGCAGAAGGCAATTCATCACTGACAGCGGCGGTGCTTCAGTGGCTGAGTGGGAGGGCCGTTTGATTGAGGCTCATGACATTTCCGGTGCACGCGTTGTGTTGTCTTCTCACATGTAATGAATTTTTATCACCTCCTGAAAAAAAGAGGAGATCAACAGGTGAAGCTTGAACATGTTTTCGGTGGATGGAATTATATTTTGGAGGTTTTGTGGCAGAAATAAGCTCATGCATTTTATATCAAGGAGCTGTTGCAAATAAGGCAGCGTGCTTTTTATTCATACTTTTGCTTCTGCTCTGGTTTGGAGCACATTACATAGTGGTTTGGAGGGCACACTGTTTACAGTTGTTTCACTACGCAACACGTAACAAACTGCTGGATTTTGGCTAAGATGATCACATGTTGTTGCTATGATTGCTTATAGGTTCATGCATTTTGCCACCTTCATCCAAAATGTGCATGGATTTATTGAGCTGCTGGTGCGACAACAACAAACTCCCCATGTGGTGAGGAGTGAGTGAGTGGGTTCAGACGTTTTATTTTTGCATTTGTCCAGCACTGCCAAGCTAGTCAATACTACATTTAGAGGTGTAGCTTGGAAAGAGGCTGTGAAAGACAGGCTTTTGTGTCTTTATACCGCTTGTTGCGCCTCCACCACTACATGTCACTCACTCTGGACACCGGTCCTTGAAAGCCGTATTAGAACAGCCCCTAAAGTGCCAATTTAAGAGATAAACAGAGAATCTCAAAGCTAATGTTTCTCTTTTTTATTTCATGGTGTATCGTGCACATTTTTGTCCAATAATATAATCAGTAACTTCTCCTGAGCTGAGCCAAAAGAGTGATCAGATCCTTTTTTGGTGCTTTACTTTAGCAACAGTAATTTAGCCGCCACTAGCGCTCATTTGGCAGCATGGTTGGATGGGCTGCAAGCTGTTCTGGAGACATTTGTTAGGCTTCTGACATCAGTGCTTTGAGGGACACACACAAGGAGACGCCAGGAGAAGCTGTTGATGATGGACTAATAGCCGCATCGCTTCCATTGAGGATAAAACTCGTTCAGCCCACACTCTCACCTCCATTCCTCCCTTGCCATATCTCACTCAAACACCAGCCAGTGTAATAGTGAATCCTACCAGAACAGAATTTATTGTCTGCCCTGTAATTTCCTTCCCCAGGAGTTAGAGAGGTTACCTTTTATCCTCAAAGATCGCACATTACTTCGCTAAGTGCTCTTTTTACTGCCACAAGCTATCATCCAAGCTTAAACTGGCTGCAGATATATTAAGTATGGGGGGGGGGTCATTTCAGCAAAGCGCTGTAACTACGGCAATCTCTTCCTCCCATCACTTCTGTCTGCGATTTTTCTTACCCTTATTTTCTTTAGAGAACATCTCATGTCGATAAGGATTTTTGTCTTTATCGTGTGTTGGCAGATGCATAAAACCCAAGTGTTCAACCATTAATGGCTGATTGTGATGTAAAAACCAGACAGTCTGACTCTACTGCAGGTTAGGTTAGTGATCAGAGCATCATTTTCAAATCATGTGGAGCCATGATAGCTCGGAGGGTTAAGATCCCAGACCTGAAATAGACATTATGACATCAGCAAGCCATGTGTGAGTTGTTATGAACAAGGCGACTATTATAAGTCAGCTGGTGTTCTCAGCTAAGAGAGCAAAGGTCCTCTAATGGTAAATAAGTGGCATATTGTCTAGTACCAGGTCTAGTCCCCTTTTGATTTAGCTCTGGTGTAGCTTCTGGCATAGATTTAACAAGGTAAACCCTCAGAAATGTTTTGCTGCAACCTTAATGTGACTCTTCCAATCCACTGCATGCTGAAGGACTGAAATCTGCTGTCTGTAGAGGCCATTTGAACACTCTTTATGTTCGGCAGGAGCTCCATGCTGCCCAATTCTGACCAGAAATGTAGACTACTCACACCAGTATTTAGGTTTTGTCCGATGTTGGTGAGCCTGTGCTACCCTCCGTTTGTTGTTGTTAGCTTTGGGCCTGGTGTGCTCATGTGCTGCATCCATCACCCATAGGTTACTGAGTCATTTTGAGTAGGAGGCTCATTTTGCCGCTATGTTGGCAGCATCACAGTCGGCCTAAGTTCCAGATACAGGCTTTAACTCTCAGCCCTGGAGATTGCTGCTTGGTTGTCACAGTTCTTATTCTGACCAGTCTGGCAATTCTCTTCTGGCCTTTGGCATCAACAAGTGACTTGGCTCAGGTAACTGCCAGTTGGGAGAGCGTTGTGCGTCACAGTCCCAAGAAATCTGTACCATCAAAGTCACTTCTGATGCTCACTTTGAATTTCAGCAAGCCTTGATGCCTAAATGCAGCACTGTTATGTGATTGGCTGATTACTACAGCAGCCACTGGGGTGTCTAAGTTTCCTCCAGGTTGGCAGTAAACGGCAAATTTGATATATATGAAACATGAACTGGCTTGCTGCTGTCATCTCCCTGATGTACCTGTGGCAGCCTCATTAACCACAAACAAGCAGTGATTCATAATTTATAGTAACTAGTTTCTTCAAAGCTTCTGTGACCCCCTCTTTGTAAAATAAATGCACCTGATCAGAGCTAGTCAAGGTTTCAAGATCACCTCTGCCACCGAGCGAGGAAACCACTCACCATTTTCTGATCCCCAGGTATTGTATTGATTGAGCCCTCAGCTGGAGTGTCGTCTTGTCGTGGAGCTTTCTGCTTTTCTCTTCCCTGAGACGTGGAAGGTCAATTGCGAAGGGGCCTGACTTTCTAAGTCTGACACATTTAAAGGGAGCATGATTTGAGGAATGTTTCTGCGGCAGGCGAAGGGAAACGGATCGAAGGGAGCAATTTTCTGACAGCTCCTCTCCCGAAATGTTAAAAGAAAGAAAATCAAGCCATGAAATAGACAGGGGTAAAGACAGGCAGGATGTGTGAGGGTAGAGAGGATATAATGAAGGGCACATTTCACCGGAGAGGTTTCTGGAAATTGGCCGGCCCTTTGGGGTCGGTGACATTTCTTTCAAAGTGCTTTGGGCAGCAAATTCAAGCTCACGTCGTTGGCATGGCGATAAAGTAGAAGAATCTGACTTAATTATACTTTGCCACGATCAGTAGGTTTCAAATGAATGAATCATCTGGAATAATTGAAGGAATAAATTGAGTAAATTAAGCAGAGTTTATTTCCAGCTGAGATTTAGGTAGATGCAGAAATAAATATGAAGGAATTAACTTGACAAGCAGATGGAAAAAAATGTGTCTTTGAGCAACCAATGAACATCAAGGCCCTTTAACCACTCTTCAGGTGGAGAGACCATGCCTTACCTTACCCTTGACGATTCATCTTGTGAACCTGCTTGGTCCTGTCCAAGGTCAGGGCACTATGCCAGCTGTCAATGGGCACGATGTAGGGCCATGTCCCCAGTCTGTTGCAGGGGTAGCATAGAGACACAAACGACCACTCTCATTCACACCTATGCCCTAAAGAGTCAGGGGAGGTCACTGTGCTCAAACTTCAACTGGTGTGTGGCTTGGGTTTAGTCTTAGTATCCATGTAAACAGAGCTAACCTGAGCGGTGCTCAAAAATACACACAGCAAGATCGTAGGGTAAGAAATACTCAACACAGCCTTGTGCCCCAGCCCTTAGGCTGTCTGAAGGGTTGTCTCCACCCATCTAAATATATCATGCCCTGCAGCATTTCCCACATTATCACATGGGACGCACTGTCTAGCCTGCATGTGCATGCACTCCTGGACCCTGTTTGTCACCAATAAGCATCAAGGCCCATAGCAATGAGTGACGCTTTCCCTTCAGGAGTGCTGTAAGTGCTAGTTTGAATTGGTCATTTGTTACATTGACTGCGCAGTGAAGGCTTCCCATTGATTTCCCATCGACGTGTAGGTGAGCAGTAGATAAGCCAGCAGACGGGAGGAGATAAGCGCCTGTCGCTTCCCCCCCCGACAGCTGCGGATGCCGCAGAGGACGGCGCAAAGTCAGACGTCTCACAAAGTCACCCGCCCACACACACACACATGCTCTCATACCAAAACAGCCACCAACCTCTTGCCATCGAGCACCGCAAGGCTGCTGTATTGAATTAGCCATCGTCTCTGTCACATTAGAAGTCCCCTTCCTGACAGGACCGTATCAATCAACTGATTCATTCTTATTAGATTAAACTATGGGGGTGTCACATCGTTAATGTGAAAAATGGGACACTGGAGCGAGGGGATGGAAAATCTATTTGAACGAAGGGCCAAGAGTCAGAAGAAGAACGTCAAACATTACTAATGGTAATGTTTGGAGTTTGAACTGGAGACATTAATATTGATTGAAAGACACCATAATCTGTCTTCATGCATGGGAATTTGGGCGATTTTTGAATAACGTTATGTATCATTTAAAGATGACCTACTCTTGTGAGCAAATGGTGGTTTATAGTTGGACAGACAGCACAGATTCTGAGTCAGCCAGCTGAAGATGAAGACGTTCTCACAAATTTAACACAATTGCCTTTGAAAACAATGAGGGAAAAAAAAAGTCTGAAGTGGCTTTTTGGCAGCGTGTGTGATAGCTGAAATATGGCCACAGGCTGTTGGAACGAAGACAGCGTTCTTACTCTGCTTTTGTGCCAAATTTCACAACCCTGTAAATGACCATTAAAAAGGCTTGTGAATAATGCATACAGATGCTAGCCAGTTTCTTCTGTTTCTGCCTTCTCCAGATTCATACGCTTTGTCTCTGTCTGCCAGCAGAAAAGATCCACAGAAATCACTTCCTCTGTGACAGTGATTAGATCCTCTTCTTTGCTTGACTGTTAGTCGATAAGGCGTCTTCTGAAGCCACACACTCCTGTGGCTTTAGCACCACAGTGGGTGTCCGTGTGTCTTATCCCCCCTTCCCTGCGGGAGAAGTGAGCAGCATTTGCCCACCTGGGCCTGCATGAGAGCGGAGGAAGTGAGTCAGAGGGTGGTGATGAAAGGGATGGCAGGACAGGGTAGAGAAATGGGGTGAAAAGAGAAAAAGAATGAGGTGACGGGCGGGAGCTGCGGCGGGAAGTGTGTTGTGGCAGCAAAGAAGCTTTGGTACCTCCTCAGTGGCCTCTTTTTTTCTCTTACTGTATCATCCCAGGCAGCAGTCCCTGAGGGCGACTTTGAAAGAAGTGATTTGCCTCTTTTTCACGGCTTTGTTCCAGCCGCACACGCCACTGCTGCCTGGATCCTCAGGGGAACTGAACAAGTCGCCATGTTCTTTTCTGGAACATGCGTGTACATCTCTGCATATCATCAGGTCTGTTCAAGATGGATTAAAAATCTATTGTGGAAGTCGGCCTGTTTTCCCTTTTGAATATTAACTGGGCACGCTAATTAAAACTTTTGTGAGCAGGGAGTAGTTAGCAAATTATTTCTGGAATCCGCTGACTGCCAAGAAGCTGATCTTGGTGTTACAAATAGCTGTTTGAAGAATTTGCACCCTGTCGACACATTCACAGAAAAAAACAAGGTTTAACATGTGCAAGTGCACTCACAGAAAAACTGCAGCCACAAACGAACTCTGGCGTTACCATCACCACCATAGATATATGTATATGTGTATGTTCATATATGTAGATATATGAAGAGTAGGTGCCTCTTATGTTAGTTATGCCCAGCATTTTGTATTTCATGTAGTTAATGGTTAGCACTACTATGGTAACCAGTGTGTAGCTTGGTTAAATGACTTCCTGTACCATTCTGTTGCCTAGCAACCTGCATATGATGCAAACACTTTACTTTTTTGCACTTAGAATTTCAAGTGTATTCAATTTTGAAGAGACTGCAATGAATCTTGGGATATGTTGCGTCAAGATCCACCGTTTTTGCTTCCCTTGAATACCCATGTGGTACCACATGCTAACCATAACCATTTCTCTGTCATCATGTTGTACATCTTCAAGGCACTGAGGCAGAAACAGGTTTCAGTACAACCTGCCAGCATGCAAAGTTTCCTGGCGCTGCTTTGAAAACCTGCTTTGATAGATAATAATTACAGACCTGTTCCAGCGTATCACACAGCACAGCAGTTCTTCAGCGTCGCTCGCAGCAAAATCAAAGTCTCCTAGAGAGGCGACAAATGCACAAGTCGTGCACCTGAATATGCCTCCACCAGCTCTTCCTGTTGCGGGTTGCTAGGGAATGAAGGGCAGCTGTCCATGTGGTGGGAACACAGGCGCACTCCTGGCAGCCTGAGGCACGGTTATTGATGACTCTTGGTGGCAGTAGTGATGGGAACGGCTGGTGCTTCATTGCAGAACAGGAGGGATCTGCTGCTACTGCAAGGCCTGAATCCCCTTATTGCACACACAGATACGAATAATTATCTGCTCTGCTCTCCTTGTGTGCACACTCCTCACATCACCTGAAGAATCAAGCTCTTAGAATAGCCTCTATCTGTTCCTAAACGGATGCACCTCTGTGTGCAACAAGCCAGATTCTTCTCAGCGAGGGTGTAATCAGAGCCCTGTTCCCTCCATATGGCCCACCCTATACCCTGTCTTTGTGATTTCTTCAGCTCCACTACATCATGCTAACTCCCCCACGGCGAGGGTCATTACTGTTGCCGCACCACAGTGATTTGTAGCACAGCCTCCGCCACCAGCTTTACTGCTGTAATAGTGCAGCTTTAGACTCCAATTAGCATAGGTTTCCATATGTATGGAGGAGATCTTCATATATTATGACTCGTCAGAAGAGGCCAAGGCAGCAGGAGCTAATGTGCAGTATTATTAGCATGGCAAGGAGGGGGTGGGGGTGGGGGGGGTCATGGGAGCTTGGTGCCAGGGACGGAAGCTGGTGAAAGATGCAGTTTTGATTCTGCTTCCTGTCAAATGAATCCTGGCCTCGGGTGACCTAATTAGGGCAGTAATAAATCAAAGCACCCCACAGGCTCGCACATTCTGTTGATGTGAGATATGTCAGTGACCCCCAGGGGAGGCCGGGGCAACCTTCACATCACTTCCCTGAATCAAGGTTAGCACTGAATATCAAGGTGCCGGCTGCACACTCAGTCAGTGCTTAACTTGAAGAGCAAATATGAAAATCTTAATAACCTCTTGTTGTTGTTTAGTAGTTTCTTATTTCAGCCCTCTTTCCAGGATGTCATGCCATAATGCCACCATTATACAACATCAAAAACACATCGAGAGTGAAGGTGCGAGGCAGTGGGTTACATGCATCTGACTTGTCACCATGGTAGCTTGTTTATTTTAAATATATTAATAAATTCTGTAATTTGTTAGTTAGATATTTGTTTTATTTCTATTCACTGATGTGACGTGATAATTATGAATTATATATTATTATGAATAAATGACATAAAGTGAATGGAAATGGCTGTTATAAACCTGTGTGAAAGCAGTGTGGCAGCATCCTGGCTGCCTGTGCTTCACTGTATGATCAGGTTTTCTTTTAAGCTGTGCATGTGTGTCAGGCTGCAGTCTACATATCCAGTGGGAAGCTCCGGCTTCCATGCAAGCGTCTCTATTTTTGTCATTTTAAGCAGACGCGTTGTGTTATGCATCGCTGTAGATTCAGAGTGTTTCATGCCGCTTACCAGTGGGCTTCTGCAAGTGTGCCTTAAGATGTTGTATGGAAACTATAAAACTTGGAAACTGTCAGTGTGGATGGGAGATGTGACAGAGCTCATGCTCAGAGGGAAAAGAAGCAGAAGAAGAAGACAGAAGGTAACAATCCTGATAGGCCTATACCTCAACCTAGAGCCCTGTGGGAAATGTCCAGCTGCTGGTCTTATTGGTAGGAAGATGGAGCTGACAGACCTGAGAGGAAGGCCTTGTCTTCCTCACTTAGACTCTCTGCTCCTCAGTCGGGCCTCCTGGTGGGTTTTTGAGGAGGCAAAGCAGAATTATCTGTCAGGTAGATAATGGAAGCAGAAGCACAGGTAATTGTCACGTACAGTGCAACTGCTGCAACATTTGGTACAAGATTGGAGCTAATTAAAGGTAGAATTGTTTAGATTTTCGACACGTCTGACAATTACGCTCAAATTTAAAGGGATGCTCCACCAAATGTCAGATGGATCTGGAGGATATGAGCTTTGACTGAAACTTTTGTGGCTGTGATTTTGTATGCGTGCGTACATGGAGTTTAAACCTCAATTTATGCCTGTTTAATTAGCATTCTGCAGTGCATTCTGGGGGATAGTTTGCACCAATCTGCACTCAAACTCAATTTATGTCGTAACACAAATTAAATAGTAATATAATAGCTGTATGTTGTAAAACACTGTCTGTCTCTGAAACACTGAGGGGATGCTAAGTGTGACAGGGCCGATATAGAGTGTGGCTAATGTGCTAACCCTCCACATTTTCCTTCTATTCAAACTCTCCCTTAGGTCATGCTTAGGTTCAAACAGATTTGTCATATGAATTTTCAGGCTTCCACTGGAAACGGATTGTTCTCTAGTGGCTGTAAACTCCCACTTTACCCACTCACAGACACACGCAGGAGCCGGATGCATGCTCACACTGACCTGTTTAACCTCTGACTGAGTGAATCGCACTAATATCACCACTTCAGTGTGACTTTTTCTGACGAAATCTTTGAATAATTCATACTTGAAAGGTAACACATGCCTCGCCAAATGTATTCCAAAGTTGCTATCTCTGGCGTGAATGTATGTAAATGCCGGAGTGCAATCTCAACAGTAGGATACGCCGGACGACACTTCAGGCGGATGGCGTCTTGTTTCCTCCAAACAATCTGTTACCCAAGGTCACACGTGCAGGAAGTGGGGCACCGTGCCCTTCGCTACCCTTCACCACACTCGACAAACAACAGGAAAATCAACAGAAAAGGTGTGAAGGAAAGAGAAGAAATACTTCACAGCTGCTGATTTGTTTGTTGGAGATAAAAGATGGGAACCTGATGATTTATTCTCTGCATTTTGTAGCAGCTTTTTAAAGTGTCAGTGCCCATGTATGAGCCTTATATGGCGTATTAGTCAGGATGTGCGCCCTCTTACGCAGCTGGCCCCCTGTAGAGAAGGTAAACATCTTTCCCCTCCTGTGGCTTAGCCCCTCCCCTGTGGCTTTGAGTGACAGCTCCTGGTGGCATGGCCCGCGGGCAGCGAGTCTTAAACACAGCGCTCTGGGCCACGCAGAGTCCCAGAGCCGAGGGCTACGCCAGCTGCTGTGCTGTTTACCCCTCTGCGGGGTGTCTTGAGTGGGTGTACACTAAGAATGTGTGTTTAAGGAAAGGATCAAGCAATTCAGGGTGTTTACTTTTAATTATGTTGGTTTTTTTTCTTAGCGATGAACGAGGGTTTCTATTAATTATACGCAGGAAATGCAGTGCGGCTCCTCACAGGCACTGAGATACGCCTTTTGTACGTCCTCACATCTCCCTGCTATTGACTCGGAGCAGATAAACGAGGTATGTTTGCTTCACATTCAGCGCCTGTCAACGGATCGTGTTTAATGTCTGCTATTACAAATGATTAGCTTTGGATTAGCTGCGGCTTTTGTCCCATCTGCCCGCTTTGTTTTTCCTGTCCCTTTCAAATCCAAGTCATTTAGAGAAGTGGCTCTTTGTATCGAACCCCAGTCAACAGAAGAGACCAGATAAAAAAACGCAGCGGGGCTCGGACTGCGCAGGTTTTTGATTGCGGGCCTCGACTTAGCAGCCATTGTTGATGTGTTTTTGTCAGAATTAGGATAATGACGCTTGTATCTATTTGTGACGTTCTTATTCTTTTAATTAAAAATGGCACACGAGGGGGAAAACTGCTGCACACTTCCAGCCAATCGGTGATATCAAAGTAGATGTTACCAAGACAGCACGCATGGGATGCTAATTAAAATGCTTCCACACTAAACATTGCACACTGCTATATGTTCACTTACATCTGATTGAATTTGATAGTTTGTGCACGTATACAGGCCTCGTACCCTGCACCATTAACTCCAACAATTAACAATAAACGTTTAATGAAACGGCCTAGGTGGATATTGCTTTGCATGGAAATTAGCTTGTTATTAATGAAGAAAATGGAGATGGAAGAGCCATTAAAGGTACTCTAAATAGAACACTTTTGGTGTTCCCATTTCTTCTCAGCTGAATGAGATTTATTGACTATTTAGCAGTTAGCTCTGAATTTAGCATCCACATTTAGAGCAATACACACGTCAGCTATGATGGCTGTTTGGTTGCTGCAACATATCTCATATATGTTGATGGTTTAGTAGTGTATTAAATCATGTGGATCATTTAGCGAAAGCTTAGCCTGATTAGCCAGAAGAGGCTGATGGCTGAATATTACAGCCATCATGTTAGGAACAATACCAAAGGAAGACACACTGGGCATCAACGCCTCTTGACAAGATGGAGAGAGCAGCTGCTGAGGTCAAGTGTCCATCAGAGCAGTGGCAAAAGAGAGAATGATTGACAGGTCAACCCTGCACAGATTCATACCAAAGAAAGCAGAAGAGCGAGTGAGAGGCGACAGTGGAAACAATCTTTACAGAGGAAGATCCAGAATCCCCACATGCAAGAACTGTACTTGTGACCATATACATTTGCTAGCTTGCTAGTAAGGCAATCTTTATTATTTAGTAACTAGCTTTTTGTTAGCTCTAGTATTCCGTGAAGGGTGGTCCTGTGTTCCACGGCCAGGACGAAAACCGCATTGTTTTGTCCTGGATCTGATGTTTGACTAGATGCCAAATTCTCCTCTTCGGTACCCTGGCATAAATTTTCCTGGGGAGGCTGAGGAGTGTGAGCCCCCTATAGTTGGAGCACACCCTCAGATCCCCTTTTGTGAAAAGGAGGACCACACCAGCCTGCCGCCTCTCACTGTGGGCAACTCCCGAATAGAAGAGAGTCCAACCTCTCTCTCAAGGAGTTGGGTTCCGGAGCCCAGACAAGCTTAGGCTTCTTCCCAGAGCCAGTTTCTGGGTTAGGGTAAGGGTTTTCTGTCCAGTGATCAGGTCGCCAAGGCCCCCGTCTTCGACTGCCGCCCGATCAACTTCGCACCATCCTCTTACGTTTCCTCCTGCAGGTGGTGTGCCCACAGGAGGTTGATTGTTGATCAATTTTTATATTTAACACAGAATGTGATTTCACAGGAAATGCATGTCATTTGTAAAAGAAAAAGTTTCACGCTGAAAACACATGTAGTGTGATTGCACATGGAGCCCACCGGGGGCTGCTGTTTGTGTGAAGGATTTCTCACCTGTGTGATTCAAAGCTGGAGTGAGACTTGATGAGATAACAACCAAACACATGATTGTTGTTGGTTCCTATATTATTTGAATCTGTGCTTTTTTCCAGAGACACAATAGCTACAGGCATAAACCCAGAGATGTGTTTAGCTACACGCCATTTAGAGGACCACACAGCCTTAGGTGTACTTTGATAGTCGCTCTCTATTGTAGGAGTGGATTAGACGCTGTTATTCTGAGACAGTGTGGTAATTGATACAGCAGGGCTTGTTAGATAAACAATAAATTGACTTGCTGTCGCCTTGCAGAGCGAGATGGCCAATTTAACTTGTGATAGGAATCAAAGGAAAAGTAATTTCATCACCTGTAATGAAGCATAAATGGTGTGGTGCATTTCCAAAACTTTCTTGTATTTTATTTTGAAAGAAAAAAAAAATCTGTGTGTTTGATTTCCTCACCTTCCACCTCAAATGACACATCATGTTTGCCTTTATCAGGCAGAAATACTCCCTTTTCCCTCACAGCACGGCCTGTCAGGCGCTTCCTTCGTCCCCTGTTGTGTAGAGTGGAGTTGCTATCATTGCAGGTAATCATCTTCACGCTCTGTTGCATTCTGAGAGACGAGCCAACACACCTTCCCTGACCAGCACCAGGGCCACCCGGTTGACCGACACGCAGTGATGTAAACACACACTCCTCTGTGTCGCAGAAGGACGCCATCCGCTCGGCGGGGGGATCCAATTACCCGAGCTGCAATTGGAAGTGAGGGGAAATGCCGGCAGTGGTTAGCGCACACATCAGTACCCAGGAGACAGACAGACGCCTGATTTTCCCAGTTGACTCCCCTCCCCGTGCACATATACACTTCTACATACAGAGCTCAATCTTATTATGCACTTGCTCAGTGAACCGTAAAGTCCCTGCTGGTCCTCAGTGTGTGAGTATGTGTGTTTGTAAGTGAAGCTTGCTGGGAGTTTCTCTGTCACAAACCCACGCATGTGTATCTCTGAAGTGAGAAAATTGATAAAAAGAAAAAAAAGCTCCTCTGTGAGCAGCCAGAACACATCTGCACTCATATCAGGCCTACAAACGTTAAAGCAGGAAACACGTATAATTTTTAGGGGTGTGTGATGTCGGCCAATTAGCTTGTTTTCTCTCATCTGGTTTGACAGCTCTTGACTTCCTGGATAGTGGATCATAGAGCGGAGGCCGCTCCTCCTTTGTGGTTTGTCAGCAGAAATGATGTGCTCCAGTGATGAAAGCAACGCTTAATGTGATGGCTTAAAATTGTCACCACAGTCACGGTGTCTGTGAGAACACTTTCGACAGAAAGGGGGATGTGGTTCAATCACAGGAGTGGATGTTTGGATGACCCACTCTGCTGTGATTGGTCAGAGCAGAAGGAGCAGCTCTTCTTGAGGGTGGCTCTGAAAGTCAGTCCCTTCATCTTATGGTCTCTAGGAAAGCATACACACAGGTGTGGCTGCTTTGATTGACAGGTGGGAGCGGCCACAGATCTTCACCTCAGCCCAGGCTCTGCCTCTTTGCTCACATTAGCTAGGATTTACATCATCAACATTTTTTTAAATAGTTGTCAAATATTTGTTATTCTTGCTGATTTCTGTAAATTTGCTCTAATTAAGCCTCACCACGCTCTCATTACGAGCTCTCTGTTCTGTTTTTTCTTGGGCAAACACTCAGACCAGCATTGCAAAGTCCATTTGAGCCGAACGTGCTGTGAGGGTTTTACGCATCCTCGCCTCCCTCCGGGCCTGTCATCAGGGGCCCTCGTCCCTGCCAGCCCAATTAGGACAGTAATTCAAGAGTGGCTGCCCCGGCCATCACACCGCCATTCATACAGCTGCCACATCTGCGGTCACGCAGGTTAAACTGTTCACACATTCTGTCACTTAAAGACAGGGGAACTCACACGCAGCCTTTTTGACCCTCGGGTGATTATGTAGATTATGTGTTAATGTGTGTGTGTGTGTGTGTGTGGGCACGGGCTCCCCTCCATTTCACTAATTGCAGAGAAAAGTAGATAAGGCTGTAATTACAGCTCTTGTCTAAAAAAAAGAGAGCTTGTGGTGTCAGTCTTCTTCTCCGCTGCGATATTTTTGTCTTCCGACGCCAAAACATCCGGCCCATTTCTCAGCGTTGTTTAAGGAAGCATGTGTTTGCCTTCAGTTGAGCTGATTGAGGCGCCGTATGCGGCTTGCAGTGGAATTAAACGAGACAGGAAGACGGTGAGAATAAATCAGGTTATGGGGAGATATTTTTATTGAGCCAAAGAGCTGGAAATCCAAAACCTTCAAAATAAAAGCACGCGTCATTTTTTCTTTTCTAGATGCTTAATAGAAAGCTGTTTTATGAGAAGAGTCCCGTCTTCTTAGAAATGTCTAACTACAGCTCCTTGAAGCCTGCTGGAGCTGTCCGTGGTGCTGACACCACCACTCACAGGCTGCTGATGATTAAAGCACATCCCCTTTCCTCATTCCATCTTACTATCTACTATGTGGACTTGACATCAAATCCCATGGCAGCCTTTTTTTGCCTCTTTCTGCCCACTGTGGGAGTAGATCTGCAGTAATCCATGTTTTGGTTTGGCTCGTTCACAGAGGTAGAAGAGATACCCACTTTTGTTACAATCCTGGCAAACGGTCAACTCTGATTGGCTTCCTTTTCCCTCCACTGTCACATGTTATCTGTGTCCCATACACTGGTGTATCCGCGCAGCGAACACGGCAAAAACTGATGCTTTTTAATTCCCATTCCACAGTGGCCTTTGTCTGTGGTTGGCACAGGATTAAAACAAAGTGTGAAGGAGGCTTTGTGTGTGAGAGTGTCTGCTTAAATGATGGCGGCAGATAAAAGGAGCTTAAGAGGCAGTTTGTGCGAGTAAACAGCAGGTGATGGGGACTGGAAGGTACCCGCCTGCCGCGAGGAAACCATTTGTGGCGGGCAGGAGCAGCGTGAGACCATATTTCTGCACTTGTTTTCCGCACTTGTTTTCGAAAAACACCACTTGTCTCAATGAAGAATACAATTGTAGCAAAAGCTGGACGTCCACTCGTGTTGACAAATGCACATTTATGCACCACGGAGGCTCTCATGCACCCACACACACACAGTGGGAACATTTTCTGAGATGACCAGTTATAGTCATAGTGTTGAGGAATCATCCGTCAGTGGGAGTGGTTGAAGCACACATCAGACAAGCGAAATGACAAAGGCACCTCAGACAGATGAATCGGCCCAGTCGCTGTGAAAGGAGCGTGAAAGAGATGTTCACATTCATCCATCCATCCTCGTCAGCGCCACCCGGCTGTCCTCGCAAGCTGCCGCATATTCCTACAGCAGCATCTCCTTCTCTCTCCACATGGAGAGGAAGGGGGTGGGGGTAGGATGGGGGGTTAGCCACATCTTGTTGACATTTTCATAGGCACTAGGAGTAATTTATGTAAGGTTAGGCTGCTCCCAGTGCACTGGGCCAGAACACAGTAAAAGCAAACAGAGGGAGAAAAAGAACAAATTGCTTTTTTAAATTGCTCCGACAAGGGGTGCTCTTTTTGCTCTATTAGGACAAAGTGCAAACACCGCTACAAAGCAAGGGGGGTGGGGTGGGGGGGCCGGGGGACCCACAGCGGTGTGACTAAATCTAATAGAAATAGCGATGTGGTCTTTTGGCATATGCATGGAACAAGTCTGATCTGGATGGAAAACATTAAGAGCTCACAAGCAGGCTTCAAGGTCTGGGTGGTAACTGTGAGAGATGAAGCAGCAGCGCCAGGCACTAAATAAAGATGGAGGAACCCCCATAGAAGCTCAGTGTGGCCGCCACCAACACTAGGAGTACAGTCATGGCCAAATGTTTTGGCACTTTCCTGCTTCAGCTGCTTGTGACTATTTTTACACATGTTTCTATGGTAAATTGAAGAATTATAATAATTTCATAACTTTCAAAGATATTTATTGCCAAATACATCAAATTTGTACCAAGAGTCAATATTTACAGTGTTGACTTTTTTTCTTCATAACTTCTGCAATTCGTTGTGGCATGCTCTCCAAGCCACTTGGTTATCACTTTTGCCTTGTGACATGGTGCTCCATCATGCTGGAAAACACACAGATCTCCACCAAACTGCTCCTGGATTATTGCCAGACGTTGCTCTTGCAAGACCTTTTGGTACCATTCTTTATTCAGGCAGTGATTTTGGGCAGAATCCCACGGATGTAAAGCAACCCCACACATGCATAGTTTCAGGATGTTTCACTGTTGGCACAACACAGGAAGCATGGTAGTGTTCTCCTATTCTTCTCCGAACATCTGATCTCCTAGCCATCCCAAAAAGTCTGAAGGGAGCTTCGTCAGAAAAAAATAACTTTGGACCAGTCCTTTGCTGTCCAATCCTTGTACATTCTGCAGAATTTCAGTCTGTCCTTGATGTTTTTCTTGGACAGAAGTGGCTTCTTTGCTGCCCTCCTTGACACCAGACCATTGTCAAAAAGTATTAGCCTCGCTGTGCGTGCAAATGCACTCACACCTGCTTGTTGCCACTCCTGAACAAGCTCTGTGCTGGTGACTACACAATTCTGTAGCTGAGTCCTCAGAAGAAAGTGGTCCTGGCACTTGCTGGACAATCTTGGACATCCTTAAGGCCTTCCTTACAGCAGTTGAACCTCTCTCCTGATGATCTGGTAAATAGTTTTTTCAGGTGCATCACTTAGCATCACTTTCCTGGCATGTGAGGCCACTGATGAAGAGCAATGATGGCTGCAAAAGTTTCTTTGGAGGTAGCCATTGTTAAATAATGGTTAAAACACAGAATTTGTGCCACTGTTTGGCCACGACTGTACGTGGAGCTGTGTATAATTTTAAACTCTTACATATATAACATCTGACTCCCTAAACAGTGATTTACTCAGTGAGTCACCCTTAAGTGGCCTTTGTGTTGAACTGGAATTTTTGCAGTTTGCATAATCAGGTAAATTATTTATAGGAATTTAAGTTTGTAGGAATGATTCATACAAACTTAACCCTCAGGCGTCACTTTAATTTACTACCCTTTTGGGACAAAAAAGTCCACTTCCAAAAAACTGCTATAAAAAATTAACAGATTAATATTTTTTCTTCCTTTTTCTGCATAAATATGTTAAACAACTTCAGCCCTGTTCAAAACTAACTAATTTTTTGAGTTTTCTTCATAAAAAAATTACTGTGACATCAAGTAATCAAACTGGCATTTAAAGGGTTAAATTCCTCAAAATGATTTAATGTTTGGTAGTTTTGAGCAGGGCTGAAGTTGTTTAACATATTTATGCAGAAAGTAAGAAAAAATATTAATCAGTTAATTTTTTATAGCAGTTTTTTGGTAGTGGACTTTTTTGTCCCCTAATGACACAAAAGGGGAGTAAATTTGTTTCACCATGTTCTGGTGATGTATTTGAAAAATTTAAATTGGAATTCTAAAATGTGTCTAGAGAGAGTCTTTGTTACAAAAAATTGTGCCATATGCACCAACACAGATAAAATGGTGGCCAGGTAAAGAGGCAAAAATTACCCAAATGGACAAAAAAGTCCCCAATGACGCCTGAGGGTTAAATTACCACATTTTGTCATCAGAACGTGTGCTGAAATGAAACTTTTGCATAATCAAGTCGATTATTACTGCTGCTGTGTGATTGCTGCTACTGTTTACGAGCTAAAAGGAAACGTTCCTACAAACTCACCTGATGATAAGGACAGATGTTTATGTCTAATTCCAGTAATCTTTAATCAAACCCTTTGTTCAAACTTTTCCATTTAGCCTCTTTCAAACAGCTTTGATGTGTCTGCCACATTTTCCCTTGACCTCCACGGTGTAAACACGCCACGTTTCACTTTTAATTACCGACGTATTCTTCTCTCTCATTAGACAGAGGCACAATTATAAATAATTACAGAATGGTTTGATGCTTACGTGGTAATGTGGCCTTTATGTGTATGGTGCACTGTTTTTGCAGAGCTTACAATTACACAGATAAAAATATAACACAGCCTTAAACAAAAGCTTGTTTTGAGGGGGAGGTTTTGCTGAAATGGAATTTATAGCAAGAATCAACTGATACAAAATTTTTATTTTTGAAACTGATTTCATTTTTTTCCAAATCCTCTTGTGATATTTTGGCCTAAAAGCTGTAAAATGGGAAGAGTCATAAAATAGAAGGGGATCCTCTGGAGACAGGTGGAGCATAAATGACACCAGGACTGAAATATTCATGAGGACACTTCTCATGCTCATGTCTCTGAACAAGGCTCTTTTGCTCGCTCTGCTGTATCTCCAGGTCTGATTTCACCTAGATAAGGCATAGGCACTGCTGAGGGTTTAATCAGATTTGATTCTCAAAATGAGGGTTTTCTCAATTTAGCACAGCTTGAGGTTGTTGGCCTTGTCTTAATGGTGATCACCGACGGCATAAGTGCACCTTGATTGGACCTCCCTAACGTGAAGTGTCGGATAATGGTCACATTACAGCTTAAAGTGGAAACAGCGTGAAAATTGAAGGAGTGGGACTTTCCTCACAGCTAGTGGACGTGGCTGTGGAAGTGGCCATGCTGCTAGATAGCAGTTGTCTCTCTGGTCACCTACTGTGACAATGCCAGACTGCTATTGTGGCAGCTAAAGCTAAAGGTAGCCAGTTCCTCACTGGTTGCTCCAGCTCCACCAGCTGGTCGATAACCCTGAAAGTGGCCTGTTTCCTCCCCCTCAGTGTGTCTGATAACCCTGTGGTGAAATCTATAGGCAGGCACCCCCTGGTGCTGCTGTTTGGGTGGAACCTCAGAGTGCCTCGTGTGCCCGTTTGGCCAGCAAGGCTAAAGGCTGATGCAGCTGATCCAGTTTCTGGTGTTCTTCCTTGATAAACATATTAGGACAGTTTCACACTAGATCTCTTGGAAATAACATCGACTAACAAATGGAACAATGTTGATACAAGCACACTCTCCTTTTGAGTCAGAAGCGTTTGACTCACTGGTGTTGATGAAGTGTTTGTGAAGCTCTGCCATGCACGGACAGGCAGGAGATTAGCAGTGACAGATACTCCTCGCGCTGCCTCTTACTGGAGCTTTCATCTCCAAAAGCATGCAAACACTTGGCGCTTATGTTGGCCTATGATCCTCCTCCTCTCTGAACACGCACGCATGCTAAGTGTCATAAGTCCATCAGTGCTTGCTGCACTGCATTCTGGGTAGAGATGAGAACTAGCAGCTTTGAGATTTATCTCTGCGGGTGATGAAATATACATTTATCACTGGAGGACATCCAGCGAATGAGGCATTTGTAACGATAAGACTATGATATACTTAGGGTGAAGTTCAAGAGGGCGAGTCTGCAGCACATTAACTATGATTTACTACCTACTCTGAGCTGAAATGGAGCTTTGCTGCATCCAAAGAACATAACTGAGCTTCTTTTCTGTCTCATTTATTCACTGTTATCAGATGTTTTTGGTTCCAGCTGTTTGGATGGCCAGTGCCATGAGCATGTTGTGATGGTAGGGATGTACAGATAGACAGGTCTATTCAAACTGCTGCCATGTGATTGCTGCATTTATTCAATAAGCTCTGAGGAGAGATTCTTACAGGCTAACCTGCCGTTTGCCATGAACACCTGTTGAAACAGTGTTTGTATATGTTGACAATACGCCACTTGATCCTAACCAATGTGTTTTTTGGCCTATTAAAGCCAAAACTGAACACGTAATGCTTCTCCTTAATCAAACAGCACTGCATGCTGGGAAGGGTTAATGCATTTTTGTCAGGTGCCTGCTTCACTTTGCAGCAAATACCAAACAGGCTTTGCCGGTTATCTGTGTTGTTCTAAAAATGATTTGTAATATCATTCAAATAAAAAGCTTATCTGCTACAATGCTATTGTTATATATCAACCAAAAAAAATGACCGCCACAGCTATTTTGCTAAGACAGGGTGTTTTATCCAGCGTAGATAAAATCCTTTCACTAACAACAGTGATAATGGTCTGCTGTATAACCAGGTTGAGGTAATCCCTCTCCTGTGGGCTCCTTTCCTTCATATTCCTGTCCTGGAACAGTGTGTTCTGCTTCATCCTCCAGTGTATGAGGATTGCATTTTCATTGACACTGCAGCACAGAAATATGCTGCTTTCTCTCTGTGATCCCGACTCTTAAAAAACATCGCTGTTTGTTTTTTATTATGATTATTATTATTATTCACCATGGCAGAAGGAGCACAACTTAATTGATGCCCACTTTTTTCCTCTCAGAACCGAAGGCTGCAATGTTAAAATTGCAGAAATTATACTGGAGATTAGCTGCAGTAGCCATTAAAGGAAATGTTACATGCATTAGAGGTGAGTTTAAATAGCGGTTTTCATAGAGTAGGTGGACGAATGTCAGTCTAACATGTACTTTAGCTTCTAATAAATGTGTATTTGAAATAATTGCAGTCTTTCATCACATTCCTCACCATACATATGCAAAACTTTGCCGTCACTTTTCTCTGACAGCTGTAATTGTAGCGTTGCCTCCAGACGTGAGTAATTGTGAGTCATATCTTTTATGTGGATTTGCCCCCAAGAAGAAGTCTGTGTTGCCGCTAATGTAATAATGTGGGGTTTCTGCACTGGGCCTCCCAGTGCAGCCAAGGTGCCCTATTGTTTTACTGCTGTCCACAAAACAAAAGACAGCACAGTCCTATAGCTTTAACGGCAGAAACACTCAGCCTGCTGCTTAATCTGCACTCTGATTTACACACAACTCAATCTAAGACTAACAGCGCCTCCGTGCTCTTTATTTCATTTTGTTTAATGGCTCTCTAATTGTGTGCTTTTAATAAGAATCAGAGGAACAAAAAGTACAGAGAGGTGTGTAACCAGGTACACCTCACAACAGAAGTTAACCTTGAAATATGAGCGGTACATCTGAATGCTGTGCCTGCACACACTTTCAGAAGCTAATCGTTTGCTGAGTGCCTTGGAACAAACCGGCCTCTAATGCAAGCCTTCACTCGTGTCCATACATGATGTGCAAAGCAAATGTTATACCTGCTGGAAGTGTCAGATAAGAACAAAGGTGCCTATCAGGCTGTCATTCAGGATTCCCATAATGGAAGGTTCCTTTTGCAGCTGTACTCAAATACTTTATCTTGTGATGTATGAAAGCACATGTCCACATTTGTAGTTAGCATGATGGCTCCCTGCTTCTGTGTAATATTCCTGCCTTTGATAAAATTGTTCATGAAGAAGCAGCTAGTTGTCACACTTAAGGTTCTCTTTGGTATCCATCTTTCCAGGTTTCAAGTCACGCACTTGCTTCCATACTATGGGTTGGTCCGCACCAACTGTCTCAAAATATTATTGTTTCCCTTTTTTGCTTTAATGCTAACAGCTAATTGCTAGCAGAAAGTCAATCCAGCTAGAGTAGGATTGAATCCAGATAGCCTTTAAACTGGAAACATTCAGACCTATTTTATCACACATGCGCGTCCGTGCTCAATCCGGCTTAATCTGGGTCGTTTGTTGTCCTCCAAACCACTAGGTGGCGCCTCTTAATATACAGAGTCCGTTCAGGCAGCTGTAGGACCACGTGTGTGTTTTTTTGTCCCATGTCGCTCGTTACATCGTTTTTTTTTGGTTCAAAAAGCAGTTTATTCCTTTGTAGCCCTGTCAAAAATAAACTCGGGACAAAGCTGTCGTAGTTCGCGGTTGTTAACACATACGGTTTTTGTACACGACCCGGACACTGTCCCTGTGAACCGGAAGTATCACATCGCTAGCCAAATTCACTAGCCACTTTTGTGTTCAGACCTGATCCCCATTTGGCTAGATCCACCTCCTAGAGGTGCATCGAGGTCTATCCGTGTCATGGTATCAGCCAGGTCTTTCATTTAGGAGTTCATTTTCTGCTGCATTAGTTCCAGTTTTACCAGTTATTTCCTGTTATATTGTAGTCACTGTCTCCCTCTTGTTTCTGGTGTTTTGACTTCCTTCCTCGTGTGTGTGCTCCCTTCTCCTGTTGATTACCTGCTCCGCCCTAATGTGCCTCACCTGTGTCCTATTGTCTTCCCGCCCTCCTGTGTATAAAGTCTGTGTGTTTCCTCCCTCTTGTTGCCAGTTTGTCTTGTGAGTAATCCAAGTGTCCGCCATCTCACAATTCCTGACAATCTGGATATATCCGGATTCGCGTTGTTCAGACTCAGAAAAAGCTATAAATATATATATATATATATATATATATATATATATATATATATATATATATATTTATATATATCCAGATACGGCCTGAATCCTGCTCTAGCCAGATTGATTTCCCCAGTGTGAACAGGGCCTTACAGTCCATCCTGCCATTTGAGGAACAATAGCCTTTAGCATGTCTAATTAGCATCATTTTTCAGCTTGACTTGGCCTTTTAAATGCTCTGGAAGCTTGCACCTATTACTAAGGAAGCAGCCAAAAATAACAGTGAAACCACATTAATGCAGGCAGGAAACCAAAACAAGCAGCTGAAAAACGCTTTACAGCTGAGGCTTTGGGTGTTTTACAGCATGTTTGTCCAGCAGTTCACTTTCTTTTGTGTATTTAAGCAGCTAAAATACTAATGTTAGCATTTCTTTTACATGACAGGCTTGCCTTGAGCAGCTTTAAAAACATAGCAGCATGACTGTTTATGGCTTGCATCCAGCACAGTAGCAGAAAAGTACCGGTCAGTTTCACATAAACACTTTTCATCCCTCCATGCATCACTCTCTCTCCCACTCAGCACCCACTCTGACATCAAAGACAACTTGCACAGCCACACGGCGAGCTGGAGAGCTGTAATCTACTGTTGTAAAAAGCAGTACAGAAGATGAATGTGGGCAACATACATGCTGTTATTACACTAATATTCACATGTCTGTTGGGGACTATTTACACCACCACACTGTTATTTATTCCCAGTACTTTTAAAGTGGGCAAAATAAACTTAATGTAGCAAATACGAGTGTAGAAGTCATATTTCTTGTGCAGCTTCTGTGTCCTTTATTGCAGTGATGGATCACAGCTTTTATAGGAAGCCGTGTCTATGTGAGGTGGCTGATGTTGGACTAGAATAGTCTAAAATAAACACGAAGAACAGTAAATATAGGTGCGTGGGAAAATGAGCATCTTTTTTTTCCCCCCCACTCCTGAACAATAGTGTTGTATCAGTGAGTGAAAAATGAAATCCCATTTCTAATAGAGTGAGGATAATTTAATTTGAAAGTAAAAACAGCAACTGGAGTGCTTCTAACACGCAGTGGGAGAGGGTAAAGGCAATAATAAAAGCATCATACTTATGACTTCCAGCACCTGAAATTGTGCGCTTCATATAATGAATTAAAGTTGCCACATGGAATATAAACCAGTGAGAGCTGCCCCTGTGTAGCCCATGTGCTAATTAAAAACATCATTTTTAAAGAATGGGCTCTGCAGGCAGAACATTTTTACCTGAATTAGCATTAGCCTAAAGTTTATTTCCTGTATCAGTGCCACATGTTAGCATGTTAGCATTAACAATGCTGGTGTTACATACAATGTAGCATTTGGTTTTTTATGTCACTTGTCACATAAAACTCTATGGGCCCTTTGGAGTCGCCCTCAAGTGGCCGTTTGATTAACTGCAGCTTGGTATAGATGATGCAATGCTTTGCTCAAGAGAGCTTGAAGATGCTAGAAGAAGAAGAAGTCTAGATGAAAATAGGGGTCACGCGCACCACTAGCTTTTTTTATGCCACCTGATTTTTTTTTAAACCTTACAGTGTCTATTTTCAGAATCTGCCGGGAACCAAGCTGAAGTAATGTCCCAATGACTTCATTTTTAGCCCTTTTAACCCGACCCAAGCCCCAAAAAATCGGAAAATGATACAGAAAGTGGCATAACTTTTGATGTAAACAACATACAGTTGTCCCATAAAGTCCCATAAACACATTTTCCCATACAACTCTGACCCAGGGAATTCAATGGAATAGTTATTTATTACATTTAACTATATCTTGAATCTCTTTCTGGACAAAAACTGCAAAAAATATGTAAAAGATGCGTGGACGACCAACTATCTTTCTATTTTCTCAAGTTCTTTTGTTGCTTTTTTCCCAAACACCTGTTATTTCTTTATCATTCATATTTTAAGATCATATTGGGTACCAAGCTGAAATAATGTCTCAAACGCTTTATTTTTAACCCTTTACTGCGCCAGACCCGAACCAGAAAAATATAAAAATGATATAGAAAGTGGCATAAATAAATGAACACATTTGCCCATACAATGTTGACCCAAGGAATTCAATGGAATCATTTTTTATTACTGAAATAAGCTGAAATAATGTCTCAAATGCTTTATTTTTAACCCTTTACTGCACCAAATCCGAAAAAGGTAAAAATGATGAAAGTGGGTAGTCCCTTTACTGGTGCAGATGGAGGCAGGAACCTCTTAGTTACTGGTCAGCCAGCGTCTCGGCCGAGCAGCCACCCACAGGCTCATCCTGTCTTCTGGCCCTCATGGTGTTGCAGCATCTGTTTGCTCAGGCGAATTCAAAACAAACCAGTCGAGGTGAGAAAGAGCCGGAGAGAGGGGCTTTAAAGTGAGCTAGAGAGCGAAGCTGAGGAATGCACAAAAAGAGAGAAAAGCAAACCTCTAATCTTTCTGCTTAGTCTGTTTTCCCATCTACTGCAAAAAACAGGAGAGACCAAGCTCATTTACATCCCAGCACACGCTCGCCTCACAACAGCCTCTGGAGGATCCCTAATCAGGCACAATTGGAGAGATGGATTTTTCAAAACGAGTCTTTGATGTGAGGGTTTAACATTTGTTTTTTGATCTAATTATATAATAGGCAGGCCAGCCATGTCAGGGGTAAAACAGACAGCGTGTGAAACAGCAAATCATGCAGATTCTGTCCACTGGGAGACAACTTTTGTTAGGTAACAAGACGACTCGCCTGCTTTGAAGATTTTTGTTGTGTTTAATGTTGATAGTTAAAAATATTTTCCCACAGGAGACGCTCCCTTCTTTAAGGTTCCTCTATGATGAGGTGGAGAATAATCTCTCTAACATTAAAGACTTCTCAGGAAATGAGGTCCATTGAAGTGGAATGCCCTACCTGAACACAGCACGGCT
Source organism: Parambassis ranga (assembly GCF_900634625.1). Lineage (NCBI taxonomy): Eukaryota > Metazoa > Chordata > Actinopteri > Ambassidae > Parambassis > Parambassis ranga. The sequence goes on from NC_041023.1 coordinate 41,429,204, forward strand.
GCATCAAAGCTGCTTCCAGACTGCCTGGCACTCAATACAGTGCCAGGCAGTCTGATTAAATCTGGTGCTGATTAAATCCTGGATAGGATCTGCTTGTTTTAGGTTCTTCACAAACATTTTAGTTGGACTTGATCATTTCAGAACTTTCTCTTCTTTAACCATTTTCCTATAAAATAACTTGTGGGGTTGTCTTGCAGGATGACCTCACAAGTGTGCAACATTTCCTTGTTGAATTCACTGGTGTAATTCAGAATTCATTGTTCCAGGTCCTCCTGGTTCAGATGCAGCAAAACAGGGCTAAACCATGATACTACCACCACCATGTTTAACAGATGGGGTAAGATCATATACTGGAATGCAGTCAGTCTTACTCCCAACACAAATAATTCTATTCTGTCTCATTTGTCTTGAACAAATGAACTTTTTCAAGCAGCACTATAAACTTCCTGAGCATCTATAGACTTCTATAGACAGTCCCCATTGCTTGTGTCCCTGTGCTGGTCCTCCCAGTCCTAAGCAATGAAGACAAGGTGGCTGTTGTATTGAGAGCACTTGTCACCGTTGTTCCTCACCAGGCAAAGGTCACAGTGTATGAATAGAAACCCAGCGGCCTTCAATTAAAAAGCTGGTGGCTACTGTACAAACAGATGGAAGTGCAAGAGGGTGAATAAGGCTAAATTCACCAATGTCATGCTGCAAATGTTCCAGTTCTGGGAAGTGGCAGGGGTGAAACTTCCTCTCATCTTTCACAGATTTTTATCTGTCGCTAATCATCCTTAAAACTTTGAGCCACCGCTGAGTGATTAGTGAAATCATTTGGATAATTGCCTTGACTGCAAACTGCAAGATTACAGCGCTCAGATGACCAACTGATGGGATGAAAGACAGTGGTGCTGATAAACAATAACAATAGATTTTTCCCTCCTCAGGCTCCACCAAGACAAAAGGAAAATAGCTGAAAAACGCGTTTCTAATGAACTTACCCAAACAGATTGCCTCGGCCTCTGTTGGGTTCCTTTGGGAGTGCTGATAGGCTGTGTGGTTCCTTTGTGCTGCAGATTGATTTGTAGAGAGGGGGAGAGCTGTTTAGGAGCTTCTGCAGAGCTCCAGCTATCTTTCATATAACCTGTTGTAAGCACTATTCCTTTTTTTTATCAAATCATTTTTAATTTCTGAATGATATCATGCTGCTGCAGCTTTGTCTGGAAAAACAACACCTCTTCCAATGTGGCAGCACTTGAGTACACCTTAATATGGACACGCCTGTCACAGGAATAAAGCTCTCTGCTGCCACCTAGCATCTGTAGGCAGTTTTGCATATTGCATTGCTTGTTAGCATTAGTCTTAGACATTTTGGGAAGTAGGTTTTCCACCATTTTAGCTCAGTTGAAGGGATTTGTGGAGCCTGATGAGGGTTCCTTGATTGGTTGCTCAGTCTACTTGTGGCCTTCCACTGAGCACCAAAAGCTCGACCAGTTGTGACATCAGCAAGAGCAGGAGTCCACATGCCGGCGTCTTTCGTGTTTCTCAAGAGCACCCTTTAGCCGGGCCGGAGGGAGTTTGTAAGCATTGGGATGAAGGATGGTCTCTGAAGCCCACACTTCTCAGCTCAATTCAGCCCCATTGATCGCTCTGTCTGCCAGCTCCCTGCAGGCTAACATTTATCAGTTAATTGGGCTTAAAGCGGCTCCTCTTGGCGGGAGCGCATTCTGGCGACAACTCAATATGGCCCAAGTGACTGCCTACGATATTGCAGGGTTGGAAACAAAGGGCAAGCTCCTTCATCGATTCTTCAAAAGAAACCTGTGATCTTATCCTGTGACCATAAGGAACTTGTGTTGTGACAGGAATGCATGCTACTTTACAAAGCCTGTTAAACCCACAGATGCTCTCAATAGGCTTGTGGACCAGATTTGGAACTGATCTGCTTTGTCTCCAAAAATGGATGCTTGAATGCACTTAAAAAGCCGCTAACCAGCCTCTACAGTAAGTGAGGCTGGTTAGGATTCAGCACCTTTTCTCTGCTCTGAGTGTGAATACCAATAGCATCAAATTCATTTTCCCTCACACAAAATAAACCCCGTTATTAGCCCGCTAGTGAAACAGGCGCTGTGTCATGTTATTCATAACAAGCAGGCGAGTGTGTGTGTGTGTGGCTGCATATGAATGCACCTAACGTCGCAGCAACCATTTAATCGTGCACACGCAGAAGAAGCATGGCTAATGCTGATCTACAATAGGACAGTCATCATTCATAATGTTATTTGCAACAGAGATTTTCTATCTTTCACCCCTCACATTCGTCACAGTCACAACATTGTGTTACTGTGTAGCTGCGGTGTGAAAAGGATCAGTGAAGGATGTAGCATTATTGACCCTGTCCACCACGTAAATATTCTGTCAGTTTGTCAGAAATCGGTGGTGAGAATTCCTGTGTTGAACGGACTCATCATTGATTGATTTGTAGGTGGTGTGGACCGTGCGGGCCCTTTCTGCAGCTCTCTCAGGCTGCGTCTCAGACTCCGTCGCCATAGAGACAGTTTTCAGAGGGCATCAGAGATGACAAGAGAAACAATTAAATGAGAATCAGCCGCGTACCGATTGAGCCCCTGAGAAGGCAGCTCAGCCTGAAACAAAGTGTTTTGAATCATATTTACACTGAAGCTGTCAGTTACACATCATCTGTGGATTCTACACATCACTGCTGAGCTGTGTATACCAGGCTGTTTATATGGAGACAATGAGCTGTCTATGTCATTTACTCTAGGTTTGTTCTTTGTTCTCACACACAGTGATTCCACGGCTCTTGTGGTCTTTTGTGTCAGCGCTGCACCTACCCCTCTATACAGTGTGGACGATAGGTCATTGATCCTGTTAGCAAATAGTTAAAAATGTATTCCCAGCTGCCCCTGACTAACCCTGTTCATTACTGGAAGTCAATATTAGGTCTGGACTGTGCAGAGGAGGATTAGTAAACAGATGTTGAACTCATTATTTTTCTCATACTTCTGAGATTAAAGTCAGAATTCTGACTTAAGTTCTCATTTATTTCATTTCAGATGTCAGATGTTGTGACTTTGAGATCGGAATTTCTGGCTTAATCTCAGAGCCTCGAAGCTTTTATCCTCCTGATAATCTGGTCATTTTTCTTGCTTCTCACATTTAAGATTTTATTTCCTTTAAATTCTGACTCAATCTCTAAAATCTTTTAAAATATAGAGAATTTAGAATTAGTGTATTTTCTCTATTCTGAGATTCAACTAAAAAAAATAAAGATGGACTTTTCTCAGAAGTCTGTTTTTTTTCTTTTAGAATTAACTTTCTCAAAAAGAAAATCCAAGTAAATGGGGGAAAAAAAGTTAACTTTCCTATGTGAAGAGAAAATGAGGTCCACATATGAATCTAATTTGTAAAAGTCCAAAAATGGCCTCAGGTCTCAGCTGTCGTGTGGTAAAAGCAGCACGAGTCCGGGTTTGAACGCATGTTTTCTCATCAAGCTGTTTAGAGAATAATACTTTCAACATTCACAGCTGATAGAGTCGTCCTGTTTGCCCGGCATGAGAAAACTCGATTTGCCATAAAGCCTCTTCAAACCCTGCTGGACCTCTTCTTAAAGCTCGCAGTGAATATTCCAGGGACGGCCGTATCACAGCTGTAGGTACTGTAAATCACAGCGCAGGAAATGTCATAAACAAAAAAAAAAGATATGAGCAGCCTCTGCTTTATAGCAACATAAAGTCTAATGATTCTGTCTGAGGGTAGAACAGCCGTTCTGAGGGCTTTTGAGGCCAGGCTAATTCTGTGTATGCTCTGAGGAAATGGTCAGAATACATGCATGTAGAGTTTTATGTAGCCCTCAAAGATGTATGTCCATATCAGCTGTATTATTTAACCATGTGGTTCCCAGGTGAAGATGGGACACACTGTCTTTTGCATGCTACAGCTGTGAGAACACTTCGGGGCGAGGGTCAGTCTCTAGTGCTGCTTTTCTTTGTCCTCTGCTAACGCAGGACTGCTGCAGCGCTGAGTGCAACAGACATTGTTGGGAAAATAGACACAGTGGAACCTTGGTGGTGCTTGGTTCCCATTTTCTTTGTTGGGCTGACCTCGTCACAGATTTTCTCTACTTTGTACAGTAGGTTTATGGAGTCTTAGAAGTTGGGCAATATGTTTAAATATAAATAATATTTTTTTTACCAAACTTGTTACAAAGAACAAGTTTCTTTATCATCCATTATCCATCTATCCATCATTCATCCAGCATCCATCCATCCATCCCTCCATCCATCCATCATCCCTCCATCCATCCATCCATCCATCCATCATCCAACCATCCAAATGGGTGGAAGATGGGAGCATCTCAAAATTTCTCCTGGCATTTTCTCTGCCAAGGCGCTTTAGGGAAGGGACCCAAGAATTTGAAGCAGCAATGCCTCTCATTTTTGCTCCCTCCTCCAGCAACATTATGACTCTGCAGATGGCACTTAATCATCTGTTTTTGACTTTAGAGGTGTGTCAGAAGTTGATGCCATGACACAGTCTCTGTTTTGTAGAGTGAAACTTTTAAATACTTGCTGTGAATATATCTCTGCCCTGCATCCCACCAGCAGAAGTAATGCTAATATGTTTTCTCTGCAACTGTGGTGATGAGTCCTGCCCCACACATAACCACATGATGACATATAGCTATGCGCTGTCTTTAAATTATTACACAACAAACTGAAGCTGGGCTGTGCTGCACGCTGGCCTCTAGAATCATAAGAACAGGCAATTAGGTAGGTCTATAAAAAAGACAACCACAGTGTTTGACATGAGACCAACCTTGAATCAGTGCCCGGAATAGCTTTGATTTCTCCACCTCAGTTGTATGTTATTGTCAGTCGGTAATTACTTTAATAAGTCGCAAGTGCGTCAGGGAAGAACGAGACGATAAAGCTAATGCAGACTCCCAACTGTTGCGCAGAGACCATCTCGTTCCATCCACTCTTGTTTTGCTCCCAGGAAACACAGACACACAAAAAAATGTGCATTTCTAATTGTGTCAAATTCAGCAGAAAATGTCTGCAGGTTTTGCTGGGAAAAGCTCACTAACCAGCCTGCGCTCACATGCCTGCCCTCACACATGGATACATACAGCCTCTGATCCACATTTCCACTTTCTTAGGGATTGCTGGCGAGAAGCAAAAACAGAAATCAATAACACATCTTGGCTGATGTGGGAGAAAGGGGTGTTGCCAACTGAGACCATTTTTAACCACAGAGCAAAGACAGCATCTCTCTCTCTTTGCCTTCCTCTGATGAGACGTTGCAGTGTTTGTCCTCCACTGTGCAGTTGCCTGGATTTTTGTTTTGATCAGTCAAGTAGAAGATCAGCCTTTGATCAGGATGCTCTTGTTATTCAGCTTTCAAGTGTGCATACATGCATCTTTCAGCGTATTTGTTTCTGAGTAAGCTAGAAAATGCTCATATGAAACCTGCAGCATTAAATCTTCGACATGTCAAATACAGGAGCAGTGATGGCACGTTAAAATGATCGTCATCGTTTATAGACCTAACCACGTGTCCCAGGAGTCAGGATAAATACTTTCATCCACACAGAATGCTCAGTAGCTAGGTGCTAATTAGTCTGTGCTAATAACCGTAATGTGAACTCGCTGCATGTTGTCACACAGTCACCATGCTTTGTTGCTGTCGCTCTTAACTCCGCTAGCTGTGAGTGAAATCAGCAATCACACTTACAGTTTCTGTGAATTGCACAGTATAGTTGCTCTGCACTTCTGACTGAATGTGAAAGATTAACACTAAAGTAAGAATGCAGGGAATGTATAAGGAAAGTAAACATTTACTCAAGCTCACTGCTGACGCTTGAATGATGCAAATTGTCTTCACGCTCGCTTTGAAAGTGACCTGGGAGGAAAAAAAAGAAAGATGTCTCCGTAATATTTCACTCACTGTAATAAAGATATTCATTTCTTTCCCCACATAGATGAAATATTTGACTCCACAGTGCCATGGCCATGAAAGCTGCAGCACTTCACATAAAAACATTTAATTCTGTGTCCTTAGCAACTGAGATCAATAACCAGTACAGCTGAAAGGCTCCATATCTCCGCAGGTCACAAACTGTGATAAAACACATCACAGGTATTAATGACTATTAATGACTAATGACAAAGGCAGATGTTTGTAGTTTGATTTAAAACACTGAGGGTTTTCACTGCTGTCCATGGGGACTGTACACTACATGTCAGGCAGGATCAGCGAGGTATCCACACACACTCCTCTCTGTATTTTACTGCTCTGTCAGGATTCTCTCCTTTGCTTTGTCCTTTTTTTTCTCCTCCTGCTAGGATTAGCTCTAATATCTACCAAGGAGACTGGGCTGGGGTGGAATCCAAAGCACACCACATGGGCTTACAGTTCGAAAACAAGCACCGAGAGGGTGGGTGGATTAAGGATGAACCCCTGCTAAAGAGTACACAGGAGTGTATGGCATTGTGCGGGACAGAATAAAGGGCTTAATGAACAGATAGGCAACCTGAAAGACAGTCATCTGTTGTGGATTTAGCGTAGCTCTCCCATCCCCACGCACACCTGAGCACACCTGTAGGAGGGAGGCAAAACAAAGAATCACAGCGTCTCCTCTCTGCACTGCACACACTCGCCTCCTTTTTCCATTTTGTCACCCCCTCTCCCTCCTCTTCCTCTCATCTTCTTGTTACTACTTCCCTCCTTTTCCTTTTTTTTATTTGTCATAATAGCCTGCAGATCCTATTCATTTTGCAAGCAGGGTGTAGGTGGAAGTGGTGTTTGTGCCAAACTGCTGCCAATATTCACACACTCATAGCTCGGTCTGATTTCCACAAGCAGCCTTCTGTCTGATTCCCCCCCTTTATTCATTGGCACAGTGTTTTTGTAGACGTCTCAAATATCTCTTGCACTGATGACATCCTAAGTATCAACACTATAAGATGAAGAAGAAAGCGTTATATTGAGGAAAACAGGACGCATATTGAGTCAGAATGAGGATTTTCAAGGAGGTGTCAGTCGATGGAGAAAAGGCGCGGCAGCTGAGAGGCTGCTTCAGCCCTCGGATGATTTTGTTTGTGTGACAGAACAATGCACACAAATCAGCTGCAGGAAAAGAAACATAAGAAGGCGCTGTCAGCGATACAGCAGGACTATCCGAGTCAGGGTCGCACAATATAATTACATCTTAACAGTCTGTCTGCAAATAAATGATTAGCTTTCAGTGGTGATTCACTGTCAGTCCTCAAGCACGGGAGAGAAAGGAGGGCATGGTGAAAGGATCCTTTGTTTGTCTGAAACTCTGTGAATAAAGAGATGTTGTAATCATGGTGGCCTGAAGCAAGAAGGGTCGCATTAAGATGGCTGTACCTCTGAATAGACACCAACTAACTCTGAGTAAAGCGATGCGTGCATGCCTAAGTGTCCACTCCCAAGTGGGGCAAGCTGCTGCTTTATTTTGAAAGTATTCATCTGGGTGGCTTTTATTGTGAAACAACCAGATACATGCATGTGCCAGAAGTTACAGGACTTTCCAAACAAAACTGTTGTCTGTTACTATGGCAACAACAGGTGCAATCACCACTGTGTCTGAAATTTCTTTGTTCTCCACTTAGTAGTATGTATAATACACCTTTAGATGTGGCAGTTGGATGTTTGCAGCCATGCAATATTTACGCCAGAGTAGTCCTGAGTGCTTGTTGTTTGAACAATATGCTGATGACTGTCAGGTTTATGTAGATGTTGTGATGGAGGATAAGGCTTGCAGCACGCCAGCTTGTCTTGTAACTCTTCGCCCACCCCTGTGTGTGGCTTCAATCCTATTTGTTCCAGCTCACTTAAGGCTCCACACTGCACATTATTCCACTGCATTGTGCACCACAATGGTGGCGTATGGTGAAGAGGAATAAGCTGCAGTGTATCGGTCTTTAGCTTTAATACTTCAGTCAATTCATTGTTGGTTCATGGGATTTAGCAACAATGGGGAAAAATATGGATATAGCTCTGGATTATGCTTTAAAAACTGATGAGTCATTCTTTATTTGGATTCTTTCTGCATCATCAGGCCCCTTTTGTCATGGAGTGACACTCGGCGCTCTGTATTCATACAGGAAAGGACTGTAAATCAACACCAGCTGGAAATACAATTTCAGGATTAATTTACTCTAACAGACGAAAAAATTAATGAGGGCAATAATAAAATTATTTGTAATACAGATACAAAATATTTCCAATGTGTAAAATGTAATAAATTCTAATGAGTGTGATCATAAGAAATGCTAAATACGCAGGATTTAGATTTTGTGCTTTTTAAGGCAGAATAACTGCAGTGAGAGCTTGTGGACGGCATCCAATCGATGTAGGTTATAAGCTAAAATGTCACATTGCACACATGCAGTAAATTAGACCAAAGCTCTTTTTAAGAAATGGAGGTCATCCTGTCTAATCTGAGCCTGGAAGCACGACACTTTCCCTTAATGATGTCAGAGTGTTGAAATATTTCTCCATCTTCATGTCCGTGGCAGCACAGACACACACATCACTCTCTCACAAAAACAATCAAAGGAAAAAAAGGAAAAAGAAAACGGAGAAAGTAATATGTGTAACCTCCAAATGCCACAGCAACAGCACGCCCACCCGGAGTCAGGGAATGCAGAGGGCAATTTTCACTTTTCTCTGGGGGTTCATTGCTCTTCCTTGAGCTGCACTCAAATGACTCAATGGATGAGAAGAAGGACACCTGGAGCGGCAGGCGGTCTGATCGATACCCAGCAGGCTGCCACAATACAGGGGTCAGAGTGTTGAGCGGCTGATTGGTGGAAAGCCCAAAATAACTCGGCAGTCTGCGACCTCGTCATTGACACAAAGCTCAGAGTGAGATTGGAGCAACAGCAACAAACACCACGATGGAGAGATATTGGATTTTCAGCTCCTCAGTCTTTGGAGTTTTATCTGTTTTTCTTTCTGATTTTTAAGTTGCCATGCTCTGCTTCACTTGGTATATTGTGCTTGTTTAAATTGCCCAGAAATTGTTATCTGTTTTTGTGTCTCCCACAGAGAGGAAAAATACATTCCTCTATTACATCCCTTTGTAAACCTGCTGTGATGTACAACATAAACGTTGATGCACTTCTCAGGATGGGGGGATTCTTGTAAGAAGCTGTAGCATGAAAAGAGTACATTGCAGCCCATTGTGTTTGGCTGTTTGTGTCTTTAGGTTTTCTGTATGACACCATTTTAAAGGACATTGTTGTGTGTCCTTGGGCAAGGCACTGCCTCCGTTAAAGTATCTAAAGTAAAAAATAAATAAAGGGAAAGCAGACAATGATGCTGGAACCTGGAGTCCAGAGTCATGTTTAAGCGGCTGAGGCTGTTGTGGTAGGAACCACTTACTGCTGACCATTGACAGTGATGTCAAGACAGTTGTGTTTTGTCCCTCTGATGTTGATCAGTATTATCGATTTATGAATTAGCACACTATCTGTAGAGAACTCGAGCACGAAATCCTGCGCTTATGTTTAGCACTTAGCACAAGATCACACTTCAAATTTAAATTGAACAATCTCATCTGAATATAAATAAAAAAATAAATGTTAATAACCAAAGCATAAAACTGCTAAATAGTCCCTCCCTGCAGAGGACATCCCACCCAGGTGTTTATAAAGCAACAACGCCCTCCATCCTTCCTGCCATCCTTAACACCTTAAGTAAATCCCCTGTCCATCTCAGATGACAAGATAAACAACATCTACTGTCCCACCTGACAGAGACGCCTGTCCACCACGGCCTGGAAAGCATTCGCTTCCCTAAAGGCGAGATAAGGATAAGTGATGGTTTGTGAACAGGAGCTCTTAAAGATAGTGGAGCTTGTGAGAATAAGCTTCGGACTTTATGAGGGGAGTTTCTGTCCCCCGATGACGGCCGGTTATCGTTACACTGTTTTTACGATAGCTGCTGATAAAGCTGCGCTTAGCTGCGGATTATTTGACATTTATCTGCATGTAATTATTTTGAATTTATCAGGACAAACACAGGCACACTGTGCTGCTACTGGGCCGAAGCAGAGGGGATAAAGTGAATCGCGTTTCAGAATACTTGTGCGCATGTGCTGCTACTCCAGAAGGCATTGTGGGTAAAAATCACTCCTGGATTGTGTTGCAGATCAATCAGTTTATTGCAACATATAAAAGGTGGGTGTAAGGAACGCTTTCAGGGGTCTCTTTGGGGTGATGTGACCTTGACATGATGCTCAGACCCGGGCACAAGGGGGATGCCAGGTGTGGGCAGGGAGCCAGGAAGGAGCATGTTTGATATTCACTGTTCAGGAGGAGGAAGACTGATGTGGGGAGGAAGGAGGCGAAGTCAGGCAGACAGACAGAGAGGAAGGAGGAAGGGGAAGTGACAGCATCACTGCCTGGGGAGGAGAAGGGCTTGGGGGGGTGGGGGGGGGGTCGGGAATGCTGCTCACTGACCTGTTTCTAATATTATCTCTGCCTCAGCCTTTCTGCTGCTCCCTCACTTGTTAGCCCATCATGTCTTTTGTTTCATTTGCCCACCTGCATCAGCTACCTGCACCTGTTTACATTTCCCTCCTGTTTACCTCCCTGTCATCCTGTCCTGATCCACTTGTTACTGCGTTGCTCTTTTCCCTATTATCACTGCAGAACAATGCCCTACACTCCAGGGCCCAGCTGTCCTTTATATCACACATAACCTTCAAATGCAGGGCTGCTTAAAAGATTGTGAACCCCGTAGATTTTTCTGTACTTCTTCAAAAATATGACCCATAACATCAACACATTAACTTCAGAATTCATTGTTAGGTTGTTGAGTGCTTTCCTGATGGTGGATTCCTCAACATTAACATGTGAGAGAGGTCTTTAGCTGCGCACAGGGGTTTACTTGTAACCTTGCAGCCTGTTACATGACTGGTTTTGGTTGAACGGACTTGGATTTGTACACAGTCTGTCTGGATTTGTGGAGTCTTTAGAGATGGTTGTGTAACCTTTTCCAGCCCGATGAGCAGCAACAAGTGTTTGTGTGAGAAATGTCCTCTGATTCTGACATTATACACGTCCACAAACACATGTTGTGAAGATCAGATCAGATCTATTAGATCAGTATAGTAAAACAGGACAATAACTGCTAATCCTTGAGGCTCACATTCGTCTGGGTGGATGTGTCCATGCCTTTGCTCCACATTCAGATGAATTTCTCAGTGTAAACACAGCGGAGCAGTGATATTTCAGATGTAGAGGTGAAGGAGAGCTCATTAGCCATGACTCAGTGACATCTCTGACATTTTCAAAATGTTCTTTTTTCCTCACACAATTCTTGTCATGATCTCGAGATAAAAGTATATATTTGATGTCAAGTGGAAAATGGCACCTTAGCATTTTTAGCTCTCTTGTCCAGTGTTGCTTTTGTTTCCTCAGCGCTGTGATCCAGCAGGTATTTTTGTAGCTTCACGCAAAGGTGCGATGCAGACGCCTCCTCCTCCATAACTCGGCAGCGGCCTGATGGAGAAATACAACGTAGTAAAATATGGTAGTAAATGCCGTAAAGCTACCAGGTGTTGCTTCAATTTGCGGCAGAAAGCTGGAAGTAAAAGCAAGCGAGCAGTGTGTGATGGGTAGTTTTGCACAGAGGGTCAGTGCCAAATAAACAGAGACAGAAGGCGGCAAGGAGCAAAATGAGGTGAGACAGCAGCACTGATAGAGGATGCCTGTGTGTGTGTGTGTGTGTGTGTGTGTTTGCCTGCAGCTCTCTCATTAAGGACATCTCTCTTTCCAAACCCCTGCCGCGGTTGGATGATGCACATGCAGAAAGAGACGCTACCCAAACCTGATAGATGCTGGTTGGCTAATTCTGCCACATTAGCTATCGATGCCTCAGATCTCCCCCCCGCGCCTCTTTATTTCAAGTTACAGAGCGAGGAAACTAATTAATGGACTCCATGTCTCCTCTTCAGAGGCCATTAGATTCACAGCTTATTACTATTCAAGCTGGCCTGCTCTCTGAAATACAACTTCCATTATGACTTTATGCTTCTGCGATAATCAAAATAGGCTGTAATTATGAGTCTATGGTTCTGAAATATCTATAAGCCAACACAGCAGCGGCTCAGTATGCATCCAGTGGCATCAGCAAAGCCCTCTCTGCATGCTGATGCTCCGGCTTACCAGCTGCACATCGTAACTGTTTGTCAGAACATGCAGAATCAGATGGAGGGTGGGGAACACGGAGAAGATGATTTGAATTTGGGGTCAGACATGTGGACGGTATTTCAAAAGAAAACAAAACAGCAAATGTCAATAAATCCATCAAACTAAATGCCAGCTCTATGCTAAGGAAATGTCATTGGCTGTTTATAATGGGAGCGCTATCCAAAAGAGGGGCTGTGCAGGAACATGGGTGGTAGAGACGGCAGTTCAGGAGGGGAGAGCAGCTGCCAGTGACGTGTGGAGGCAACATGTTAAAACACACACATGAGCTGTGATATATGTTCCTGTCTGGCTCTTATTAGACACACCGCTAACAGGCTGCCAAGCTAAGCTGATAAATAAAAAACACTTGAGAAAACATCACTTGATTAGTTCTTAAAATAAACATGTTTACACCACACTCTTTGGCATAAACATTCAGTTTATGTTTCATGTACTTCAGGTTAGTTTGAACCATTTTTACATTCTAAACTTATTATAGAGGTGCCATTTATAAGCATGCATCTAGGACAGACCTGGGCAAAGCACGGCCCGCGGGCCACACCCGGCCCGCTTGCATCTTCAATGCGGCCCGTAGACCGTGCACACAATTTTAAACAAAGGCAGTAAAAGTCAGCTGTTGAGCACGGCATAACCGGTAACATCTTTCCAACCCTCCTTGTCTCTTCCACGCCGGTGTGCGTAATCTCATCTACTCTCTGGAGAGACACGATTGCGCTGTGTACACTTTAAAAATGCTCAATCAAGAAGGGATTCATCAAATGGAGTAGTTCATTGAGTTGGAGGCTTAACTGCTAGCCAGACATGCTAACATTGTTGACCATTTTTTACAGTGTGTGTTAGTTTTGATCAGGTTTTGACAGTGTCAGGCTGAATCCTGGTTCCATAAGCCTGGATAACTTAACCATGAGGTTAGAGGATGACACACAATCTGGATAGTAATGTCCATGTTAACACACTGACACCACTGACAGCCTTAATATCAGTATTTCCTTTGTCAGCCAGTACACTGCTGCACCCCGTCTGCACAGCCCGCACACTTGGCTGAGGTTCATGTATAGAGTTGTCCATTTCACACCTCACAGCCCTTCGTTTGGAAGCTAACACCTTCCTGTCCGCTGCTATTTTATCTGATGTCACACTGCCCCAGTCCCTGAACAACACAAGAGTTAACTGCTATCTCATTAGCCGGTATTAGCTCTGCTGTCTATAAACAAAAATGGATAACACCACCCACACACACACATACACCCACTGTTTTCCTCCAATAACAGTCAGCAGTGAGCAGTTTCACTCAGCACCTCCTGGACTCCCTTAACAGTGACAGAGAGGCTGTGTGTGTGTGTGTGCAACCTTCAGTGTAAGTCATCGCACTAAATAAATGTGCACACCTCCCTCCATCTGCATCACTGGCCTCTTTCACATGATGCAAGCTGACATGTAGCAGGTAGCGACATTAATATTCACAGTGTGGGAGTGTGCGTAGGCTTGAGTGATTGTGGCCTGAGAGCGTGTGTGGCTATTACCAGGGGTGAGTCCTTTACTGAGAGACTGATGTCCTGCTCTGTCAACGTGTCTGATGTCTGCTCAGGCTGTCACAGCTTTCCTTGTGAATGTAGACACATGTTTGCAGTAAATGCCAGGCCGCATTAGCACTGTGTGTGTGTGTGTGCTTCCATATGAGCCACAGAGAAAGACAGGCCGATCAAAACTACTAGGACTCATATAGAGTGCATTAAAAATCCTGCAGGAACTGAGGCCATTTAAAGTGCTGAACATGATACAGTGGAACATCAGACCTTAAAGCTGCTGTGAAATTATAAAACAGTTGAGTGTGAGCCAGGAGCTCAACAACCGAGCTTACATGAATCATCTGTGACACTTCAAGGCTTGCACACAAATGGTTAAAGCACGTCACTGCATGTTTGTCATGTACTTCAGAGGACAAGGTGAGCTGTAATGGCATAAATATGTCTTTGCTTTAGGAATATTTGAAGGAACATTCACAGCTGTTTAATAGTTTAAATACTTTTAGAGTCATTTGCCACTATATAAATCTCACTTTGTCTTAAAGGTAGGGTAGGAGATTTTGAAAACTCAGTCAGCCAGATTTGGAAAGTAAACACACGCCCCTTTCTCTCGGAGCCCACCCCGAAGCCACGCCTCCCAATCACATGGACGCGCATTACCTGAAGACGAGCTGCGGTCTGTGACTTCGGTTTTTAGCGTTTTATAGCTTCCACAGATGATTAATATTCTTTGATTTTAATGCGAACCTGCGGAACTAATCGGTTGCTATCGAATTGTAAAGAGAAGTTACACTAATTTAACAAAAAGTGCATCAGAATGAAATCTCCTACCCTACCTTTAAAAGAAAGAGGCTAAGCTAGCAGCTGTTTAGCATAACTGTTGGAAATAGCATGGCTCTTCTCAAAAATGTTATCTTTGTCACCAGAGATGCATGTGGGTGATTTGGAAACAAGATCGCTAAATTAAGCTAAGCTAATCAAAGTCATACCAAACCTCACAGTCAAAAAACGGTTAAAATTCACTGCTTTGAAGAGCTTAAACACACTAAAGTGTCTTTTTTCTTTTCTTAGATTGATAAACATCCAGTAGAGGATGAGAGGCCAAAGCTTGTTAGAAATCAATGTTTGATGTGGGAAAAAAATACATGGATTCTGTTGAGGTCAGTGCAGACAGACGTTCTCCATCTGGCTGCTTCTTCACACTCAGCGATTAGCAGGGAGTGTCAATGTGCCGACACCCTGCCGTGCATGTGAAGCGCCTGTAGTTCCTGTTAAACCCACACATCTCCAGGGCAATCAATCTTTAAAATAAAGCCTCTTTGGTGTATTCTTCGCTCTGATTGTATCTCGCAGAAACAAGCGTTGTCTGTGTTGTTTTGAAACAAACAACAAGCCGACTTAAAATGTCTCGGGGGTTCAGGATCCTTTTGACACCGGGATCAGCGCGGTGTGCAGAGCAGAGCAGAAGAGCGGCACAGTCAAAGGGATTAACATTAGAGCTAGTGGCTAAAGCATTGCCCACAGGTCAGATTAAGTCAATGTAAAGCTTGCACCCCTTACTCCGCACTTTGAAGTGGGGCTTACATCCTCTGCTTTATCCTGTCAAGAAGTGGAGTCAGTGTTGAAAGCAGGCATCATTTCTTTTTTCCTTTCATTCGACACGTGGGCTGTCTCAGGGTGATGAGCGGTGGGGATCACAGCAGTCAGTCTTGGCCTTGGCTGCAGCTGTCACTGATGGTCAGGATGTGTTGTTGTTATTATTTGGACTGCTTTGGACAAATAAAAGTTAGATTTGTCGCTATGGTGACCAGATCTATAGAGGTGAGATGTTCTAGCCCCGTCCGTGACATCAGCAAATAATAGAGTCAAATTTGAACATTTTTTATGAACAGAAAAGAACATAGTTCATAATAGCAGATTAATGAAAATTGAGCATACCTCCTGCAAGTTCTCCATGCCTGGTATGAAACTTTCTATGTAATCTTTGTGTAATTTTCTTAAGTCGGAGTGTATAATCATGAAAAAAAATCTCACATTAAAGCGACTTCCAGGATGTTTTACTTACCGTATTTATTTGTTCTCTGGATGACACCTTCTTGACTCCATGTGCACTATCAGGCTGTAGCTTATTGTAAAGTAACGTGCGTCCTATTCGTCCGATGATTGATGTGGTTTTATGAAACACCTGTGTGCAGCCCGGTCAAATAGCCGTGATGGAAATGAAAAGGAGTCATGACACATGTCCACTGAATTATATTGTAATTCGAAGGAAGTGTGATGTCGAAGGGGGCAAGTTCTTTGAGTTTATGTGGACAGAATGAACTTTTTCAGTAGTGACTTATTTTGAAAGGAAGCAGTTACAATCTGCAGATGGCTTCAAAATAAAAGCATGTGTTGCAACATGAGTGATTTAACTAATGATCTCCTCTCTCTCTCTCTCTCTCTTCCATGCTCTCATCTTCTCTTGGCCAATGGCGATGCTGCATTCCAGGTAAGACAAGCAAGCAGGTTGTGTTACCAGTGTTCACTTGTTGCTGGGATGTTTAATATGAACTTTGAAAAATAAGAGTCCAAAATGGCCGACGAGAGCTGTAGTTCAAGCTGGAGGTTTCAGAAGCGCAGCCCCTAGCAATGTCACTACCCACACACGCTTGTTAAAGTGTGCTTTATATGTTGCTGCCTGAGGCCTCAGGAGCTTCTGTGTGAGCATCACAGGACAGCGTTGTGTCGTGCACATCTTCTCCTGTCTGTGTGTGTGCCCTGTGTTTTTTCATTTTCCTGATTTAAGTGTAATATCCGCCACAGATTTGATTAAACATCGCAAAGACAAGTGCACAGCCCAAAGGCTCACGCTGTGTATGAGTCACTGTGTTTGTGTTTGAGTGAGGAGCTGCTTGCAGTCATGTCCATAATGAGAAAAGCCTTTTAAAACCAGCGTTTTCATGGTCAACACTCTGCGCTGAGATTAAGGTGTTTTTTGAGGTTACCAGAGTTTGTGGTTGTTTTTGTTGGGGTTAGTAACACATGTGTAAGTCAGGAGGATGCTCCCAAACAAAATGTGTCTTTCAGTGTGTGTGCACGTGTGTGTGTGTTGCAGCCGAGCCCTTAATCCTTTAACAGGATTACAAGCTGCATTGTCCTTTGTTCACTTGTTCCTTTCCACCCACGTATGCTGGTAGCGCAGATGTCAGAGCCCACATTCAGGATTACAATGTAATGGGCTCTCGATAGACCGGGTGAGAGGGAAGCCTGCCGGTTAGATCGTCATTTCACTCATCACCCATCTTCCTCTAAGCCACTCTAACTTTGTGATGCCACCTAAGATGTGATGCGGTTGCACTCGTGTGACACGAAGGGAATATATTAAAGCAGCAGAGTCCACAGATCTGTGCTGGGATAATAGCAACCTGTAGTGGGAGTTTGTACACTTAACTTGCAGACATAGCTGCCTTTATGCTTGACATGTGTCAAACACTTGGATGTATTGTGTTGTAGAGATAAAGTTAGCATGCTAATGAGCCAATGTAGGATTGGAGTTCATATTCAAACAACTGCTGTGATGACAGTGATCTACTAGATAAGCAGGCTTGTTGCGGGGAAGAGGCTCTACAAACCTTTAGACATCACATGACTAGCAAGACTAGCAAGAGATGTGTGCTAGGCTAACAGCAAAGGATGGCAGGTAATCTGCTGCTGGACGGTAGGGCTGTGTATTGGCAGGAATCTGGCGATACGATACATATCACGATACATGTGCCACGATACAATGCGATGTACGATATATACCGATATATATATATAGGGGGTGGAACGGTTCACTAAATCCATGGTTCAGTTCGTATCACGGTTCTGAGGTCACGGTTTTCGGTTTGGTTCGGTTCACATTGTTGAGGATTTTTCTACTTTTAACAATCTAGAAATACCATAGATGAGCACTACACAATATCCAATATGTATCCTATTTATCCAACATCCAACATATTTAACAGGACCTGCAGCAACTTTGCGCACGATTGAACGCAGAGTGCTGTGGGTCTCTCTGCCTGCAGCTGAACCTGCTGCGTGAAGCTACAGTGAGACTGACCGGCTGAGTGTTTTTGAGGCGGGGGAGGACGGTTGCTGCTTGTCGAGGACAGTAGCCTGACTGCAGAATGATTTCACGTCAGTCTCCAAAAGTCACCAGAGAGAGAGTCACCAGAGAGAGAGTCACTAGTTGCTTTTGATTAAAAAAGTTTGGAAAGCCACCAAATGTAGAGAGAGAGATGCCAAGTTGCCAACACTCATCTCCATGCTGTGGTAAAAACTTGATGCGCATGTCCAGAACCGAACAGAACACGTGCCGCGAATCGAAACACGTGTATCGGATTTTTTTCCTGAACCGTCCCACCCCTAATATATATATATATATATATATATATATATATATATGAGTATGGAAAGCTTGTTTGGAAAGCCTCATCTGAATACTAGTAATACATCTTTCACAATAACAATATGTTTAAATAGAATTATTTTAATTGAGCAGAAAGCTGCACAATGCAACTGTAATGCAATCTCACATTCAAGTTGTTTTTATGCCGAAAGAGACAGTGTGCACCACAAAAGTAAGATGTTGAAATTAATGTTTGCTCATAAATAATTAATAAAAAATTGATTTGGCCACAGCTTAAATCGATAGAAGTATCTCCAAATAAAATATCGCGATATATCACAGAATCCCCTACTGGACAGTAAATTAGCCTCTGCAGTGTGAGACTGACTCCATTTGCAAAAAATAAATAAAAAAAATACACATTTTGTGTTACAAAGTGCTGTTTTCATGATCACTGAGGGGCTAAGGCTATGTTCTGGGTTCTGCTGTTTGCTCAGCCACTGAGGGCCAGTTAACTTAATTGCCATGAGTCTAATAGTGAAGTGAAGCAAAAATACCAAATGCGATGTGTTTGTGTGATTAAAAGGAACATGCCAGCAGTGTTACATGTTTTAGTCCATTAAGTACAAATTGCTTTAGAGTCTTCCATTTACCCCAAAACATGGAATAAGCAAGTTTTCAGATGGATGTCCTCCTTTGCAGAGGGTGGAGGCTGCTTCAGTGGGCTGCATGCTTGCTTATTGGTCATCTCAGATATTGATTGCAGGCAGTTGTTGAGGTTTCGTGTGTGGCTTCACATAAACAGATGAGCAGGAGCACAGGCATTAGAGGAATTTCCATGGATGGTTTTCATTTCTGCCTCAGAGGTGGGAGGGCAATCTGAAAAATGTGCGGCACGCTTTAAAAACAGGTCAGTGTTCAGATAATAGGCTAAAACATGCATGATTATGGTTCTTTAAGTTAATCCATGTGGGTGTATCAAAGGTATTTAAATAAACTGTCCATTTTCCTGCAAGCCTGTTTAATTCCATTCATGCATTTCTTGGCACACACAACGGATCGCTGTATTTCACAAGCACAGGAAAAATGGCTGTAAACACAACGTTGTCAGAGGAATAAGTGTCAAGTGGCCTCTCAGCTGGGCTCCACATGCAGGTAGATGGAGAGGAAGCGGTGTGGTAATGACAACCTAGCGCTGAATCCAGAGTCAACAACTGCAATAGTGATGGAAAAGCCCAAATTACCCCCAGGGGTGTGTGTGTGTGTGTGTGTGTGTGTGTATTCATCAGTATGTTTGTGCATATGTGAATGACACCTGAGCTGGAGGGTGGTGTTTTTGTTAGCATATCGACTGGGCAGCTAAAAGTGGATGAAGCTAGTCTGATCTCATCCGCTAATGCACAGCGGCTTAGGGAGTCAAAGATTTTTCTCACTAGATCAAACACATCAAGAGGCAAGGTCGACGTGTGTGTGTGTGTGTGTGTGTGTGTGTAAGTAAGCACTGGACATCCAACATTTAAATGTGGTTATTAATGCATGCTGATGATTCAGATTTGTGGTGTTTTTGAATCCTGGATGCTAATTATTTAAATGTGGCAGTGTGTCTGAGCTCTAACTCTAAATACAGACGTGCCATAAATATTTTAAATGTAGCTTGACTACTAATATCTCAACAGACATAAATCTGCTTAGAAGTCATTGAAAAAAGTCTGCCAGTCATCATTTAACAGAAAAAACAGCCCGTGTGGATGGTAATTATAGCAATAATTCCCCCTTTGCATGCCGTTATTGAGCTTGTCGTGCTCGCCTGATGAATTTTTAATTGTCTCTCGGATGTGTCCTTATCAGCTCTGACTCCTGATCTCTCACTAACCATCAGCTGTAGACATGTAAATTTGACCTGCAGTTAGATTTACCAAATCCAACTGCAGGTCTGCATTATGACCAAAGCAGAGACTAAAATTAGCTCGTTGCTAACAGCCTGCTAGCACCAGCTGGTACCTGAAAGATCAATAAACCCTGAGCCTGTTTTTAGTTACATTTTGAATATAAAAGGTGTCCACCCAGTGACTAGACTGCTGCATGTTTGCAGGTTTTTGACCATGAAATAAATAATAGGCATAATTAGGGCACAGTGCACAGGGCTTATTCTTACCTCTCTGTGAAGCGTGTAAGTGGTTTGTTTGTCTCCTTTTTTCCTCCCTTCTTCTACTTATGATGCCTGCTGCGCCCTACTTTTTATCCTACAGTACTTTACACCGCAGGGGAAACCATCTTCTTTACTCTCAGCGAGTAAAAAAAATAAATAAAAAACTCCACCCGTCTGTCAATTAGCGCCTCTCTGCTATATGTGAGTCTGCAGTATGGAAATGTCATATCTGGTTTTCAGTGATGCAGCTGGTCGTCACGGTGGCCTCTGAACAGAAATCAATGAATCACTTGGCTATTGTGAGCCCACATTGACATGCTGATTAACGTCTGAGTCTTCAGCTGTCTTGCTCCAGGTCGTGCAAAGTGTAATCATGGACGTCATCCACACGTGCGTGGAGGTCAAAGGTCGGGTCAATAGATTTGTGTATGTTAAGCAGCTCCACAATAGAGTGAAGAAAATGACACATTTAGAGAAGGTAGGGAGGCTGAGGAGATATGAGCTGAAGTGTGTGTGTGTGTGTCCACGCGGCAGAGAAAGCGGTGGTGTGGAGGTTGTTCTTAACGGAGACAAACTGGAGCTATTAGAGGGCCTATTGTTGCCCCGCTGGCCCCTGAAATAACAGCTTGTCCTTGCACTTACCCAGTGAATAGATGTGGCCGGCACTCATGGCTATCTGAGATCAATCTGAACAGAGGACCTGCAGCGGCCACTGTGTGTGTGTACATGACAACACTTATGTAGATAGAAATGAATGGGTTGTAGTGGAAATGAGCTTTTCTCATACAGTGACCACCTCTCATTGGGTCTCCATTGTGTTCCATGTCAGAATAAGTTGTGTCTTGCAATCAGAGTTAAGCAGGAGCCATGTGGGCCAAACACGTTGTCACCAGCTCATATTCTCACAGTCTCACAGCAGTTACACCGCAATGGTGTTGATATGATGACCAGCTCTCTGATGTGTTATAATATGGTTATCTGTGCATTCACATTAGACCTACAGGAACACCACCTGATGTCACTTTACAATTTCAAAATAAAAGCCCACATTTTGACGCAGCTTGCCTAAACTCTCTCTAAAAACTACAGTTACTGTTGATACAGGCTAATATCATTTCAGATTGGTATACCTCAAACAACATTAGGCTTATTAGGGTTACAATTTCAGAATAAAAGTTCTCTGAATTGTCATATATTTGCTCTAGTTAATAGAAGAAGCAGTTACTTTGAACATTTACGTGAGTTCTGATAGTTATTGATGTATAGCTGCTGCTCTTTGTGCAGCGTTTGCTTTCAGAGACAGGTTTCACATGATATTAGAGTGTTTGGCTGCATTTTTTTGTTTTCTCTTCCCGTGTGTGTACAGTTGCCAGGTCTCTCTGCTCTCGGAGCAGCATTTATTTTGAAATGTAGTGTCCATTTGTAGTACAACTTGCAAACTTGCCAGCATCAAATGGTGTGTGAGGCGGTTTGTTTTTGCACATACACAAACCCTTTGTTGTTTTCCAAAGATACCAGTGACCTACAACTCTGAGGTGACTCCTCACTTCCTCTCTCTGAGACTTTCTGCACACAAAGCTGCAATTCCTGTCCAGCAACAGGCTGCAGGTCTGAAAGCTATCCGTGCAATAACAATGTGCTGATTCTGGCTGGCGTCGTACACAAAGGGACAAACACACATCAGCCCGTCCACCTGAGCTCATTGCGCAACTTCAAAGATGGCTCATTTAACTAGTGCTATCTCCCACTCCAATAAACAGCTTCCAAAGCGGCTTTGAAGTAGCATCAATCTTCCTTTTGCATCTGTCAAACTTCTCTAACATCCACTTTCCAACCAACCAGCCCATCAAAGGGGGAAATCAAAGCGCCTTCAGGCGTTTGACACGCTGTAAATAGACCGGTGCAGATAAGCCGCGGCGTGAAAGAGCTGTGAATGGGATGAGTCTATTTGCTGGCTCATAACCGTGCGGTTTCATATCCCCTACAGACCATATAACACGGACCTCCTAATGGCCTTCTCATCATTTCAAATTCAACTCGCAGGGTTTTTTATCACCCCTGCTTTAATTTGTGTGTGCATAATTGAAAGAAAATGAGATTTATGGGAACCCCCACAGTACAGTAGCGAAAGCCTGCAGTCCCTCTCTGTCTCTGACACACACTCTCCTACATGCACGCTGACCTTGTTGCCTGTTTTATTTACTGCGCGACGACTGTGATTTCCAGAGCGTAATTAGAGCTGTTAGAGCCTGGCCTCTGGTCTCAGTCATTTAGAGGTGAGTACACCATCAGTCCTTACCTCTTTTTGAGGCCTAGAAGCTCACATTTACTCATTTTTTTGCACCATTTCCTGCACTCATTTTCATTCAAACTACTTAATTAATCATTTCGCCACATTTTCAGCTGAACACCCACAAATTGCCCTGGTCAGAGCCCGGAGACAAAGGGATTTTTGCGTTAATTAAGCATACAGCAATTCATTTACACACCGTTCCCTTCCTCCCACATCCACCAGCAGCAGCAGCAGCTCTTTCATTTCTATGTTTGGTGCTCTCGCCTCGTGCCCGAGGATGTGCGGTACACCTTGGCTTCTTGCTGCTTTATTTCCAACCTCGCAGCAGCCATAACACCACGCTAGTTCTTACTGTGAGCACTTGTTGCACTATTAATTATAGATGTGTATAAAAATGTCATGCTGCCTGTTCAGTGTAACTTCTGCTCTTGAAAAATGAGCTACAAACATCTTAAAAATTCATCGAGGAAATGCTGTTGGCTCTATTTGCTTTCAACATAATATATTAGAACCTATGGGCCTTTTGATACCGCCTTGTATTGATTTTCCCGCTGCCCACTCTGATACCATAAAGCCCATACATAACTCCTGAAACCAGCCCGTCAAACTATTTCAGTCAATAGATCTCCTCTTGTTCCCTGCTGGCAGGGAGATCTGGCCGACTCATGTTTTATAACACATTGATGTATCAGCCGGAGCTGATGGACGACGGTGACCTTTCTCTCCTGATACCAAGCGATGACCACTGTATATCAGCTGGATGGATCAATAAACAGTCCTCAAAGATGTGTCAGTAAGGCAGACACACACCTTTTGTAGTGCCATTAACACTCTAATCTGCCAGCCGTGCAGAAGTGTGTTCACGATTCTCTTCTAATCAATTCATTGTTGCCAGGCAACCCAAATATTTATTAAACAGATATATTTGGGTCTGCCAGGCTGCGTGGCACCGACAGAAACAAGCTGTTCTTCCAGGCCCGAGGAGGCTACCGCAGGCTGAAACAAAAGGCAGATCTTTACGGTGGTCTCGCCGTCGCCATGGCAACACACACAGCTGATTTCAATAGAGACTTCATTAGTCTCTATGCTGCACTGGCGGAGCTGTGCTACAAGAATTAGATAAAACAAGTGAATGCACTCGTCTGCTAATTGCAAGGGAGAAGGAGGAGGAGGAGGAGGAGAGTGCAGCGATGAATAAAAGGGGGTGAAAATTACAGTGGACCCCCTTTTTTTTTGACTTGCATGGCTCCATCGTGTAACTGACAGCAAGGAGTGAGGTGTGTGCACCGGTGCAGTGAGTGAGCCTCAAGTAGCCTGACAAGCTTATCTTTATCACCTGTCACTCTGACATTAGGTGTCTCTGCTCAGCCCCCCCATGCTCCCCCCGCCTCACTCCCTGCCTCCCTCTCATACAGAGTATCTACTCAGTGGTTTGTCATAATGGTTTGTTTACTACTCCACACATGCTGTTATTTATTTATAGTGGAACACAGTCTTCAGGATGTGAACCAGGTGAGAGCAGTAGATACCACCAGAGGCTACCATGCTAGCATTCCTAATCTGGCAACATGTCAGCACTGTACACTGAGCATTAGTCATACTCCAGGAACACATTTTAGCTTCTCTTGCTAAAGCCGGGAATTGCCTTGGACTTTGTGGATGGTGAGTCTACCTGACTCTACCTGACTCAGGGACTCTCAGGGACTCTCAGGGACTCAGGGACTCTACCCAAAGGCTTGGCTGTATTTGTCCCGGCCCTGGTTTCTCTGCTCCAGGCAAAGTACTTCCCCTTTTTTCACTGGAGTCTTTTTGTAGATCCTGTTTGTTTGGATCTTAGCCTGATACCTGTTTACCTTGGGAGGCCCAGTCTGGAGAATGTAGTTTCAAACAACATAGCCCACCAGGAACCAGGCATGCTTTCACTATGACAAGGCCTTGGTCCTAGAAGTTAGATTTCGTACTCTCTAAGATCAGTTGAGGATTTCGGAATTCCAGGAGGGGCATAAAGTGGTGTGGGTACCTTCCTTTAGAGGCTCCTAGTTGCTAATGCGACCCTGATGGATGGATGAAGAAACTACACATCAGAAATATCTGTAAGATAAACATGCTAAGCTACTGCCTACCTCAAACTGTGGTCTGGATTGAGCTTGGCTTGGCCTTTTAGCAGTCATGGTTTAGTACCTGCACCGTGATTAGGGTTAATTCAAAAGGCATGTTGTTAAAACTCAAGTATTTGTGAAGCAACCAATCCCGTCGTAATAAAAAAGTCCAAGAAAAAAAAGTTGTGGCTGTAATCCATCCAGGAGTTCAGACAGGGTTCCACCCACATTGGCAAAGATGATTTCTCTAAAGTATTCTGAGGAAACAAGAATGGAAGGAAGCGATTGGCGCTCTTGGTAGGAAACACCTCAGTGGGCCCTGTCTAATTGAAGCACCGGGTGGAGAAAGCTATTGATTTAGACAGTGGGAGGTGCAGCGCTTCCCACTCTCACACAGATTCAGCTGAAGCCTTCAGCATTATTTTTCATACTCATACTATATATGCTTTAAATCCAACAATCACCACAAGCTGAGAGATCCAGACAAACAGCTCACACACTGAGGAGTAAGCAAACCCAACGTGATACAGGCCAAATTGAATATTGATTTTTGGAAATCCATGCGCACCGGCTCTATATGAAATAGTGTTAAAGAGACAAAGCTTGCTGTACTCGCTGATCTTCTGTGGCTAATTCACGTAGCTCCCCTGAGCTGCTCTGTTTTGGAGACCATCATGACCATAGCAATCAGATCAAGGTCACATTACCAGGCCACTTAGTTTCTAAGAAAAGCCAATCATCACCATCAACATGTGATGGCAAAATTGAGGTCATTTTTTTTCCATTGTTACTGTTCACATCAAAGATACTCTGTGGCTTGTGATGGGAAATATAGCAGAGAGTAGTTAATGAAGCACATTACGGTAGAGAGATGACATGGATTCTGAAGGCTTGAAATTGGCACCACAGATGCTCATCAAGCAATCAGCACTATTTGGATGTAATTTTATGGTAATCCTTTCATTTTCTGAGCCATTTTGTTCATTATATGGGTTGTAGATGCCAGTCTGAAGAGACTCCGAGAGAAAAATGGCACATGGCACACAATAAAGCGAGCCTCCAAATTTAAATGAGAGGCTGGAAATTCTACTCCGAGTCATTTAGGAAATAATTTGTGTGGCATGTGTGAATGAATACACAAGTTTCAACTACAAACAGCATCATGGTGACAATCAGATGTCCACAAAATCACCCTGGAATGTGTAAGCCATGACATTAAAAAAAAAAAATTTGAATGTGTTCAGATTTTCGCACAACAGCTAATGTTAGCATCTGTAGCTGTGGATGCTAATGTGCTGCTGTGGTGTAGTGAACACACACCTTTGGTACACACCAGTAGTGTTCTCAGGGTAGGAAAGCTATCGATTCCAGTGATGAAAACACTTAACTTCAACCAGATAAGGTCCCCTTATGATGTCATAAGGGGCTGTAAGCCTGCATTGCTTATTTATATGAATTATTTGATTAATATAAAAACAGTTGGTGCATTTTTCTTATGTTCCATTGGTGTTTTGACACACACTGAAGCACCTGTTTGAACTTAGTTTCATGACTCACTCTTTGAACTTACAAAGTGCGATAAAGCTATTCATAGCAGCCCGCTGCTAACACTGGCAAGACGTGGCAAGCAACAAACAACACTCCAATCAACACTTGCCAACAGTATACTCTCACTGGAAATGTGCTAACACTAGCTTAACCAGACGCCTGGTGAAGTCACTCCCTAAATAATTGTCAAATATAAAATACTGCTCTAACACTGCTCAATTACCTGCTGGTGCAATCAAATTATTTCCACCTCCACTAGCTGTCAGTCACTTTAAGATAAACTGCGAGAACTAGGGTTGGGTGGTATTAAGGTATTAAGGTATTAAGGTATACCGGCGGGGCACACAGGTAGCGACGTCATTTTTAATACCGTCAATAAAAAAAATGCAATCCACTTAAAAAATAAAAAGGAATAATAAGTATCAAATATTAAACATATTTTATTTGATGCCTTGTGAGGTTGAATCTTCAGTTTTACTTCAGTAGTATAATGTATTTTGAACATGACGGCTCAGCGGAGCGCGGAGAAGAGAGAGAGAGAGCGAGCCGTAGTCGCACCTGTGACCTGGTCCCTTAGAAGAACACTGCTGCGCTTCAGAGGACGAGCCAGAGCTGAGATGGTGTCTAGTTTCTGAACGGTGTAGGCACAAGCCAACAGTTTGGTGCCGTCTGAGCCTACATTTATCATTTTAATTGTTACCATTAGAAAAACTTGGCAGCAGAAGACGTGATCGGCAGGTTTTCAGTTTACCGGACAAGTGTTTTTATTACCATGCATAACTTCTAACATAAATACTGCACAAGGCTCTTAACATGATAAAATTACAAAAACAAACAGAAACACTGCTGCCAGCTTAAAATTTAATTTGCACGGCACACAGCACGGCACGGTATTCACGTATACCGGGGTAAAATGTGGAGGCCGTTTGACGGTATCAAAATTTGGATACCGCCCAACCCTAGCGAGAACTGTACTTGTAATCAAAAGACTCAGCTCTTAGATGTCATTGAATGCACCAGGTTTGTGCATCCATAGCTGAAAACAGGACCAACAGTGGAATTTCAAAATAAAGTGCAAAGTCTGGTGTTTAGACATTTGTCAATGTGTGTGTATGATGTGCTTTGATCCTGATCCTGAGTTGAGCTTGTTTGGGCCTTTTTAGCATAAAATGAATTCAGAAGCAGTGTTTAATAATATTCTGAGGCACTGTACTGCTGCATGATAAATGGAATTTAAATGCAGCCATTATTACATAATAGTTTTATAATGTGACTACAGCTGAATATTATTGACACTTTGGGCTTCAGACAAGTGTGCATATTTCATATCGTTAATTTAAAGCGGAAATGCAACATATAAATATGCAAGTGCTCACACACAGAATGCATTAATTTATGCACCCATGGGCACACTTAAAGTGGAGTTTGAGATTACGCTGTGTATTCCAGTGGATGTGTGGCAGCTTACGCAGGATTTAACCAACACTTTGTGTCCTTGTGTCGCTCCGTGCTGTACTGCGCATGCAGGATCTAACACAGGAAGAGTAAATGTTTGTGTGGTGAATCAAAATCCATTTAATTTGACTTGTTTGTTTGGATCTCTTTGCAGTGCTCATTCAAGATGTATATAGGACGTGCTGCTATAGCTACACTGTGTCCTTTTTCATACCCATATCAGTGCTATTCTCAGGTCTTCACTTATGAAATCAATCTCATAAATAAACATTGAAACATTTTAATTAAACCAGTAAGTGGCTCGGGCCTGTTATTCCCCTAAGGTTAGCATATCCCAAGACAGCAGGATCATTTACAGTGATGCAACGTATTAGGGCGCGTTCTCCCCCCTCTGGTTTGTTTTCCAACAAACTGATTCCAAAAATAGTTCACAGTGGATGTCCGTGGGGCAATGTGCAGCCTGCTTTTTCAGCAAATTGCTGATCTTTAAAAAAAATAGTTTATATACAAGGACTTTGAAGTACAAAATGGCTCTTATCAACTTTTTCCAGCTGTTTTAAAAGACGCTCGCGCATGTGTGTGTTTAAGGTTCCTTCAAAATTGCTTTTCATTCATGCAAATCCAAATCATTGAGATTCAACATGCATCAAAAGTGCATTTACCCGAGAGACAAGCAGATTTAAGCAAAGTTGGAAAAGTTTCTGCTCAGGATTTAATGTGAAGGGAATCAGGTTCGAGGCTAATGGTTTGCTCGCTGGTGAGCGTTGCATTTTTCATCCTAAAGGCTTAAGGTAACCAGAACCCAGAGACAAATTGTGACATTTCTTCCTCTGGGTTGCAAGCCCGTGTGAGAAAGCCATTTCAGC
The DNA here is from genome assembly GCF_900634625.1 of Parambassis ranga. NCBI lineage: Eukaryota > Metazoa > Chordata > Actinopteri > Ambassidae > Parambassis > Parambassis ranga. The sequence goes on from NC_041023.1 coordinate 41,457,766, forward strand.
TGCTGAAAGATAAAGAGAGTGTGCTGAGCAAAGAGTCCTATCCTGGTAATAAATGTAAACTGGCCGAGATATTTCCAGGTTGTTAGATTATTGGCTGCAGTCGGAACATTTCAATTAACACCTCAGTGAATGAGATTAATCAGAGACCCAACCCCACACCACCTTCCTGGTGTGATGTAAACTTCGGCCGCTGCCAGGAGGATTCATTATGGTCAGTCTTAATCCATTTTCAACATGGTGGAACATGAAAGTGTTCTGAGTCGGAAGATGGCTGGATTTAATTAGGAGGGTTTGCTAGCTCACTATCTGGGAGCTTTATCAGAGAGACAAGCGTTGAAATCTGTTAGCATTCTCAGATGCTGTGATTACACTCGTCTGCACAGCTCCAGCCACTTGAAAGAATTTGACACTTTCCTGGCTGACGGGCAAAAGTAGAATGCAAAGTTATAGATTCAGGATTAGATACAGATTAGATATGGTGCAGCTGGAGCTGTGGTGCTGATTACTGTGAGTCCAGTTAAGCAGAGGAGTCTGTCTGTTTTTAACCTAAAACTGTTTCTACACAGAATGAGGACATCATTTGAAAAGCTGCAATAAACATCTCTCACAGGTGAGAGATGTTTTCGCCATATTTCACAACCAGCACTTGAAAAGCAATCACAAAAAATAAATCTGTATTTGTTTGTCCACTTGATCAAGGGACTAATGCTCCTCCAGTGGATATCAATATCATGCACGCTTTGCCCAAAATTACATTATGAATAAATGTTTGGATTTTGAGATAAGCACAGGGCTGAGGCAGAGGAAACAGTGGCTCTGTGAGGCTGCACTGCATACTAATGTGATCATAGCAGAACCAAGGATGCATCTTAGCCTGTTAGCATGCTTATTATGCTAATTAGTAAACCAAAAAAATATTGAACAAATTGATCATCTGTGATATTTGCCACTTTCTTAACAGAAAAACAAGCCAAAGAATCACCAGTCATACGGGTGTCGCATGAATTCCTTAGAAATGTTGTGATATTAAGTGAAAGAACCTCATGGTATATCATCCTGAGACCAGGTCACTTTTGAAACATAAAAACAAAGAAGAAGCTAAGGGATCATAATTCAGGTCTATAATCTGGGGACCAGTTCTATTGCATGTCTTCACAGACCTCAGAGTGACATCAGATCTTCTAAGAGAGTGCCTGAGGCGCCTTTATTTTCCACACGGACTCTGTGTGTAAATTCATTAGACATGATGTTTGTGTTTGTTCAGTGTGCAGTGATAGGACGTGACAAATAGACCTGTCAGGTATAGAACACTGTGCCAGATGAATTCATCACGGGATGATAGAGGCATGTGGCTATGTGAGCTCTTTCATGATGTTTCATCAGGGTGTCTATCCAACCTGCTCGTATGGCTGCGGTGGTCTGATTGGTGGATGAGCTGTCCTGTGTGACTGACCAGAGGATGGAGACATGGAGGACTGTAGTGACAGCACTTCCACACTTCCACTCCATATCTGCTGGATGTCTGAAACAATTAAGACAAGAAAGGCTGAGGCATTGACAGCTAGCTGCTGCTATTAATGTCTTCTCTCAGATGTTATTTTTGTGCAGGATAAATTGTTAGATGTTTGTAATACAAGGAGGTTTTGTACTGTTTCTATACTCCACAAACAGACTCACTGATACCACCTTGGGATGCAACTGAAACAAATACAGCCCGGGTTGCTGCAATTTTTGCTGTTGTTGGTTAGTATTACTTTTCGTACCTCCGTCATATGAATATGCATTTCACAATAAAAGCATGGATAAGAAGTGATGGGCCTTTTTAATGGTTGCAGAAAGTGTGTTAGCAGCATCATCTCAAAATGTTCGCACCAAGATTCTACACAAATGTGTGTAAACCTTGTTCATTGTTGATGTGTCGTGGCTTCCTTCCTGTTTGAAGCAGGTTCTCTGATCAAAATGAGTGATTTGACACCTAAATGCACGTTTCCACAACTTGAACTTTTCCCCTTAAAGGTAGGGTAGGAGATATTGAAAACTCAGTGAGAGTCAGCCAGATTTGGTAAGTAAACACACGCCCCTTTTCTCGGGGAGTTCACCCCGAAGCCACGCCTCCCAATCACATGGACGCGCATTACCTGAAGACGAGCGGCGGTCTGTGACTTTGGCCATCATGCATGTACCTCTCTGGTGCGTGCAAAGCAGAAAGAGAGTGACAACCAGCCAATACTCCACACAGGGTCCACCCGGAGGATTGGCTGAACTTTTTAGCATTTTATAGCTTCCACAGATGATTCATATTCTTCGTTTTAATGCGAAACTGACTAACTTATTGGTTGCTGTCGGATTAAAAAGAGAAGTTACACTAATTTAACAAAAAAGTGCATCAGAATTAAATTCCTACCCTATCTTTAAGTGATCTTTTAAGGGTAAACTTTACAGGAATTAGGGAATGTGAGAATAAAATATTGATTTATTACACCCCTTTGTGAGCCTGCTAAGGTGTTTTCTACAATTGCATTTGAAGAAATAGAACAGGAAGCTACACAACCTGTGCAGGTGAGTGTGTACGTGTTGTCAAAAGCTTACGTTTCAAAGCTACACATATGGCAGTCACAGGCATCCAGGTGCAACCCAAATCTCTCGGGCTAGAGAAAAATTCCTCTCTAACTCTCACTCATTGTCAGCCGCCTTGGCTTCATCACAGAACTTCCGATTTCAGTCAGGAAGGGATCATACCTTAATCCTTCACCATCAAAAATGCCATTGATCGCATGTAATGTTCAATTTTTCTATTTTTCCCCTCTCCGTTTACATCCCATCTGTGACGGCTGACGGCTGTCAGGAGCCGAGCCAGAGCCAGCACATCATGTGAGGGTGCCATCTGTCCTGCAAGGGCCCCTCTCAGCAGGGTTTACGCCTAAAGAGCTGCAGTGATGATGGCAATATTTGTGTAAAGTTAGGGAGGCCGTGCAAACAAACAGCACCTACATTGAGCTAGTTTGAAATGCAAAAAAACTAAATGTGTAAACATGCTTTCAGTTTGAAAAGCTATTATCTAATCCTAACTAATCCAAGCGGAGAAGGTCAGATCCCTGGAAAATGTGGCTTCACAAAAATATCTGCAAATTAGCAAAGTAGCAGCGAGCTAATGAGCAGGCACTATACAGTACAAAGAGTCGGAATCATTTAGCTTTGGAGTGCTCGCTAACAGAAACATGAGGAGCACTCTGCCTGAGTAGCTTGCACAAGAATCAACAGCACAGACAGATAATTAGGGTTAGGTCACGCAGAAGATTAAATCAACCAGCACAGCTTCTTTATACATTCTACAATAAACACATTGTTCTGTAGCATTTACTGTACTGCTTCAGTTCCACACCTTGAAAAGTCAGTAGATGTTGCACACACAAAACAGATAAATAAATATATTTTGGAAGTTTTAGAGAACAGCCTAATTGCTGGTACGTTGCTAATAAAGATGAATCCTGCAGCCTTGATGTTCAGCGTTTAAAGAAATGAAGACATGCAGGGTGAAGGGTTCATGGGGCTAAAAGGGATTGTGCTGATTTTACAGCGATTAGCTCAGAGGAACAGTGTGTTCCTGTTATTATCTGCAGCTTTGTACTTTCCCACGTCTGTTTGCAATCTCTCCAGGCAGAGGATGCTTTCATTTATCCAGCGATGACTTGGATGTACAGCTGCTTCTTAAGAAACAAAAGCAGATAATGAGAATTCTGGTTAGGGAGGAGATGCGCTTTAACCTTTGGAAACATTGTGGTCTGTGACCGACTGGAAAGACTGATCAGAGGCTTCATTAATTTGTAGCTAAAGGTTTTAGCATTGCTGTATGAATACCTTAGGGTGGGGTGTAAAAACTGGGCGTCACTGAGGCATTCCCTGGATAGCTGAGAGACATAATCGATCCAGCCATCCGTCCTGGGTCTGCCCTAGGGCCTCCGTCTAGTCAGACTTGCTCAGAACACTTCACCAGGGAGGCGGAGACTGTGCACTGAGGTCCAGGAGAGTCCGATCACTGTTTTTTTGGTCACTACCCACAGGTGGTGGCCATAGTTGAGGATGGGCTTTGCCTTTTGGCTCAGCTCTGTCTTTATCACAGTGGACCTGAACAAAGCCGACATCACATCACATGCTACCCTCATCCACCCGGCGACACTCGCTCATCATTATTCTACATGGACTATCAACTATTGCTCACTTGTTGTGTTTGCCTTCATGGGCTTCTCAATGGCTACACACATTTAAAATGTACTCAGACATATTGTCCTCTACTAGTTCGTGTTGCTAGCTTAGCTAAAAACTGTTTGGACACTCAAGGACACATTGATTCTTAGATTTCTGTACAGAGTGTGCTACTATTTTTGTTATTTTGACCAGCAAACTTGGCTAAAGTTGTGTTTCTTTGGCGATACAAAAACTGAAGTCTAAAGTTTAGTCATCTTCTCTGAATGCAGTACAGCAGACTGAGGATTTTGTTCCCCATTCTGGGTCTCATCATTTTCACGTTAACAAGAAGAGATGGTTTGAAGATGGTGACTCATTCATCAATTTGACTTTTTGGAGCAATAGTACGCTCATGTGTTTTTTTTGCAGAGGCGTTCTCTGCAGTATTTTGACCCTTTATTATATTCTTCTGAATGGAAAGACAAATGTGCTTTAGTTTATTGATTTATATTATGTTTGTTTTCACCATCAAAGCACTTTTCATTATCAGCTAAATAAACACAACCAGTACAAGACCAAGACAGCATCATGCTGAGTACAAACACAGCAGCTTTTTATTAGCTCATGTTGAATATCCATAATTTTTACATTTCCTTTCCTCCGTGGGGATTCAGTGGAGAGCGTTTGGCCTTGTTAATGTTTCATGGTAGCTCTTGGGGTTTATTGTTGCAGTCCCCGTCCAGTCCATTAGCAACCAGTAGAACATGCTTGAGCAGATCCAATGCCTGCCTGCCCTCCATTTCTCCATTTTCATAGTCATACAGATGAAATCACAGCACTCTGTGGATTCAGTTCAGAGCAGGTACAGAACTGACATGGTGCCGTCCCACTGATTCCTCAGAATAAGCCACACATACTTGAGCTGCAGATGTAATTGATAACATCAGTGCCCTTTCTATTCATGCTCGCTGACTGGGACATTTAATGGGAGTCATTAATTACACCTTTTCACCACTATGACAAGTCAAAGTGTCTGTAGTGAAAAAGCTCTACAGAGCTGTAGTGCAGGGATGTGTTTAACTATTTATGGCCTCTCAGTTTACATTATGTTTAATTGTCTCAGACTAACACAGGCAGTACTATGTACACTTCCTGGAAGGCTCTTCATGTGATTTTTGGAGTCCAGTTCCAAGGATGTGCTGCCATTCTGCCACTAATATATTATTGAACGTTTGGCAGGGATGTTAGGCAGTGAGACCTGGCTGCAGGCTCTGCATGATGCCAGAGTGACAGTCCCTACCTTCAGATATAGACACTGAATTTTTAAAGAACAAGATTGTGAGATTTCTGCCCATTGTGGCTGCTGGGCTTACTCTCCAAGATCGGGTGGTCAGGACTCAAAGTGGAGTTGCTGACCCAGGATCTGCTGGAGAGGCTACATCTCCCCTTTGGCCTGGGAGTTGTTGAGCATTCTCCAGGGAGAGTTGGAGGAAATTGCCGAAGACAAGGGTGTGGGTGTTTCTGGGAGGCAGGATCACTAAGAGATGAATGGAGGTCTGGGCTGGTGTGAGGAGTGCAGGGTTTGGAGAAAGCAGGCAGGTCTTTTAGGTCTGTAAGCTGAGGAAAATCATGTCTCAGCAGTACATGATATCAGATGTTCCCCACAAGAAGGAACTCTTGAAATGAATAAAAACTCCTGTGTGTTTTGGCCTCAGAGGTTTTACACCATATGGAACACGAGAGACTCTCACATTCGTACATTTGCTTCTTACTTTCTTTGTTTTTTATTGATGTTCCACAAGACGTGCTCTCTTTCTTTCATCTCAGCAGTTCGCCCTCCCCGGCTTTGTTTCCGCCACTGCCCTTCTGTCTCTCTTCCTCTTGGCTTCTGCGGGCTCTTGTGTCTTTAACGAGCCAATAAGGGACAACTCGACAAACATTCCATCACATTAGCATGGGGGGACTGGGGCTAGGGATTGTGTTAAGCTCAGCATTAGCCAGCCTGCCGCTGCTTTAATTACGTTTGCTCAGCACTGGCTACGCTAATGGCTAGCTCTGTGCCACATTTCCTCCTTGAGAAGGGTGAGCCAAGTTTCAGATGGAGGATGCCACAAGGCATGCACAAAGAGGCATCCCCTGTTCAGATGGAGACTGCTGGAGGGTTGCTGCATTATAGGAGTGGGAAACTTTACTTATTTTTTGATGATCAGTTTCAGTTTTACTGGCAGTTTGTAGGCTTTGTCTGGGCAATTAAAAGTGCCAAATGAGATGCATCAGACATGTCTGATTATTATTCTCCTCGCTCCTTCGCTCACTGCCCTTTATTCTGCCTGTTTTTGTGTCTTCCTCAGATATTCCTCTCTGTGTGTTCCTGGCTGCTGCAGATAGTTATCCCTGTGGGTGGCAAAATGCCTGTGATACCATCTCTCTCTCACTGTTACAGCCGCTCTGTTCTCACCGGACAATAAACACATGTAGCTGCCACAGATTTGAACTCATGAATCCATAATGCATGACCCAACCTTTGTTTCTACCTCTTGCTGAGAATGTTTTTTCCAATTGTGTTTTTTATGTCAGGAGGAATTTGACTCTTGGTCAGAACAAGTTTTTTTTTTATTCAGTTCCTTCTGGCAATAATAATCTCACAACACTGTTCTTATTTTTGGGGGTTGAAGAGTCCAGTCACACGTAGGTCTCTTACCCAGGGGACTCGAGTTTTGATGGTTGATTTTTTTTTAAGTTAGAAAAACCCCTGAAATTTCTATTGTTTAAGTTGCCAGGGTAACAAGTCCCATAACAACAACTGTGTGACACTGTTCTGTCTTTAAGCAGGCAGACCTGAAGTGACAATATAATGAGGCGGTCTTCCAGCCCATCCTCACCAAGAAAACAGAATGCAAAACATACGATTCTCTCCTAATGAGGGTGCCATGGTAACCAAAAACGGTGAAGGAAAAAGGAAGTTCCCATGCTAAGATGTCATCAGTCCATATGCCCCTCCAGCATAAACATAACTATATGTCATATTTGGCAGATGTATTATCTTTTGGGAAAAGACCAGACATTAAACAGGAAGTGCCATGGTTTGGATGGTGACCTACCTTTTGGTTTCCATGTACTCCTACAGCTGCTAAATGCACCACATAATATTCATTTAATATTTCAGAGCTGCTGAAAATATCCGCCTGAAAAGGGCACCATGAGAGTGATGAAAGTGTTAAAAGTTGCACTCACACGTGTGCTTTTGGAACCTTGCAGCTGGAGGTGTGCAGAGCATTTCTGCTTCATTTTGTCTGCCCATCATTCTTCCCATACAGTTTCTAACCAGTCCCCACATTCTGGCCCCCCAGGCTACTGTCAGTGCTGATATTAAAACCGGGACAATTGAGGCAAATGCCACATGCCTGTGACATTGTGGGAGTCTGGCTTGTCACCAAAGTCCCAAATCACGTCCACCTTTGCTTCACAGAAGTTTATGAAGGTGTGCATCATCCGTGGTTGATGTGTCTTGTTACCACGCAGCAGGTGTTTGGAACACATGAAGGACAGCTAGCAATTTGCAAAATTTGTTTTTACATCAGTGCAGATTAATGTAGGTTAATTAAAGGTTAGCTCGGCTGCAGTTCTCTGTGTTTTGTCAGACAGTAAAGTTTGTGTGCTTAGCAGCGAGGAAGGAGGAAATTCCAGCACGTCCCAGGTTAATTAAAAGATGATCTCGTCTTCAGCATCTGGCTGTGAAGTTGTCAGATTCAGCGAAGAAGGAGGATTGCCCAGGGGAGAATCCCAACAGAGACGCTGAGATAAAAAACAACATCTCACTGGTGGTGCGTTGGAGGAAGTAAGATAGAGTTAGATAGAGACGGGAGAGAGAGATTTAGATTTTGTCAAAAGAAGCTAGCTGATTGATACATTTGTTACAGAAGACACCTTGCAGGGCCTTCAGAAGCACAAACGTACTCGTGCACACACACGTTCTGCTTCGAATGTTAAACTGCAGATGTTGCGGATTCTTTTTCGGAGAAGGACGTGCCAGCTGCAGGGGTGTTGTACTTCATCACAAACTATGAGCATTGGGGGTGCAGGGTACCAGGCAAAGACAGCTGGTGAAGCTGCAGCCAGTACTTTTTGTATGCTACAGGAAAGACACATGGACCAGGGACTGACTCACTTCTGGTCCACATTTTCTGGTCCTGTATCTGCAGAAAGTCAGGTTTTTAAACCTTTGATGTCCCCCAAGGGCTTGGACCTAGGACAGGCACCTGTACTAAGGTGGAGTAGCATCATGGATAGTTATATAACTGCAGGTCGTAGTGGGAATGTCGCCAGCATCATCCCCCTCTGCAGCTCTTTCTTCCTCTACCATCTCGCCATCTCTAGATCTCCGTGATCTTCCTTCCTGCTCCTCCTGTTTTGTCTTTCTCGCCCGCTGTCTCCTTCACTTCTTCTCAGCAGTTGCTCAGCTCAGCCAACAGGTAGACCGAGAGCTGCTGACAGGTTTGATACAGATGTGATGACATGCCGCGGCCCGAGGCACAAAGCTGAGAATTGACTCCCCTCCTCCTTTCTTTCCTTTTTTACTCCCTCACATCTCCTTTCAGATTCTCACTTCATGTCTCTTTGTTTATGCCATTTTCCACTGGGAGGTGTCAGCCGCTGCTTATTATACTCCTCTTACACTAATTGAGGGCAGAGGATGTGCAGATTGAGCCTTGATTGTTGCCTTCCCCTTTGCCTTTGTATCATCCTCCCTCCTGTCCCCTGACACTCACTTCCTCATATACACACACTCCAAACACAGCCATGCGCTCATGGCACGTCTCACTTCCTGTCAACATCAAACACACAGCAAGAGCAGGCACTGACAGTAGGTTTTTGGCGTGAACACACCCCAGATTACAGCTCTTTTAGGCAGCGATTTTATTATCTTGGTCCAACAATGGCAGAATCTGCAGCTCCTCCACTTTGATCCACTTTGTTTTCTGCTGCCTTTTCTGAGGTCACATAGTCGTATCGGTTTCTAATGACTCCTAATGAGCCATGATTTTTTATTGGTATCAGGAACAGGTATTGCTGACAGTCTGTCGGTGACACAGAGTTTCATTTGTTATGTTGCACGAGAAGCTCAAGTGTGTATTTGCACCAATCAGTGTGTTTAAATCATTGTGTCTGGGCAATAATGGCAAAAATCTGCTGTTCTGCTTGACCAAACAATTGCAAGATGATGAAGCCTGTTGTTATTCAAACAAAGACATCGTCAGGTACCAAAAGCTGCTGCCATTAACATTCATTTAGTAGTATTTCAGTACCAAATTAGCACTATCCCAAAATGCATTGTGTGCCAGTGATGTTTGGCCAAAGTCAGAACAGCTAAGGTCCATTTGCAAGCTACCTACATGTATGCATCATCTAGTGGTAAAATACATGAAGGTATCATCCTGGGTAGCACCTTAGCATGCTAAAGTTTGAAGGTTTTCATCAGTTTTTTCAAACTGAAACTTGTTTTTGTGTGTTTTTGAGGTTGTACTGGAAGATCTGTCTTGCAGAGTTTAAGTGAGGGTTCAGATGCTGAAATTGTTTTTGCACTGTTGTATATTGCGCACCTGAATTTCTTGGTGGAGGTCACACACAGACCATTTTTTCATAAAATATCGTACAGAATTTAAATGTTGGTTTATCCATCCGGCTGTAGCTCCAAAGGCGAACTCATATTGGTGCACCAGAGGGTTCACATGCTGACATGACATGAGTGTCTTTCCTGAATTGTTATTGCGCTAATATTGACAAATCAGAGCCATGACATCTTGTCGATTTACACGTGCACATTTTCCCTGTAGCAGCGCTGCTCCTTTTATGATCAGGCGGACAGTGTTTTGACACGTTGACTGACACGCACAGGCTAAGCTGTCACAACCATTATTTATTTATTTATTTATTTTCCCAGCAGTTCTTATTTCCTAAGAGACAGAAAGGCGATGACAAAAAAATGCTGCAGCAGCTCCACAGTCTGGAGTGGGAGGAGGCTGGAAAAAGGTGCACAAAATCCATACAAACTGTCAGCGTGCACGTAAACAGAACTCTTTTAATGGCTTACGGGGAAACGCAACCATTCCCTGCCATGAATATCAACGCCTGCATTAGGTGAGGAAAATGGAGAATTTATGCAAAGTTGATGCAACCCCAAACAACAGCGTGCACGCAATGGAAAGTAGCAGCCCCACCTCCTGTCCCATTTCACACCGAGGACACAGAGATTAGCCTGACATTAATAAAGTCACATGTTTTGGAAGTAGCCGATTAGAGAAACAAACAATGTAAGTAAGACTAGTGGGAATATATGAGCAAAGTGACACCTCCAGCCTGCTATTCAGGAGCTCAGTTGACAGGTGAGTTTTGCTAATTAACAAACTGGAGGGAGTCAGCAGCACATTCAGCTTCTGTACAGGTAATTATGGAAATATATATATAGGAGTGTGTTCTTCTGAGTACTTTTAACATGATTAAATAGTTAATGGCAAATAATGAGAAGTGAGACTTTTCATCAACATAATGAGAAGTACATTTCTTTTCTCTACTTCAACAAAACCGCCCATCCATAGTTTTCGTTAAGTGACTCTTTTCACAATGTCAAGCGTTCATGTCGGAGTTGCCTGTTCTTTTAATTTGCAATGCATAGATTCAAACAGCTGATTACATCCATCTGTGCCTCACATAAGAAAGGAAGCTAATCCAGGATTCGTGTTTACATATATTTGTCGTGCAGTATGAGGATCTGTGAAGGATTTTCTCTGTTTGCATCCTTCACTCTGCAGTGGTTTGGACCAAAGGTGCAGTCAGGCTTCCAGTGTTAATTAAAAGAAAAGGGATAATCACTGCAGGGAGGTTTTCAGGATTCACTTTGTGTAGCAGCCAAATGAAAATTAGAGAACACACTTAGCCGAACACGCAGTGACCACTTTATTGTAAGTGGCTGACAATGACAAACAAAATGGTTGTTGCACCCAGTCTCACTCTCACAGTGTCAGCTTTGCTGCTGTAATTATTTATGTCGAAGCAAGAGGACGTGGAATTGTAATTTACACATTATTTCATTGTAGTCAGAGGATGAACCCTATTGATTTCATTGATCAATACTAGACCATACTAGTTTTCTTGATCTTTAAAACTTTCTTCAACCATAATGTAGTTCACATTTTAGAGAATTAGTCAATGGCTCAACAGCTACTGATGAGTTATCATAATATTACATTTGTTCGTGGTACCCTGAGGATGAACCCTATTTCCTTTATTGATTTCCTTCATTTGTTAAGGTAAGTCCTTTGTGCTATAATTAACAGATGAGTATCCAGTATTTGATATGAGAGGATGAGCCCGCACTGATTCTAAATATGTTACATCCATTCATGGTCCCCAGAGGAACAGCCCTCTGTGTAAATTTGCTGCTTATACTTTGTGCTGTAACAGAATCGAGCAGAGGCTGCCAGCTCTAAGCTCCTTGTTGTCTTTTCACTCATGTCTTTGGAGGTGTTTGCAAACCTGTTGACACTGTGCCCAGCCAATCCTACTCAATTTATTGTAAGGATGAACCTCATTACACTTAGAGCCAAAGTTCAGGCACAGAAGTCATAGTGAAAAGTGTTAGCAGCCCCCTGACGGGTAAAAGCTTCACCAGCACCAGCACCTCTTTCTCAGCATGTATTGATCTCTGTATCAAGCAGCTCTCTTATGCATGGAGCTTCGATCCTTGATGCCTTCCTCTCCTCGCACACACGGGAGAAATGTCCCCCACCACATAAAGAGGAACCTTGCAGAGTGGAGATAGTGGCGCAGACGGCCATGGAGTGCCAGTGATAATGGCCATCTCCTGGCAGCCCAAAGAGCCGTGACGGGCCCCCATTGCCTGCCACCAGCACTCTGCCACCGATAAGGACGGAGGGACACTGCGCCGGGTGATCTCTTTCTACCACAGCACATTCAGTCCTTCCTCATGCCAGCCAGATAGCCGGCTGCACTGTACAAGCTGTGAGCTCGCTGTTAATTCATGAATGTGTGCACCTGCTGAGTGCCTAGATTTGAAGAAGCGAGAGAAAAAAAGTGTGTGTGGTTGCTGTTTTGTGTGTGTCTGTGCACTGCAACAGCAGGATGGTAGGTACACAAGTTAAAATAATGCAAAAACATGTGACATAATAACTAGCTGAACTCGAATGTTAGTATCAGTTAAAGCCAATTATTTAATCTGCAATTAATCACTCATTTATCAGTGGCCTGCTCTGTACCCTATCATTCTCTCTTTTTATCCCCTCTCAGACCAATTTCCCTACCAGGTCCAATTAGTACATTAGCCTGGGAAATGAGCATGTATAAATTGCCCATTACTGCTGTGAATTACAGAGGCAGCATGATGACAGTTTGGGTCCCCCCACCTTTTTGTGTGTGTGAGTGTCAGCTTCCAGCTCTGTAACAGAGCTAAAAAATGTCAAACACACACCGTGGCACCGAACTGCAGCTGGGAGGAAAGGGTGGGTCTGACTCAGAGGTGGCTCATTCATTCATTTTTTTCCTCCCGTCTTATTTATTGTCATGTGTTTATTTATTTTTAATATGGAATTTATTTTGGATACCTGTATTTTTTACCATTTTTACATTTTTGTATCTTTATGGCCTATTTCATCTGTGCATCTGTGTTGGAACAGGATTTACAGGCAAAGCAGACAATGTGGCTTTTTGTTGCTTTTCTTAATCAATCAGAATCAAATACAATCATAATTGTCTCAAAGCGATTCACAGAGACCTAGAGCCTGAACCCCCTTAAGAGCAACAGTGGCAAGGAAAAACTCCCTTTTAACAGGAAGAAACTTTGAACAGGACCCGGCTCATAAGGAATGCCAGTCGGCCGGGTAGAGGAGGAAAAGAAGAGGGAGACAGGACAGAGAGGATGAAGGAGAGAGAGGAGAAGAAGAGGGAGACAGGACAGAGAGGATGAAGGAGAGAGAGAGAGCAGGGAGACAGGACAGAGAGGATGAAGGAGAGAGAGGAGAAGAAGAAGAGGGAGACAGGACAGAGAGGATGAAGGAGAGAGAGGAGAAGAAGAGGGAGACAGGACAGAGAGGATGAAGGAGAGGAGGAAAAGAAGAGGGAGACAGGACAGAGAGGATGAAGGAGAGAGAGAGAGAGCAGGGAGACAGGACAGAGAGGATGAAGGAGAGAGAGGAGAAGAAGAGGGAGACAGGACAGAGAGGATGAAGGAGAGGAGGAAAAGAAGAGGGAGACAGGACAGAGAGGATGAAGGAGAGAGAGAGAGAGGAGGGAGACAGAACAGAGAGGATGAAGGAGATAGAGAGAGGAACAAACATGCAGCAAACATCAAACCTTACAGAGAACAAACATGACAGGTTGTTGATGTTGTTGAGCAGGATGACACTTGCTAAAAGTTAGGAATTTATCAGCCCTATGATACCTGTGATACCTTTGGCTGAGGCCATGTCAACAAGTGACTGTATCTATACCTATTAGCCCTACACACTATGTTTAAGGTTAACTGTATGCTTTACTAAACAGAAAGGTTTGAAGTCTGGTCTTAAAGGTGGAGGCGGTGTCTGCCTCTCTGACCCAGATTGATAACGGGTTCCATAGTAGCGGTGCCTGATAGCTAAAAGCTTGTCCTCCCATTCTACTTTTATGAATCCTAGGAACTACAAGTAAAGCTGCACTCTGAGATCTGAGTGTTCTATTAGGAACATGTGGTACTATCAGGTCCTGCAGATGTAATGGAGCTAGTTCATGTAAGTAAGGAGAAGGATTTTGAAGTTTATTCTTGACTGTTGGAGTAATGTGGACATCCTGAGAATCGTGAGCTGCAGTAGTCCAGTCTAGAAGTAACAAAAGCATGGACAAGTTTTTCAGCATCACCCCGAGAGATGATGCTGCTGATTTTAGCAATATTACGGCGGTAGAAGGCGGTCTTAGACATAACATAGAGCAGCAGAACTTGTGTGTGTAGGTGTTTGAAGGAGAATGGTGTGGGTTTGAGTGCTGGTTTACAAATTAACCTCAGGACAGAGATGGAGAGGATGCATTTTGTGACCAAACTATGATGGATAGTTCTCCAGCTAATAGTTATCTGGCACCGGGACAGACAGCAACATCAGGCAGTGGTCGAGAAGTGTTGTTTCCTGAGAGAGAGTCTAAAGCCACCACATGAGCTCCTTCAAGCAGTGTTGGATCATCCCCCCTACTCTAAATGGTAATGTCTCCCTAGGGCAACGCAGCATGGTAGTACATATGGAGCTACAGCATGCTCACCATGTCTGTGTGTGTGGTCTTAGGACGGAGAGTAGCGAGTGTGCAGAGCAGCTGTGTCCTCTGCATTCAGCTGGTGGTCACTTCACCCAATCGAACTGGATCTCACGCACTGTTGATCCAATCACCTCGGCTGTCACGCGCCATTGAGCCAATCAGCTCGGACATGGCGCTGTGTCAAGCATTGGCCCTCCCATGAAGCTGGATTGTGTTCAGGTTTAGGCTCTGGAGCACTTTTTGGCACCGTGCAGCGAGAGACCTGAACTCAGTGCGTTTTTTTCCCCCTACCCTAATAATATTACATCACTGTTTTTTACACTATGCTTGCAAGATTTACTGCTGTTTGTCACAGTGATCATGACACACATGGGGAGATGTCACATTCAAGCGTGTCAACTGACATGCACCATGATCTGTGTTAATGAGAAATTAACGAGACCCTGTCAGATATGAATGAGTCATTAACAAGTGCATCTGTGCAGTCTGGACGACAATCATGTGCAGAAAATTAATAGAGAAACTGCTGATTTAATGAAACATGCCTGTGTTCAATCATATCTTTCAATCTCCATTCATTTTAATGGAAGTTCCCAACCAGGGTAAGGAGAATTATAGCATTTGCAATGCTGCATCCAAGCAATCTTAAAATATGGCAACCTAAAATCTGCAGTTTCTGACATGACCACTTGAGGGTGTCAAATCAAATCAATTCTCTTTGTCCTCCATGTTAAAGAGGATCTCATGAGACCATTCATATTAGCTTTAAACACAGAGCTCCTTGAACTGTGAGGATTAAGAGCCCACTCATGTTAATGACTCACCAAATCCGAAGGCCTGACTGTGAGCTAATGGCCGGCGGGGTGTGTTAGCATTTCAAAACAAGGTCACAGAGCACTTGTGGGGCGATCCCTCATCAGGAGCATGTGATTTATGACTCAGCTGTGCTCCACAGGGGGGGTCTAGTGGATTGCCTTTTTTTCCACCTAATGAAGGGAATGTTGAAGGCAATAACTGCCTCTTCCCCTGGCGACAGTAAGTCCATTAGTTCTTCAAATCCTATAATTGTGAATTGAAGGAGGTTACATCACAAATCTATAAATGCTAACTGCAGTTTTGGAACTACCATCTGGCTGATTATGGTTAAATGTTGCTTACCAATGCCAGCAATGAATTTGCTGGTTTCATGCAGATGTGTGTGAAAATATGCATGGATTATCTGTGTGATCAATCACTGAAGTTGTGGTGTTGGTCAGTGGTGATGCAGCTGCAGCTCCTTTCCCTTTTTTTCTTGTGTCTTTCTATCTCCTTGCTAACTGTGTGTGTGGCCATTATACAGCTTATTATGCCAGCAGGCCATCTGTTGGCTGCTTAGCAGTGGTCGACTGGGAAGGACAGTGAGCATGAGGTTGTTGCTCTTTACATTTCACAGACAGCTAACGTCCCCAGCTCACCTCATTTGACTACTCTTCCACTGACACCTGGGTATCATGCTTACTTACATTTACTTTGCTTGGCTATATTCACACACAGGGCCTAATTGAGCCAGATGGGGACTTCCTTAGCAGGTCAGGTGCATGGGGTTCTGGCAGACAGGCACGTCTGCAGGCACCGCAGTGATCTGCAGGCAGATGGCCACACACAACTATGGGAGTTATTAGAAAAGGAAGCAAAGTCTCATCTGACCACTCCTCTTGATCTACACACCTTCCTCCTGTCTGATAGCACTTTTGCTACTTGTTCCCCAGCGTGCCATGTGACATCAATCACAGCAGCGCTTCAGTGAGATAGGCTGGTGTCAGCGTTGCTTTTCATCTCTGACAAACTCCAATCATTTTCAAATTAAGTCTTTCAGGAAGAAAGTGCTCTCACCAAGAAGTTCTCTTCATGTGCTTCCACAAAGAAAATGAGAAAATGCATAATTCCATTTTGCTTTAAGGGATGGATCATTTACGCTGTATATTTAAAATGATATGAGACTGGTTGTTTTGCAGGCACATGACACAGTTTTATTTCTTCTTTCTCTAATGTTATAAAACTGTATTATGAAATTGTGTTTGTACCATTTTTGTGTCTCATGATCTTTAGTTTTGTTATCAATGCTGCTGTGTTTGTTGTATTATTAAAAAAGAGGCCCCAACAATGGATAACAATGTCTTTAGCACAGCAGAGAAGAGTAAAGATAATATGAGGATGGTTGCTGGTGCTACTGTCTAGCAGATTATGGCAGGGAAAAGGAAAGGGCAACAATGTGTCTGAACATTTGGTACTTTCCCACTGCAGGAACACTGGGCCTGCAGCTTTGTGCATGTTTCTAGAGCAGGATCTCACCACACATGGGGCTATATAGGGCCTGCTATAGGTGTCTTCTGAACACAAGAAGTTCTGTTTTACTGTGGCTAATGTTAGTGCATATTGCTACTACAGGAACTTCCCCTGTTGAATGTCTTTTATGAGGTCGCTTTTAGTTTGCTCACACCTTCATGCATGTTTGTAGAACTTACCCTGTAGGGATCTGTTAGGCAAGAAAAAAAGGGGCCAAAGGGCTGATTTGAGGTCTTATATCATAAGAACAATACTTCCTAACAAGGTGCTCAGGTATTTTGTGTGTTATTTCTCTGAGAAAGTCATTTTTCACAATGCTATATAGTTCCTCTCTGATCCTCGGTGGAAGGATATCCTAGTATCACCTCAGTGTTTGTAGTTTAAATAAGTGTGAAATGCTAATGTGTCACAGAACATTTTAGTTACATGCCTGTTTTCATTTGTGTTAACAGTTGCCAATGAAGCTGAAAGCAGCCCAAGAGTTGTGGAAGGCCTTCTAAAAAAGCCACAACTCCCTCTAGCCTGTATGAGACTGACTCCAACTCATGTGGCTGCAGCTCCCTCTGCTCCTCTGCTGCTTCCCGCCCAGCTGGAGGGTGGTGGCTGGCGATGGGGCCATAGTTTTCTAGCCCAGAGAGAAATAAATAAAGCACTAGACAATCGAGTTGCTCTCCGTGGGCTTCAGCCTCTGGGCGATGCTCCAGCCAAGCCGGCCAATTGCTCGAATGGAAATTAGTAGCAAGGAGACAGATTGTGAATAGTACATTTACTCAGACCGGACAGATCGATGGAGCAGATTCTGCAGGGCTTCACAGCTCAGCGACAGAAATTGAGGTGAAGGAGGGCAAGCAGAGTGTTTTTTTGTGTGTCTGTACATGCAGGTTGTATGCATGTACTCCTCATAAGCTGCTATCTGCTTACACATCCGGCGTTGTCCACTTTGTTCCCCCGGAGACAGCTCTTTCTTTCCCTCTATCGTCGCTTTCTTACAGTTACTCTCAGCCAGTGGACACCCAGTCAAGGCCAAGCTGCTGGAGGAGCTGCCTCTGCTCGCCAGAGTGCTGTCACCAAGCAAAACAGCCTTTAACAGGGGCATTGTTCCTTTGTCCCTAGGCCAGAGCACTGCTTTAGTCACCCGAGCAAGGTAGTAAACATAACAGAGAGGCACCGCAGAACATTTAGGGAGCAGCACGAAGAGTTTACAGTGACACAGGAGGCACATCTTCAGAGTGATATGCATGGTTTAAGGAGTGAAATGAAAGGGTCAAGGAGCAGCACAGTACTTCAAGGACTGGCCCAGAGGGTTAAAAGAACAGGAAAGGATGCAAACACTGTCCCAATTAAAGTAAATTAGAGTAAAAGGTAATGAAGGGCCGAGCCTTTAATCAATATTCAGTGGAATTTCATGACGAGCCACTCTAAGGCTGAGATTCTCTTTTTAGATGTGTGTCTGTGTTGAGACCAAAAACAAAAGGCAGGTGATTCCTGTGTGCTGAATCACCTGGGACAACCACAAGCTCTCAGTGTTTATCACAGATCTCTGGTTCAACAACAGATCGGATCAGCAAAGATGAGAGACATCAGGCCACGAGAGAGAGAGGAGAGGGAGGCAGATGCAACGCCATTCTGCCATATTTGCCGTGCATACATCATTTCCAGATAACCTTCTGCCACCGTTATCTTCACGCGCCGCAATGAGAGCCCCGTGTGTTTATGGCCCCTCTCATCCCCACACCACAGGAGAGGGGGAAAAAGACTCCCCTGCAATAAATTGTTTCTATCAGACTGAGGCATAAGTCGCAGTGGCTGCATCAGATTTAGTGGTGCCACTAGGCTCTAATGAATTCTCCCTGGCCGCCCCCGCATGTCCACCAAGCCTCAGCAGCGAGTCTTTCCAATCGACTGGGCTGCTCAGAGCAGGGCTATCGATAACGAGCCCTGGGGGGCTTGCCAGCGAGCGCTGCGAGGCCCTGTAATGAAGGAGTCGAGGCTCTGCAGAGAAAACAGCTGGCATAATGAGAGGATTGTGGAGGAAGCAGGGGTGGTGGCGGTGGTCGGGGTCAGTGTCATGGGAGGTGCAGCTTGAGCTGCTGCAAAACAAGCTCGGGGAGTTACTAAGGAGGCGTTTGACGCAGGATGTGTGTGTGTGTGTACACGTATGTCAGGCTGCTTCCTGCCTGCTTTGGGTGCCTTCAGGTGATGAAGATTGGCAGAAGGGATTCTTTTCCATCTGTTCAAACATTCAGTAACCAAACATTTGTTGTTTTCTCACAGGGTGGGTAGGGGCTTGGGGATGTAGTGGAGTTGCTCGGTTGAGTCATCCTACTGCTGCCTTTTCAAATCATGGGTGCAGTGTTTTTCTGATTAGTGATGTGAATGATTGCTTCCATCTTTTCAGTGGTTTGGGATTCACCCTAGTGAGTCGTAAAATGACTGACTGAATGAGCTGTTAAGTGAAAGAAGTCGTGTCAATTGAACACTGCTGGAATCTGAGATACAGTTAATCATTAGCTGACAATGGTTTGACTTCATTGACATTACAGTGGGTTGAAGCTTTAATAACCTGGCTGTACACTGCCAAGAGTGTCAGCTTAGCAATTAATCCACAAGAACCAGCCTGTAAACTTAAATACAGTAGGTCTATTGAGTGGTCCCTCAACTTTGGGCAGGCTCATCCAGCCTCTTTTTGTAAATCTGGCCGCTGAAGGAACATTCATGAATGTTACAATATAGCACAAGGTGAACCAAGAGCTCACTTTTTATGCAGCTGAAGTGCATCCACGACTCAGAATCACATACTCATAATGGCCCCTTTTTATAGGACATGAGCAAATAGTATTTTGCAGAAAGATGTGATTATGGATTAGGAAAATGTGAGGTTTGCTCTTAAAGGGAAGGTTTGCCACATATTATGTGTTAGTGGTAAATGAAGCATTACATTTTTCAGTTCATGCTATATTGACAGGGAAAGCTGAGTCTTAAGCAAACACAAGATCTAAGGAGCGGCACGGAAGGTTTAAAGCACAGCACAGACAGTTGAAAGAACAGCATGGAAGATTTAAGGAGCGGCACAGAAGGTCTAAAGAACAGCACCGAAAGTTTAAAGAGTGGCACAGAAGGGTTAGAGAATGGTATAGAAGGTTTAAAGAGTGGCATATTTTTAAGACTGGCTCAAAAGTGTAAAGAGCAGTACGGAAGGTTTAAAGACAGGCACAGATGATTTAACTGATTTAACCCTCAGGTGTCACTTTAAATTACTCCCCTTTTGTGTCATTCGGGACAAAAATTTCCACTTCCAAAAAACTGCTATAAAAACTTAACGGATTAATATTTTTTTTGCTTTTTTTTTTGCTCCTGCAGCCCTGCTCAAAACTACCAAACATTAAATCACATTGAGGAATTTAATGGCTGATTTTAGTGGTGAACAGTGAAAATGTCAAATGTAACTTTTTTTCTCAAAAATTAAACAACATCAAGAAATGCATGGTTATATGTTGTTATAGCTATGATATTAAAAAAAATGTAGTATTATAATAGGAGTTAATGGGACCTAAGTGGAAAATACAAATTAAAACTGCTACTACACAAAAACTAATAATGCATCAAACTCAATATTTTGGCTAATCTTTGACATTTCCATGACAGATTTAAAAATAATGCCTCAGCCACCTAACTTTTGTTTTATGGAAAATAACGTTTTATGTTTTCTTCATAAAAAATTACTTTGACATCAAGTAATCAAATTGGCATTTAAAGGGTTAAATTCCTCAAAATGATTTAATGTTTGGTCGTTTTGAGTAGGGCTGAAGTTGTTTAACATATTTATGCAGAAAAAAGCAGAAAAAATATGAATCTGTTAATTTTTTACAGCAGTTTTTTGGAAGTGGACGTTTTTGTCCATGAATCACACAAAAGAGTAGTTAATTTGTGTCACAGTGTTCTGGTGATGTATTTGGAAAATTTAAATTTGAATTCTAAAATGTGTCTAGAGAGAGTCTATGTTACAAAAAATTGTGCCATATGCACCAACACAGATAAAATGGTGGCCAGGTAAAGAGCCAAAAATTACCCAAATGGACAAAAAAGTTCACAATGACGCCTGAGGGTTAAGAAGTGATAGAAGTTTATAGAGTGGGACAGGAACTTGGTGGTGGCATGGCAGGTTTAGGGAGTGGCACAGAGGGTTTAAAGACAGCAAGGAGGCACGATGAAACGGCAAAATTTTAGAAGTGGCACAAAAAGGTATCAGGAGTAGCAAGACTGTCAGAAGAGCTCTAACAAGTACAAAGCATCCATGTTCTCTGAGACTATTGTAGCAGCATTTAAAGCATGTTGCCCAACATTTGAAAACAAACTTAAAATTGCAGTAAGGTTGAAAATCGGCTACTTTAAATATCATTCCCCTATGACGCTCTAGCTGACCCGCTCATGAAGCCAGGCCAAGAATATTTATCATCCAACATTAAAGTCCACACTTCAGAAACTTGACTCTGACCCAGTAATGCATTTGGGTCACTTCAGGCCCGCCAGCATTAGCAGGGTCAAGAGAGCTAAAACAGGAAGCAGGTTTGATCTGGCCTTTATTCTGAGCTCAGAATGTCAGAGTGTGTGTGTTGCCCTCATTGATTATTCCAACCTCACACAAAATTTTCATCCGAGTGCCGATCTGTATCTCGTTTCAAACTAGATTCTTCGAATCAATTTCTTCTATCCCATCCATTAAATTTCACTGGCAGCCTTGCCCTTTTTGGAGAAAGGGCACAGGGCCATCATTGTAAATAAGAATTTGTTAATTAATCAGGCTTCATGCACGGGCTTTGTGTGTACACAAGACAAATAGAATGGAAACGATTAGTAGTCTTGGATGAAACTGCATAATCCTGAGAGATGCTCGAATAACTTTTCCTATTTTTGCTTCAGCTTTGTTATCATCATCCTCCTTTTTATTGATTTCCAGCCCGATGAGTATCATAAGTATTTAATTTCCTGCGTGGTTTGATGTTAAGTGTTGTGGTCACCTTTTTCCAAACAGAATCCAGAGCACAGCCTCTGTGGCTGTAGCAC
The DNA here is from genome assembly GCF_900634625.1 of Parambassis ranga. Lineage (NCBI taxonomy): Eukaryota > Metazoa > Chordata > Actinopteri > Ambassidae > Parambassis > Parambassis ranga. The sequence goes on from NC_041023.1 coordinate 41,479,633, forward strand.
TTCACTGCCTCTGCAGGCACTTTCTTAATGATTTACATGCACATGCACGCATCGGTTCTGCATATCTACACCATGTTATTGCTCATGTTTGACTGATGGATCTCTGCAGTGAGAAAATTCTCATTAGATATCGTAAGCTGCAGGCGAGGCTGCTTGTTTGGGAGGAATGATACTCTTCCAGAAGCCTTTCCAGCGGGGAAGAAAGCTGCCATGAGAGAAGAATGCATGGGACAAGACCCAGTTTCTATGGAAACAAAGGAAATCTAAAAGAGGAGCAGCGGTGATGAGAGAGAAGGAGTTCGCTCTGGAGGGTGTATTGGAATGTTTTTGAGACAGCTGTTCATGAGAGGAGGTATATAAACCCGACGCTCTCACGTGGATGTTATTTATTCATCAGGCCACAGCAGCCTTCATAACTGCAGCTCCTTTCATACCCAAACAACATATCAAAGTGTTTGCAGAGCTTATATAAACCTGCTCCTACTTTTTGTTCTTGCCCAGCCAAAATGTTCAGGCTGTCATTCAACGCATCTCCAGGCTGCATGTAAACACAACTTCTTAAAGGAGGAACCCAGACAACGGTGGCAGAAGGAGCAGGCTCGGCATGAATAATTAAACAGGCGGTGCTGTTGATAGTGAATCCGCAGCTCATTAACACTGAGAAGTGAGACGAGGGATGACTGGAAAAGTGAAATCGTACCCTCCTCTTCATTGATGCGGGGGTTATTTTAGCCCAAACGTGAGAAAGTGCTAAAGTCATGATTTACACTGATGGTCAAATTGATACTCAACAAAGCCTCTTGATTAGCGCTTTCTTCGAGGGAGCAACTCATTTCCAGTGGTGATGGTGAAATAAAGAGATTGCAACTCCCGTTTAAACAATTGCTGCGCTGCATCCGAGCCGCCCAGGATGCCCATTGTCACCAAGCCTCCACGGCGCAGCTGTGGGAGCCTGCTCCCCCCACCCCATGTGGTCCAACAACAAACACTATTATCAACACCAACAGCAAGTAAACCCACCGGAGAGATGGCGGGGACACATTTGCATCTTCTGCAAACCCAGCAGGGACTCACATCTCTCAGTGTTAGCATTAGCTTTTGCCAACGATTGTGTGGAAACAAGTCCCCGCTCAGATGCCAGCAGAAAGGGTCACCTCTGTTCATGGAGGCAGCTTTGATTTACTGCAGATAATGCGATTTTTTAACAAAAGCATGTGATTAAATAAGTAGCGAAACAGTTGTGATGCAGGCGTGATATTAAGTTTTGGATAACAATGAGCTACTGGATGGCTCCCTTTATGGTGCTTCCTGCAAATACAGTCACAGTGCCTGAATCAATAAACTCTGATCTCTGATGGTAGCCTGTCACCCCTAGCAGCCACATACACACTCTTTCAATGTAACCCAGCAGCAAGCCAGCGGTCACAGCAGCACTTTCCTGCTAGCGCGTCACTATTCCGTACATGCGTCTTTTTGGGAAGCTTTTAGCAGGCAGCCTGTTGACATTTACTGACGGCCACCTCCAGCTCATTGACCCAGCCTCCTCATTCCACAGCATCCTGCTATCACATGTCACCTTTTGTTGAGGACCACAATAGCGAAAATGGTTGTGGAGCATTTGGGGATGAAGCTGTGTCAGCTCGGAGCCAAGACTCCAGTCTGCATTTATGAGTCATTTCCTGTTAGCTATCAGGTGGTGCTCATATTGAATGAACTCTGCTCTGTCCTCTGCACAGGAACATCGGGAACTAGTGAATGCGGGAACCCATCAAAGTTTAATATCCCCGACCTGGATCAAACAGACGCTGATATATGGCCTGAGTGTGTGTCATTAACTCGAATGAGCGGAGACGAGAATCGAGGGGGCACTTTTACGACCCCCTCCTCCTTCCCCTCTGATTTAGAAAGCTGACATGACTCAGTCTGCTTTGGCAGTCTATTAAAACTGAAGTACCTGTGCCAGACCTGAACTCTCCTGCATCTTTTCCTGCATCTTCAAATTGTTTCGATGCATTCCTGTGGACTGTACATCCACTCTTACTTCTCACATTTATATTCATGTTTTTTCTTTTAGTATTTTCCCCAGATTCAGTTTAATCGAATACTGCGTCTCGTGTGAACATTATTGAAAGCATTTAATTTGCCAATTAGCCAGCTGCACCCTAGTTAAATAATGAATATGCTAATTCTATAGCTGGGGAATATGTTGTCTTTTGAGCTACAGTGGTGACAATTCTCTGAGTCAGGACGGATATGGAAGCATATGTTTACATGTGTGTGGCATTCTACACAGGTGTGTTGTGGAGTAATGCTTCCCCTCCCTGCATATTGATTTGTTTGCCTTCCTTTATCTGGATGGGGCACTGAGCGCATGTTCCTGACACTTCTAATTGAAAGCCATGCAGAGCTGAGTCTGTGTATGCATATACGCACCCCACTATCATCCATCACGGGGGGGGGAGCCAGAGAACTCGCCCATGAGAGCAGTGACAGATTCTCCTTTAATGTGCTTACTGCAATGCTCAGCGGCACAGCAGCGTTTGGAGCGATTATTCAGTACACATGCACTGTACTTCCACTCGTCAGCCTATTAATTAGCCCATTAAAGTGTCACCCCTGACAGCTGAAACACCTTCTGAGTGTCTATCTGTCAATCTATCCGTGATTTATGAAGACAGAATTTTTTACCAATCTATAGGTCTCATTCATCAACAAGATCAGATCAGGATGCTTGTCTCCCATGGCAACTGGGTGAAGTTTCGACTGCTTTTTTTGCTGCTTTGTTTGTCATTCAATCTTTGTTTTTAGTGCCAGATTTGATACCTTTGGAGCGCTGCACAGAAACGTGGCAGGAATGTAAATAAATCAATATGTGAGCTTTTTAAAAGCAACATCCACGAGTGTTCTTAAGCTCAATATACCGGCGTCTATCGACCTGATTTATGGCGCTCTTCACAGTCACATGAGTCAGTCAGTGTCACTGTGGCTGTAAATTACCCATTAACATAATTGATCACGTTCATCAGGCCACTATCTGAATGTCTGATGACACTGAAGGTGAGCTGTGCATGGGGTGACGTGATGTGTTTTCTACAAGTGGCTTATCTGGATGATACAGTGGAGGACGAGGGCCACATACTCTATCAGATCGTTGTTTTTTGTGATATTAATCCGTTTGTGATACTATTGCATTTTTCAGCTATTAATCAACTGTTCTACAGAAAAAATGTATTTGGTATTCACAGTATTCAGCATGTTTTTATTTAGTATTTTTGTGTCATTCTTGCAGATTCAGTGTATCAGAAATCTGCCTGTGGAGTCTTAGCTTGATTAGCCAATCACACACAGGACTTACAGCTAGTGATTGGATAGGGATGAAGTCAGACGACCTGGCATTACCATTTTATGCATTCATTTCTCTCATGTAGACTTCGGCATGTTGTGCCTCCTCATCCTGAAACACTGTGTGTCGATGTTGGAGGGATCAGGACAGACAGCGTCACACATAGTTGTGAATAATATTTGCACTGGCGTGATGTGACTCAGTGATGGCTGGTCCTGGCTTTGTACATTTCTAGTTGGCCGAGCCACAGTGACAGTTGGTGGCGGCTTCTGTCACGAGCGCTGCATGGACAGCCATGAAACTGTCAGAAAAAGAGAGAGAAAGAGGGCGAGCGAGGGAGGGAACAACACAGAGACATGATATCCGAAAGAAATCAGACAGACGAGGTGAGCAGGCAATTCATTGCACAATGAAGCAAGAAAAGAGGAAGATGAAAGGCTTCAGCTTGAGTGAAATTAAGGGTGATGGGTAGAAAGGGAAATAGAAATACAAAAGTGAGCTGGAGTGGGAGGAATCGGACAAGCTGAAAAGTGAATAATACAGGTTGAGCCTTTGAATCGCTGATGTTGAGATCAGAGAGGGGAATGACATTAGCCCAGGCTACGACTTTTTTTTGTCTGGCATAATGAAAAATACATCCTCATTACCGGGCTTCTACTTCACTGAAAGATCACATCGTTATAGAAAGGTCTTTGATTGATATTTCTAATATAGAAAATCCTATCATCCTATATATTATTATATATTTAATACAGCCATGTATGGGATGAATTTTAATTAAACTCATTGTACAACACATGAAACCCTTCCTGAGTCTTGCTGCCAGTTGAACGTAATTGGGATTTACAATCCAATCCAATTCAGACTTAAACTGAGAGCGCAGCGTTATTCCATTCAGCTGTGTATTTCAGAAAATGAGTGTAATTCAGTTTACACTGCGGATGATTTAACAGGGAATTCCATCCTTAATGGCCCGCACCGCTATTGTCATGGGATGTACCCTCCCAATTAGAGAGACTGTTGACCTTAAACCTTTGAATTTCATCACAGCACAGCTTCTTCCCTGCTCCATCCTCACATAATCCCCCAGAGGCTCCTCTCTCGGGCCTGGCAGGAGCCACTGACCTCTGCTTTGTGAATGAATTAATACACAGGCCTGAGATAATGGCCATGTCACAGCCACCGGCAGGATGTGGCAGGAGAATAATCAGACCACCGCCGTGCCATTTCAATCCCCACGGCCATGATGGCCTCTTCACAGGGAGAAAAAAAAAATAACATGTTGCTTTGCTCATTTTCCAGCAGTCCTTAGAGGCGAAGCAGCTTTCTGTGAGGCTTTTTATGTAGTCAGGTGTGTGGTCACATGTGACAATGCACAATACTACATGGGAGGCAAAATTGCACAGCCAGAGAGTAGCTCCCAGTTGGGGATGAAAGCAAAATCGAGCTAGAAGACAGCCAAATTGCAAATCTTTATTTGATTCTTGAACTGCAGAAGCAAAGAGGTTAACAGAAAAATGCATTAACAAAATCAGGCGGCGCAGGTCGCCGGTGCAGACGGAGCTGGCAGCTCTGAGGAGGAAAGTACAGTAAGCAGTGCTGCATAATAAACGCAGAGCTCCCTTTGTGACAGAGGAGGACCAAAGTGGGACCGAGGCCCTTTATTAAGCTGCATGCTGTGTTTGTTGCAGCCTGGAAATTTAAAGTCTATGCTCCTACTTGAATGTGTGTAAATGTACAGAGGCTGTGGGTCAGCACTCACCCAGCCTTTAATCATGTTCTGTGTGAATATTCACCAATACATATACTGTAGGTGCACTAATGAGCTGCTGTTAGAGATTCAGCTCCCAGCGTGACATCTCTGCTAGCAGCCACCCACAGTTACCACTGTATTATTTTCTGGCCTTCTGATCCGTGCCGGGTCTCCCTGCACCGCAGCGCGATGACAAGCGAACACAAGTTAAGCAGAATTCAAATGATGGTGGCAAACAGCGAGGCTCAACAAAGAGAGGAGAGCAGAACATGCTTGATGTTTGGTAGAACCATACGAGCCTACGAATACCCCAACATACAGTCGATTGAGGTGTTGTGATGCCTGCTTAGCCAGCCCTCCCCCTTCACAGGATCAGAATGGGTTTGAATGGAAGGAAGTTTGACTCCATCTCCATTAGCTCCATCATCAGTTGGAGTGATGCATCCCCGGGCAGGTGCAGGTGGCGTCCTTTTCCCATTGACTCCACACTGAATCAGCGGCTGCTCAGTAATAAATATTTAATAAGCTTGTCTGCATTCAGAGAAATGGTCAGTCATTTTAATTGGCTTTATTAACCTAATCATTTGACGGGAACCTTTTCATCTTGATGGATGACCCTATTAATACATTAGAGGAAAGCGGGGTGATCTTCAGGAAAAAGGAGCAGCCTGGCTCACTCATTAACACCGTCACTCCTTTCATGCTGTTTGTGTTATACATGATGTGCACATCATTAGGATGACGAGGTGAAGGACACACACCTGTCGAAGTGCTCTTTTGAAACCGCACCACACAAGTTTGTAAGCTATAGGAGATGAGTTATTTAGCTGTGGTTACAATTAAAGGTGGAAGAATTTGGATTGTAAATTGTCCTACACCTGTCCTGTTCACTTGAATGTAACATGTCACATGACTGCCTCTCCCTCCAAATTACAATCTAACTTCTACAATCTACTGTAAAAAATGTCATGAAGAAAAAGCACAGTAAATAAATATAAACACTAGGGCTGTGTATTGGCAAGAATCTGGCAATATGATACATATCACGATACACATGTCATGATACGATACGATATACGATATACGATATATCCCAATACTGTAACAAAGACGATATATATTGCGATTTTATATATATATATATATATAATAATATATTTATTTATTTTTATTTATTTATTTGCTTTTGCTTATAAATAATTAATAAAAAAATCGATTTGGCCACAACTTAAATCCATAGCAGTATCTTTAAATAAAATAAAATATCGCAATATTTCACAGAATTGATTTTTTTCTTACACCCCTAATAAACACAGCATCCAAGTGTGAACTCCAATTTCTGGAACAGGAATCAACATTGTGATGGACGATAAAGAAGGATTTCACACTGCACTCTGCAGTTTGCATGCCTGCCTGTGTGTTTTGCACACTCTGATATCATTTGGCAAATCCTTCCCCCACATTTTCCATCACCTTTGACACGGAGAGCCTTTGATTGCCTGGAAGCAATTGAAAGCCTGAGTCGGAGCCGTGTTCGTTTTTTACTCCTTTTATTTCTATCATGGCCGATGATTGCTCTGCCACTCAGAGTGCGGCTCTTTTACTTCTGGTAACTCATCTGCCCTCTGACATGGCTTCAATTGTCTGCCTGACTTTGGTGATTGATTTGTGGATCAAACGGTCCTTTAGGATTATTACTGTCATTGTCTTGCAGTGTCTCAGATTGACATGACGGGTACTTCATACTTTCTGATGTTTCAGGTTTTGCTTGATCGATTAGTGTGATCATATCGCCTCATGGCTTGCTGAGCTATTGTGTTGCCTTTTCCTCCACATTTCTGTTTGGATAACTGCACCCAAGAGGGCTGAAGGATTGAAGAGACAGGAGAGGATGTTTTTATTGGATTTAAAGCGACAGTGCAGAATGTTTGTCTCCCCCTTGTGGTAGCGAGGGTTATTACACAAACACTGTGTCTAAGCTGAGAAAATTTGTGGCTCACTTTGTTAGCTAAAAGCTAACCTACCTTAAAGGCATCCACTGTAATATCCCATAATTGCAGGAGGCATTTTGTGCAAAATGACTGTGACTAGTGTTGACATTAAGAGGACGTGGGGTGTGTTTAGTGTCTCTGCATGCTGCATGTCTCTCTCACATCTTGTGTTTAGTGTGTTGCTACGGGCTTTGTTAATAAGAAAGCAACTCCTACATATATGTATGCATGAAAGACAGAAGCAGTGCAGCGAAAACATGTCATTTTAGCCACCTACCTGTCGAGATGAAGCTGCCTTTTAAAGCTAATTCACAAAGGATTCCACATCTATGTGATATGAAACATCTGCATATTTGCATGTTGCTTGTGTGCGTTCCTGACTGCAGAGGTCCGTCATGGCCACCGCAGTCTGAGGCGTAAGAGGCTTAAGTAGAAGCAGAGATAGAGAGGAAGGTGTGCGGCAGAGAGGGAAGATAATGGTGTAGCTGTGGGTTGTGCCTGATACTGTATGTCGGCACGATTGGACATGGTTGGCTGAGTGGAGCCAGCGCTCTCCTCTCCTCTGCAGCATGAAAGCGGGCTGTTATGCAGAAGGACTGATATATAGGAGTGGTGGGGACTCAGGGGGATCGATTGGCACACGTGCAGCTTTGCTGTGACGGACTTCAAAACAAGCTTTAGATGAATCCATAAGCAGAGCTGGCAATGGCTGATTCACAGGAGCTTACTGTGTTATTGAACTTTTCTTCTCACAAAGGAAAATGGATTTTACTGTTTTTGTCTCATTAAATACAGTTTTTCTCAGAACAGGATTAATTCTTGTAGATTGAAGTTGAGTGAGATTAAAGTCCCTGATTCTCGCTAGTTGGTAGCTAGAATTGGCTCCACCCCCTCTCCAAGTCCTATAAATCAGGGCTTCCCAAACTTTTCAGACCGCGACACACAGCTACAGACAAATAGCACATTAAAAGTTATCAAATCAATGAACAGACATGTCAGTAAAAAGTCACAAACATCCCAGTTAACAAGCACATCATGTGTATGTTCGGTGTGTGCCAATCCAAACTGACACATTGGTAATCATTGTGTAGAAAACATATCAACATTAAAATGTACATCTCTCAGGACCCAACAGAACTCTGCAGGTGGTCAGGTTAGGACCAGTGTTAATTTTAACAAGAATTTTTCATTTCATTTTAGTTTTAGTCACTCACCAAAGACATTTTAGTCTTAAACGTTAAAATTTAGTTAGTGGAAAATCAGTTTTAGTTTTAGTCCCAATTTAGTCTTTTTAAGCGATTTGACAGTTTGTTAAACTGTAATAGGCGCTGCGCCGCTGTGAACTAGCCTGCGGGAGCGATGTGTGTACATACGGGGAGAGTGAATGAATGTCACACCTTTACGGTGCAGTCCAAAATAAAGGCCCATTCTCTCCAGTAATAACGACCCGTTATTAATGTGCCGCCACCTCAACACCCGTGGAGTTGGATCTCCACTGTGTCCTCATCCACGGTTAGGAAGCAGAACAGAAATGGTTAACAACAGAGTGGGGGCTTCAGGTGTCTGAGTGCGTAGTTCTGCTGGAAGGTAACAGGACTGTGTCCATAAATCCTCTCCACTTGTCAAATCGGCACCACAGGTGAAGATCTGCTCATCATGACGCCTGTCGCTCATAACTGGATGAGCTCCCCCATCAGACGGGAGGCCATCCAATCAGAAGGACAGACTGAGGGTTTACATCTGAGTTAAAATGAGTAATTGGTTAAGCAATAACAGCAGGGAGGATGGTAAAAGTAATGGATGCAAAAAAGGTTGTCGAAACGTTATCGTTGACAAAATTAACACTCGTTGGGACAGACTGTGCGATCGGGTCAGGAGTGGGATTGAAAAGTCAGTTCGGTGCAGGTCTCCAGCCTGTATAACACAGGCTGAAAAACAACACCAAGAACACAACCTAACAACTATGTTAGCATTTGTAACACAATGTAAAAGCTGAACTAACAAGTAAACACAGCATGCAGGAGCAGGACAGAAGCATGAACATGAAACATTAAGCATAAAAGTGTGTCTGTGCGTGCATAATGTGCCCCTGACTGCTGTACTCTGCAAAACAGCTCAAAGAATGTGATGGAGGGCACCGTGCATGGAGCAAAGCAGCTCCATCCTGGAGTCGGACACTCAGAGATCATCCTGCACATTAAGTCATGATCTGTATTCATGCTTTATGTAAGTCAGAGCCAAAGAAAGAGTTTCTAAGAACCCCAACCGTCACTGCAGGCTAAGAAAAGGGAGGGATACATAGAGATTAAAGTCAAAATGCCACAAAGGTCAGGATTATGCCAATTTGCTTTGGAATTCGGTAGAATTCAGATTTTCAAAATGAAATTAGAATTCTTTAATCTCAGACTTTGTTTCTCAAAGTTCAAAGAAAAATCACTAACTGCTCTTAATGTATCAATGTATTCATTTCTCTACAAGGACTAATAATCTTAATCCTAATCTGTGCACCCACCTCTGGTCTTCTGAATAAGTGAAATTTGCTTTCAGAAAAGCCCCTTGTTGCAGATGGGATTATGTCGCCTGTGAATTAGTGCTCGTTTGCAATAGCGGCAGCTATCAGGGTCTGATTGGTTGAAGCTAACATGTGACTGACAGATGACTCGTCCAATCACCTGGCAGTATTTTTTGTCTTCTTTTTTTTTTATTTTTTTGGTTATGTATATTAAATATTGTTATCTATTGTTCTTGTTTCTATTTATCCACCATGAAGCCATTCGACTGTAGTTATAAAATGTGTGTCATTATAACAATAATCAGACCAAAGGTTCACCATCCCTCCTGCTCACCTAAGAGCTTTACAGAGCGCTGACTGCTCAGTGTTTTTGAACCGTATTTTCTGCTGCAAGACATTTTTTCTGTCTTTACCAACACCTTTGAAGAAATGCACAAGGTTAGGGTGAATATAAAACACCGTAATTAGTGTTTTATCTCCTTCCTTCCTTTGCTCCCGCTCTGCCTTCTCTTTCACTCGTCTTTGTCTCCCCCTCTCTCTGTTTCTGTGCTTCAAGCGAAGAATTCTCTTCAATTCCTCCACAAAATCACACACAATTAAAGCAGAGCATTCTTTTGCCTCGGGGGGCCTCGCTGCTCTGTGTGCTTTTAAAACACACAGACAAACAGCCACACACACATCCCACCCAGGCACATACACACACACCTCCAACATGTACAGGCGCACAAAGGCGTGCTCTCTGCGGAGCATTTTATTTGGCCATGGCTTTAATGGGGCTTTTTATGGAGTACAGGATTACAGGATCACATCCCCGTCTCCCTCTCTCTTCCCCCGCCAGATGATGGGACACTCTGTCAATCAAAAGCCTGCTGCTAAATGTGTGTTTAGCCCGCTTCAGTCTACTTGAGATTTAGTCACACCAACTTAGCAGCTGGCAGGTTTTACACACTGTTGTGCTGGTTCCAGTCGTGTCACAGGGCCAGCACAGTCGGCGTCTCCTTCACCGCTGAACTTCATGACCCTCTGTTCCAGGAACACTCATTCATTCATCATTTAACCTTGTTACAGGACATTTAGAAAAGGAATGCTGCTCAAGCTCAAATACAGTATTGAGGTTTTCCCAAAATTCTGACTTTTTTCCACAATGTTTGTTATTAGAAACAGAATTCTGACTTTAATCTGAGATTTAGGTCATTGAGATTAAATTCAGAAGTATGAGCAAAGTTTGACTTTATTCTCACATCATTGTAATTTTTATCCTTACTCATGACTCTGAGATTTAAGATTCATTTTAAGATTAAAGTCAGAATTTTGAGCAAAGCCTGACTTTAATAGAATTTTGACTTTAATCCCATTGATTTTAATTTCTATAAAAATAGTCATAATTTCTCAATCTCAGATGTGTGTGAGTTCTTAGTGACTTATCAGAATAACTATAACTATAATTCTGACTTAAAAAGACAGAAAGTCACATTTGTGAGAAGTCAGATTATATATTTCTGACAATAATCTGAGACTAAAGTAAAAATTATTGTTTTTATTGGCAGGGTCATTAGCCGCTGACATTAAAATGTTGTGATGTAAAACTGCGAATTGAAATTCTTTGCGCACGTCCTCCCGCACTAACCTTTTTGTCTTCGAGTTAACACCTCAGAGTTCAATCAATGCTTTTGTTTGTTGTCTTATTTTGCTCGTCTCCAGCGCTCCTCAAAGGAGCTAATAATTGCAGCCAATAATTGCTACCAGGCTCATAACATATTGACCCACGCCCTGTAATAAGGCAGGTGAAAACATTCCATGCATGAAAATGGATTTAATTAGCATGTGTCTTTGTGTCCCCTCCAGGTGAGACAGTGTTGAATAAACAAATTCTCCAGAACAGGAGTTGTCATATTTCAGATCCAGTCAGCGTTCTCATTAAACTGTCAATGTATGCTGACTGTAGGGACTGTTGTGTGTGTCTCTGCTTTATAAATGCCAGCTGAACGTTCTCCAGGTTCAACTTAATTATACGATTGGTGCCGATGAGGCCATTTTTCTTTCGCCTGCTGGGTTTTGTGAGCAACTTATTACGTGATCAATCACATACAGCATGAGCAGAGCAGGATCAATTAATAATTGAAAACCGTTGGACTACTTGAAGCGCTGATTGGAATCTGCCTTAAGTCTGAAGCAGGCAGTGTGGAGGGGCAAGAGGTTAAATAGACATGATTAATCAACCTCCAGAGCAGTATTTGCATTCATTTCAGACAGTGCATGTGTGTGTGCAGACAGTAGATGTGTGTGTTTACAGTAGATGACAAATGATTTGTGGTTGTTCATAGTCTCCCACAATGCACTGCAGGAGCAGAGTAATGTGGGACAGCTTCTTCTACACCACATAATAATCAGTGTGGATGCAGGGTGCTTTCATTCTCATTGCTTCATGTTGGATTGAAAATGATCAAACGCATTGATGAATCTTCTCTTTGTGTTAATGTGGCAGTGCCTCTCTACTGCCATCTATGCTCAGACCTGGGTCACTGCACCTGGCTCTCACACACAATCAGTTCCTCCATGACAGGCGCCTTGAGCTCTTCTGTTAGGTTCCCTGTGTTACACAGAGAGTTAACATCCATTACAGTATCATTCAGTGTGTGTGTGTGTGTGTGTGTGTGTGTGTGTGTGTGTGTGTTTTGATCCAAACTACACTTGAGGAGTTGAGATATGACAGCTCATCAAAACTCTCTGTGGTGTGACTACCGCTGCGTCGGGAGGCTCTGGCCTTAAAATGACCCTCTCCCCGCTGGGTTGCCAATCACTTCTCATCACATTAGACCACCCCCCCCACACACACACACACTGATGTCTGATTTAAAAAAGAAACACTTGCACAAGATTGTCTTTTGTGACTGCACTGGTGTGTTATTTACTGACTCTGTGCTCTTTCACAGCTTCAGAAATTCCCATTCCATTCATGCACCATTGTCAAAACGTGATAACAGCAAATAGTATTACATCAGACTGTTAAAATCCTGTTCATTGTGCAACTGACTGACAAGCCTGCTACAAACAGCTTAGTAGAATATATCAAGCCAATCTGTGTGTGTGAAGCTCTGTTGTTCTGTTGCATTTAAAGGTGTGGAGACGATGAAAACAATTTGTTTATGTATTTTCCTCTCTCTGTTCCAGCCGCCCTGCAGGTGTCCATATCCTTAAACAAAGTGGAGTTAAGCGTCGGAGAGTCCAAGTTCTTCATCTGCACAGGTATGAAGCTCTTTCTACTGTGTATGTATGTGGGTGTGTTTGGATGCAAAGCGGTAGGAGGGGGTGCATCTGCAATAATATGTCCATATGGTGACTGACCCATGGAGGGGATGCAGCGCTCTACTCATCCCTCCTCCACCTCATTGTCCTCTCTGAATGGTGCATCGGCCCCAGACGCTCGGTGGGGTGGCAGCACACTCTAGCTGGCCCGGCCCACCTCTTGCTGGCCGCCGCTTCTCTCCTGCCAGCCTGCTCAGTGTGCAACTAAGGAGGAGAGTAGTGGGGAAAGAAGGAGGAGAAAGAGCTTCCAGGAACCTTGGGAAAAAAAATGGAGGTGAATGGACTCAAATTGGCAGGAATTGGAAGGCAAAGGTAGACGGTCTCAGTGAAAAAAGGCTCAGAAATGAAAAGGCTTTGAGGCTAAAGAGAGTTGGAGGTGGGAGATAAGTAGCCGCCATGCTGTCAAAGTGCGTGGGAGGAAACGTTTGTGTCACACGTTGCTTTCTTTTGCCCTTCTTTTACCGCCACGGGCAGACAGTCTTAGCCTGGTTTTACCATATTCACACACTTTTCTGCCAACTGGAGTGGGCTGAAAAGCAGGGCAGCACAGTCAGAGGTACAAAAGCAAAATCCTGGTGAGGGGAAATGAACGTGCAAACACATAAAAAACATACAGGACTACAGGCCTAAATTAATAAATAGAACTAAAAGAACAGAAAAGTTCTGCATAATGATTAAGACAAAAGTATCTGGATGAAATAAGCTTTAAAAGTTTGCCAGTAAAAATTGGCAGCACAGTCAAGGTTTTTTTTATGTCAACTTTTTCAAATAAAAAATGTGCAAAGAAGCAGTTTTAGGTCAAAATGAGGTCAAAGCTTTGTAGCCTGGAGGAAGAACAAGGAGTGCTCTGTCTTTGCTGTTTATTCTCACTAGTTTGAAGTAGAATTGAAATAAAAAAAGATGTGTGTCTTGTACTTGTACTTGTCTGTTAACCAGTAGAAAAAAAGCATTGTTGGCATAGAACCCTAAGTGCTTGTCTTTCATGTTTTTCCCTTCAGGTGTAAATAGCATCATTGTCCATGGACATTAGTCACTCTCAGGTGTGAGTAGCATTCATAGCTCAGACACCTGGTTGCAAAGCTTTGCCCTTGGGTGTAAATAGTCTTGTAGGCTGTGGAGGTTCTGCTCTCGGCCATTTTGGTTTAAATGGTAAGCATCATGGTTTATCAACATGTGGGTGGACGTATATCTCTGTAACCCTTTGCTACCTGGTGTAAAAGACATTGTTGCCAACAGACACTTGGCTGGTCTCAGATGTAAATAGCATCATTGGCCTTGGTGACCTTGGTGTTTGTCATGCTTTGGTATAAATAGATCTAGCTTTGGGCACCTAGGTGCTTGTCTCTGCCGTGGTGTGAGTTCCTGCAAAGCTTTGCCCTCCAGGCTATGGGCATATGGGTGGACACATGTGTCTAAAATGCTTTACTCTTACTTTAGGTGTAAGTAACATTTTTGGCAATGGACTTGATTGGCACTATGGTTTAAGTATTATCATATGCTCTGGCTTTGCTTTTGGATCAAATATGCTTGTCTCTTAGGTGTAAATCCTCTATATCACCCTGCTTGATGTAAAAAGCATCCGTCTGTACCTTTATGCCATGTTCTAAACTACTAAATGAACCTTGAGACGAAGTTAACAGCCATTTCCAAGCTGAATTCTGCAGTGTGTGCAGGATGATTGTTTACAGGACTCCAAAGAGTTGGACATTTTCTCTCTGAAAATTCTGACAAATCTAGAAATCTTTTATTTTTTTGTCCTCGGAGTGAAGATGTGCCACATATTCATACATTTTCTGGCATGCAGGAGAATGTGTGAGTCATCCCTTCATCCCTTCAGCTCACTTTTATTCATCACTCTACAGAATAATTTTATTTTTCTGTAGAGGGTACTCTACTGGATGTTTTTTCAGTGGAGATTAGAAATGAGGCCATGGTGTAGTAGGAGGCGGAAAAAGAGTTGATGGTATGGAAGGTCAGGAAGTAGAGATGACACACTGAATGAGAAGCAGAGAGATGGAGCAAATGTCATTAGAAAGTACAAACATATATCCTGAATGTTTAACCCATCAGGGTTAGCAGGAGGAGGACACCCAGGCCTCCCTCTGGTAGCTTCCTCCAGCTCCTCCTAGAGGATCCTCAGCTGGCCTGGGAGCAGCCGATGATCCTCTAGGAGGAGCTTCCTAACCAGGTGCTCAAACCCAAATCTTTACCCAATCTCTGAAGTATTGTGTTTGTATTGACAAAATACGAGCCCAGAAATGTCCCCATACAAAGCCCCTATATGGATCTGATAATTCCCAGCAATTGGATAGCATATAGAAGTGTGTCCCATTGTTTGGTCTAACAGCAGTGCTACTGAAGTGGCTTTTTCAATTTGCAATTAGACATTGTTCAGAAACAAACAGCAGCAATAACACACTGAGATCTTTCTGTATTAAACTGCAGTGTTTAGGTGTGTGTGTGTGTGTAACCTCCCATGTGACTGCAGTGGCAGAGAGCCAGAACAAGTGTTGGCTGCAGCAGAAAACAGAGGCGGCTACAAAAGCTTGTCGAACCAGATCCAACAAGCTATTATGTTTCTGTGTGGTTTTCTTCAGATAGCCCAAGCGGCGAAGGTCACACGGCTGCTCCCGGTGCACACACATTTACCCAGTGGTCAGACAGAGATGAATATGGAACCGATAATTTTGACATCACGTCTAGGAGCACTCTTCCCCCCTGTCTGCTCCTTTGGAGACCTAAATCAATATACCATCATCCCAGCAGATATGTAGGTAGATATGTGGGAGTGTTTTGGCTAATTTTAAGGGCCAAGGTAGTCGATAATCCGCCTCTTGCAGTAGCTTTTAAACGGCTCCCTCACTGCTTAACATGATGGAACTTCATACAAATCTTCACAATGAAGCTCATCCAGTGATCAATCAAGGTGCTGCAGTGTCGGTGCTTCACTGATTGTGATACGGCAAGAATCAGTAATAATGCCGGAGCTTATGCAGATCCCGAGAAGAGCTTGACGTGCTGCTGTAAAGGCGCGCAGAGGGAGGCAGTGTTACACACTCCTGTCTTCTCACATCATGTGTGAAACAAATGATCTGTCACCATGCTAGCTGCAGCATCGGCGACACGTTTAACTATCTCTGCTGCCAAACAGGAAGGGAGGTGATTGTGCTGTAATGCTAACAGGTACAAAGGGAATGAGACTTATTATGCTGCAGACATCCTGTTTCCTATCTCTTCAAGCTGAGTTCTAATTCTACCACTTATATGAGAAACTGAGTTTGAAGCCGGTTTAATCATGTCCTTCAGAGGCCTCATGATCACATATGGACTCTGTTATAATAAGGTGTTACATCACCGACCACATGTTTTAGTGTGTGCAGCATAATCTCAGAAGTGTGAGCGGAATTTACATCCTACATATGTCCCCATTCCTTTACAGACTTATTAGCTATGTAAATCCAAGATTATGACATAATCATGTAGTTTCAGGCCGTCTATTCCCTCAAATAGCTCCAGCAGCGAAGGTGGTCCTCGGCTCAGCAGACCAAAGCAACAGTAACACCGAGGGACTGACTTGTAAATCCCTCTGCAGTGTCACCCCTCAGCCTCAAGTGCCCAATGGAGGAAGTCATTCTTCATCCTTTGAGATGCTTGGAAACGCCAGGGTTGTCAGTGATGCCATCCATGTTCAGAACCCTTTTTCCTGCACTTCAGGGCCTATCCCAGAAGTGGGTGAAAGGTGGGGTGCACCCTCCACAGACAATCCCACAGAGGCACAAAGAGAACATCCACACAAAAACACAGTTGCCAAATTCGAACCAGGAACCTTCCTCCTGTAAGGCACCACTGCACTACTGGCCACTGAAGGAACTGCAGCAAAATTCCAGCTGGTACAACCTCTAGTCAGTCAGCTTTTAAAATGTCCCTCTTGACTTTGAGCTGCTTTAAACGGCTGAATTTCCTCCCAAAATAATGATATTATTCAGTCCGTGAGCTTGCTTTCCAGGGAGTTGTGGGTACGAGACAATTAGCCTAAAAAAGGGAAGCAGTTGTTTTTACACTGACTTGTGTGCTGAGCATGTTTCAGGCACCGTGTCTCCATGCATCGAGATGCCAAGTAAATGGCCCTCATGGGCAATCCAAATAATCCTCAAGCTACAGCGTTGCAGGTTCAACTTATTAGAGCAATTAGTAAAATGCATGCAGCTGTTAGAAGTCAACAAGAGGCAACTTGTTGAATATTTTAAGGCATTACATGTACTTTTTTCTGCACAAATCCCAGGTGTGAGTGGGAGGAATCATAGAAACCAGATTATGACATGAAGGAGTACTCATCTGTGTCTCTTCTCTCTCTCTCTCTCTCTCTCCTCCCAGCTATCGGTGAGCCAGTGCGGATGGAGTGGTACAACCCCCTGGGCGAGCGCATCGTGCCCTCCAAGCGGATGGCGCTCCACTCAGAAATGTCACGATCCCGCCTAATCATCTATAACGCCATCATCGAAGACGCAGGCATCTACCGCTGCCAGGCCACCGACACCGGCGGCCACACCGTGGAGGCCTCGGTCGTGCTGGAAATCTACCGTGAGCTGGACGCCGTGCACCCACATACATGGTTACACATTTACCCATGCTCGCCCCCCCGAGGGAGTTTTGACACGAGAACATGAAGAGAATAAACCTCTCGCATTAACGTTTGATCACAGGGATAGCCAGCTGATTCATATTCTCATCCTCACCACAGCCGCAAGCTGTTCTCTCTCTCGGTGTGCACATGCATTTTAGGAGCAGGCGTACCTTTGACTTTGTGTGTTACACTCATTCTTGTGATTAAACTATAATGGCAGCTAGTAATGCCACGGGACTCGGATCCTGCCAGGCATAATGAGGGATGTGGCACCAAGGCTGACCGGCCTTGCTGACCTATCACTATTTCCTGGGTAAAACTTAATGTTATGAGGCTTGACAGGGACTGTCCCTCCACAGATCCCACCCTTACAGCACTGCTGTTTGTCCTTGAGCAAGACATCCAGCTGAATGGTGTTTTTTCTGTGGACAACAATGGAAACATGAAGCCTCAGAGGCTGATTTAAGTACCTCATATTTTTAGTCAAACACAACAGGTTTAATATGTGTTCAGATATCGGCGTGTTTATGTTCGCTTACAAGCCAGATTTTTAAAATCCTGGCTCGTGTTCACAGGTGGCACAGATTAACATTATCATGCCAAATGTACACACAGAAAGGGATTACATAAGAGCCGAATACCCACACACTGGGGCTTTGATCACAGGTCTACACCAAGTTTAATTGAAGGAAACGTCAAGGTACAAGGATTTGATTTCAGGACACACACACACTGGAACTCATCACCTGCTGCGTGGCTGCTTTTTCATCCTCTCCCGCTGAACCATTAGGGGAGACATCACAGCCTCAATCACACCTGCCACCACTCAGCCCTCGCCTCATTCACCACATAACCAGCTTCCCTAAAAACCATTGTTTCCATGGCGACCGGACGTCGCTCACTCGGTGTAGATTGCATGAGCAGCATGCGGATGAAAACCTGCATAAAGCTCCAGTCGGCCCATCCTGCCAGCGGATCTGTGGAGCAGCCAGAGGTGTCCTTTCGGCTGCTCCGGCTGCTCCAGATCCATGTGGGACATGAAATCGTGACCTGTGCCGTGTTAGCTGACCATCATTACCATTATCTTAGCAAAAGCGTATGTCGCTTGCTAATTAGTCAACCACTATGCTTAGATAGATCTCCAAACATTTTGCAGTACAGCATGTAAGCACCATCACTGTGAGTGTGAATGTAACTGATTAGCATGAGGGCATGCTTAGCTTGCAGATTATGGGCCGCTTATTGATCTGTAAAGTAAATTGAGCTTCCTTGATGATATTTTTTCATCAAAGTCTTGCCACTCGGCACAAACTTCTTGCACAATTCAGGCTGCCCATCCTTCTTCTGTAACATTTTACAGAGCAGCGAAGCATCTGCAGTGAAAAAAGCTTTCCCTGAATTAAACCTTCAGTTCACTGGTGGCACAGCCAAAATTGCTTTGAAGTGAATGCTCTCTAGTTTGGTGCTTTTGCAGCTACACCAGGTGACAGGAATTCATATTCATGTTAGATTAAACCAACTGCAAAGTCTGAGCCAGCTCCTTTCATTTCCTCTCAGGTTATTAATGGACAAAGCAATAATGTTGCATAAGCTCATTTTCCAAAACTAGCAAAATTGGCCAGTAAAGACAGAAACAAATCTGCATTCCAGTTGGGACCAGTCCAAGGAAATTGGCTTGTATGAGACAGTTATCTTCGGAGTGATGAGTCTGCGAGCGGCGGATGAGGAACTCCACAGGCACTGAGTATATATTCTCAATTCGCCAGTGTCAAGTGTGCAGCAGAGTGTTACACCAGAGAGGATGTTTCCCTTACTGATTCTCTTGTAGAGCTGCATGACTACAAAAGAGACAGGAAATGGATACAAACAGAAGGAGCGAGCGACACCACAAGTCTGGAGAGAGAGAGAGAGAGAGAGACGGAGGGGGAGGGAGTGAAGGCTGATTTTTGGAAATAAAAAGAACACAAATGATAAGAAGTCAACAGAGTGAATGACAAAGAAGGCATCCTTGAAGCTAATGAAGACACTGAGATGCCAGGCACGTTCCGGGGTGCAGTCGGGGAGTCAAAGCTCATTTTAGGGAGCAGCCTGGCATAAATCACACAGCCTAATGCTAATGCTAAAGCCTCGGATATGGGAGCTGTCACCGATTTATTCACAGATTCACAATACAGCAGGCAGGTGATAGCAGTGCAGAGACATGCCAGCTGCATCAAAGATCCAAACAGGATCACATAACTGGAAATAGAGGAGTGGCATCCTCATAAAGACACAAAAGGAAGGACTGATGTTAGACAGGTCAGAAAGGTGGACGTCTAAGCACTGTTGTTGGGTTTTCTGGGAAACTTTATAAACAACCAGTTTGCTCAAGCTCTCCTACTCCAAAAAAGGAACTTCAGTTTATCCTAAAACAACAACAAGTGCAGCAGTTTCTTTTGATCTTCAGCCTGCAACAAATTGTCTGAGGAGGTTCAATCTCCATCTTGTTTGATCTCACAGAGAGGCTGACATTCAGGGACATTCAGTCGCCACAGGAGTTCCGCCACGGCGAGACAGCGGAGGTGGTGTGTGATGTCATCAGCTCACCGGTGCCCCTAGTGGTGTGGTACTACCAGGACAAAGAGATAACCGAGGAGCACCACAGTAAGTCGCCATGACCTGTATTTGCATTGTTTACCTCTTCTATGTTAGTATTTATAACTTGATAGTATTACTATGCAGCAGGTGCAGTTCACCTAGAGGGTGCTCATAGGGGGGCAAATGGAAGTTAACGACTAAGGCTCCGTTCACACTGGAGAAATCAATCCGGGTAGAACGGGATTCGGGATATATCCGGATAGTTTTTTTTATCAGTCTGAACCCACCACCTCTCGGAGGTTGATCAAGCTGGATTGGCTCAAACCAGTCTGAACGCAGCTAGCGAATCCGGCTGGTGATGTGATACTTCCGGTTCATGGGGACAGCGTCCGGGTCCCGTCCAAAAGCCGTATGTAAACAACTATCGAACTACGACAGCAGGACAAAAAAAATGCATGCGCACACGTGGTCCTACCGCAGCCTGAATGGACTCTATATATTAAGAGGCACCACCTAGCGGTTTGGAGGACCGCAAACAAGCCGGATTAAGCTGGATTGAGTGTGGACACGCGTGTGTGATAGCCAGATTTGAAAATAGGTCTAAACGTATCCAGTTTAAAGGCTATCCTGATTCAATCCTACTCTACCTGGATTGACCTTCTCCAGTGTGAACGGGGCCTAAAAGACAACTACGACCAAGCAGCCAATCCAAGGACTTAATAAAGTCAACGTAAAATGCTAATATGCAGTTCCTTAAACAGCCACTTGACGCTTGCTGAGTTGAATGGTTGCAGATCACTGCATCTGCTTCCCTGCAAGCATTCAATTTAACGCATTATTATTGTATTAACTCTGCATGTTTTTATAGTACAGTATCTCCCTTTAGCACAGCCACTGCACACCCACAGAAGGATTATATTCTCAATGTAAAGATGCCAAATACACTTGATTTATTGAGTGGGGAAACGCTTATGAGTCCAACATGCTCATTCTCTCTCCCCCTGATTGAAAAGGCCTTCTAATGTGCCAAAAATACTGTTCTCTAGGAAATGCTATTTCCTCCTTTTGTGTGCTTTCACAATAAGACAAGGGTATAAAATGCTATGAATAGAAAGCCCATCAGCCCAGGAGGAGGCATCGAACTTGGACAGAACGCATGTTAACAAGCGGCTGAGCGGATGGATTATACAGCAGTAGGATGGTGACATTCGGAGCGTCCCATGAGATGAAACGCAGCCTGTATCTGTGAACAAAATGCTTCTATTGATGCTGTGCTGCTAATAATTCTGATGCTGATAAGCTCCTTCCAGCAATTCTAATAGTAATAGTGTGAAATAAGAGGAGGGTGGTCTGCTTCACACAAGGAAGAGTGGACTCTCATTCAGTCTGTGCAGATAGAAGGCAGGTGCAGCCTCCTCCTCCGCCTCCATGATTTACTCCACTCCTCCATCCTCCCACTGCAAAATGCATCCCTGATTAGAAGGAGTGACCCCTGAAATCTGTCACAGTTTTAATTGAAATTCAAATCTTCAGAAACGGCATAATGATGAAACATGGAGAGGAAGGTTTTTTTAATCATTTCACTCTAATTACGATGCATGGTTATAAATATCTTGGCTCCAGTGGAAAGAGATAGAGGCCTCGGCAGTCCTGAGCAATCTCACAATTGGAGCCGGCGTGGAACTGTAATTGCACGAGTGTTTATCTGTGCGGACTTTATCAGGTAAATGTGCCCAAGTGAAGATTGACAGTTGAGCTACAGAAGAGTACAGACGGCAATTTCCTTTCTGCTGTTTTCTAAACTTTCTTATCTGGCTGTTCTCTACTCTCTCTGTCTCTCTCTCTCACTCTCTCTCTCGTCCTCATCCGTCTCTCCAACCTTCCCTCTTCTTCACCTCTGTTGTGAAGGCAGGTTTCAGGTGTTGGCAAACAACAACCTGCAGATCCATCAGATCACCAAGGCGGATGAGGGCGTGTACCGCTGCGAGGCCAGCGTGGAGGCACGCGGGGAGATCGACTTTGTGGACATCGCCGTGGTGGTCAACGGTGAGTCTCACCTTTGTCCCTCTGAACACTGTCCCACACATTACACACATAATATCACTAATTTTATACGAAACACTGATTTAAATTGAAATTGACCAGTTTTTTTAGCAAAATTAATGTCCATAGAAACAGACTGTTATCCATAGCAACACTTTGTTTTACTTAGCAACACCCTGCAGGACGCTGTGATCAACCAATCAGAACCCAGTACAGCCATGTAGCAATTAAAATATACAGTAGGTGGTTGTTATAGCAACAGACTGATGGCGGCACATTAGCCTACTTATGACATGACGATTTTTTCTCAAAATATTGCTGTGATTGGCCAAAGACCATCAAGCATTCAAGTTACAAGTACTGAGTGGTGCCTGTCCTCCATGATTGGGAGTGACATCCTCTGATTAACGAGTAATAACTGATATTTTTTTGCAGTGTGTAGCTGCACACTGTAAGCTGTCAGTGCAGTGATGATCATGTTCAGCCCGCTAACATGAAGATGACAGATTTCAGAGCTTGTTTGCGGTGTTTTGAACAGCACCTCCCAATGAGCTGGAAATGTTGAACCTCAGGTTGTAGCATCAGAACAGAGTTGTCAGCTCTGACAGATTCAGCACCACTGACTCGGATATAAACATCATTACTTGCTCTGCTCTTTCTGCTACGTTTGGTGCGGGGTTTTTTTTTATTCATATAGTGTGATTGAAATTTTCAATTAGCGATGGCTTTGGGCTCCGTGGCCCAAAAATCGAAGGATGTCATTTTAATTTTCTCATTTGTCCTCATTTACAGTGAGTCACCTGAGACTGCTGAAGTGATTGAAATGTGATTTCACTAAGGCCACGAACGTCTGGTAACGCTTCAACAGCTGCAATATTGTCTCTGCCTATGTAATTCTCTCACATCTAATGAAATAGTAGAGCGGCCCTCCGCCCCAAAAAGTATGAATTGCATTTAATTTAGCACACCACTTACCTCACTTCTGAGGAAGATCCAATAAGTCTGCTCAATGAGGCACGACCTATTATTGCAGCGACGCAACACTTGCCATGTGGCGCTGAGACAGGGCAGAGCGGGAAGCTGGGAGGAGAGTCTGAGGGAGCCACACCCATGGGGGATAAAAAGTGAACTTTAGTCGACCCATAAAGAACCATTAAAGTGAGCCATGATAAACTTTACAAAGGCTCTCAATGATATTTTATCAACAAGCCTGAGTGGGACAACACAGACAAGCAGATGGAGAGCAACTTTTTTTGGCTCTGAGGCTCAGGTTGTGTTTTTTTATCAATTAGCTGACAGTGAACTGCAGCGCCTCCGGATGTGGCAAAAAATTAAAAAAAAGGACAGAAGAAAAGATGCAGCTACAGTGGCATCTCTGGGCTCCACCTCCTCTCCTGTGGCCCAACATGGAAGCCATAAAGTGCTCCTTTGTGCCAAAATCAGGCTGGACATTGATCCTCCTTCCATGCAGCAGCAGTGAAAGCCATCAGGGAGAGAGCTGAGGCTGGACATTGCTCTACAGAAATCAACTTTTTACAGTCTCATACCACCTTATTGACTTTCAGTCCCTTAGACTGTGACTGGTGAACACATGTGCAGTCCTAAAATGAGTTTCCACAGAAAGACCGAGCCTTTTTTTTTTTTTGGACAATGCATCCAAAATTGACAGAATTGTAGCTGGTGATGTGGTCCTGATGGCTTCATGGACCCAAGACGTTTAGCTCTCAAAGTGCAAAGCAGTGGAGGCGGTCCATGTCTCGAGGTCATGTTCATGAGTGAGGGTTAAAGGGAGCAGGAGATTGACAGGTAGAAAAATGTATCCAGTATCCGATTTCTTAAAAAGCACAGAAATGTCACAATAACTCGATTATATTATTGATGCATGTATCAGTGTGTGTGTGAGAGATTTTCTCTTGCAACAATATTTCCCTGCATACATAGCAGACTGAATTTCTCTCATTATTTCTGCACAGCTAGCTGAGTTGATTGGCTGATTGACTGCTGCAGCATCTGTATGGGTTTTTTTAATTGTGAACTACAATTGAACTTGATCGCCATTGCCTAGTTGGGCGTCAGCTTGTAGCACGTCATGCTGCTCCTTTGATAACGGCATGTCAGTTGTATTTCAGCAGCTTTGACCAGTCATGTTGAACAGCTCTGTCAGAAACAGCTTACTGTATATATTCTCCCCTCGTATAAATCCATAAATATTCATGAAACAGTTGATAAAAGAGCAGATTCTTGCCTATGAGCATGCAGAGAATGAATTTGCGCTGACCCGCTGCAGCTCCCAGCTTCCAGTGTATCATCAAAGCAGGCCACAGATGAGGATGATGGCATGTGGAGTAAAGGGGGCCACCCACTGAATGGCTAATCAACCTGAAGGCAAAATAGCTTCAAGAATGCAGAATATTTCTCAAAAGTAAGCACAGATGAGTCATGTAGGCACGTCATCTTACATATATGTAAACATGACAAAGAAACACGTTTAAATGCAGATGTAACGTGTGATTTCTAAAGGAAATACTTGTTTCGATCACATTTTTAAATATGCACTGGAGGATTCCACTAGAGGGCACAGTAGGGGCATCAGTACGTCCTAACTATTCACTTACTGTTATATTGTGTTGGATATTACCCTTAGTGGACCAGTGATTGACAAAATAGTTTAGCTAGCCTGTGTAGCTAAACTGTGTCCATTAAAAAAACCCATAACACTGCCCCCTGCTGGTCTAAAGTGAATTACATCTTACAGCACATATACTCCTACCTGTTACTTGCAAGCTTTGCAGGTACTAGTAGGTAGTTTTTTTTATGCTAAGCTAGGCTAATCTAACTTAGCCTATTTTACAAAAAATTACTAGTTCTTAACGTCTCATCTTGCACCCCTCACTACAGCTGAATGTTTGTGTACACTGAGCACCTCTGCATTCTGATGACCTGCTAGCCACAGCTAGTTTCTATGGCAACTGATGATGATGATGCAAAATGCAAATAACTTGCTTATTCTGCTTGTATCCTTTCCCGACTCATCCACTTAATTGTTGGTTCACCCGCTCATACATGGAGCACGCTGCAATTTCCTTGTTTTTCAGCTGTCGGGGGAAACTACCGGCTGCGTCTTTCAAGATCTCAGACTTTATGTTTGCTGCAACATCAATCATCACCGCTTCAGATGGAGGATGGACGTTCACTTGAAATACCTTCATGCTGATGTTGTGAACTAACATTGTCTTGTCCAAGTCTCTAAACTTTGAGTCATGTGACTAATACATGCAGAATTCATGCAGATTCTGTCTGGATGCTTTGATCTGCTGAAGTCTCTCTGCCTGGCAGTGAGGCTCATTAACAGCACTGTTTCAACAAGGCTTACTCATGTGGGAGTGCATTGCACAGGAAGAAGAGGGACACTGGAGGATGGAGATGTATCGGCATGGCAATCGAATGTTATCATGTCGGCAGAGTCCTCTCACCAGCAGAGTCAGGCCGACTGAACAGGACTCAGTGTTTGATTATTACTGAGGCCATGTCTACCCCCTGAAAAGCTTTCTGCACCTTAATGTGTGTGTGTGTGTGTATTCTGGCTCAGATAAATATATACTTTTTTTTTGTAGGATAAATGATACAAATGCAGACAGCACATACATCAGGCTCTGTGGAGGTTTCCTCCTTCATCCTGATGCGCCGAGCCGTCGTTAGTGTAATTGATCTTTTCGCAGAGACTACAGAACAGAGCAGCGCTGCTTCATTAGGTACCTGCGATGATGCTTTGTTTTGATTAGAACTCCCTTTTCATTATCCCAAGTATGTGTTTTTGCTCCATCCTGGGGAGCAGCATTTTAATGAGACTTTTAGCCATGTTTAATATTTAATATTCAGTTTTAGATCTAGGTGCAGTTAGAGTCTCACAGATGGTGTCAGGACAAACTCAGATATAATAGTGCGCTGAATTTGTTTGGAAATTGAGAACAGAAATCCTCTCATAACATTTGATGTTATTATTGATATTTTATTCTATTTTCTTACTTCTTCTGAAGTGATTTATTTATACTGAGGACTAAACCTGCAGTAGAATGAATGAAGGAATACATAATATTTAGGTTCAAGTATGCATAATAAATCTTATTTATTACTTATTTTATTATTTATTATTTACAAAATAAAAGTGGAAAACCACATTACAGGCTGATCCAACTTGAGTGGAAGTTCCTTAGGAGTCAGAATGAGGCTCAGTAGTGAGTGTGGCCTCCACGTGCCTGTATGACCTCCCTACAACGCCTGGGCATGCTCCTGATGAGGCGGCAGATTCTCTCCTGAGGGAGTTCCTTCCAGACCTGGATTAAAGCATCAAGCTTCTGTGGGTTGTAGACACCACCTCATGCTACCTCTAGGGCTGAGAGTACTGACAAAAAAGTGATCAAACATCAGGCAGAAAGGATGAGAACAGCGAAATGGTCTGTGGTCAGCACCTGCAGAACCTCTCCTTTATAGGGCTTGTCTTGATAACTGCCACTCATTTCCACCTGTTGTCTATTCCATTTGCACAACAGCAGCTGAAACTGATCCACAATCAGTGTGATTGACTTCATTGTGCTGTTCAAGTGTTCCCTTTATTTTTTCAGCAGTATAATGATTTTCTCATTGTATCATTGCAGCCTCTTCTGGCTCACATGTTCAGCCTCATGTGTTGCAGCACTGCTGCACTTATTTTTCCCTCTCTGAGTGTCATGGTCACCGCCAGCAGAAACCAAACCAGAAGAGTAGCACGCTCCAGAGGCCCAACAAGCCACTCTAACAGGTTTACTCACTCCCTGAGATTGGAGAGGGCCACAGCCACTGCTTCAGCGCAAGCATGGGCTTCAGAAGTGTATTGAGATGCCTGATAAACATGCTGGCACCATGATGCTGTCATTCCCCTGTCAGTTAGGAGGATACTTGGCCTTACCTTCCTCCTCTGCTATGCTGTTACTGAATGACAAGATGACAGTCCAGCTGACAGGGACATGCTGCGTCTCTGACACCAGAGTCCTGATAAAGTCATCAAGACCTTAGCTGTGTGTGTGGAAGATGAGCCGGATGGAAGGTTCATCCTAATTCTGTGTGAATAATATTCAACCGATTGACCTTTTTTATCATGTACATGCTTTTCTGTGGGTGAAGCACAGCGTCGTCAAAAGACTTGAGTAAAACGATTTCTTAGTTTGTACTCATCTTTCAAACTCCTAACCTAAAAATCACTTTTAATTTGGACTGCTTAAATTTCCCTGACAAGACGAACAATTGCTGCTCCAGCACTTGACAGGAACTGAACAGTTTATTCACAGAAGCAGTGGAAAAAAGCGCTCCTTTTCACAGATGCTTGTGTTTTTGATGTTGAACACATTTTCTGTCTCACCATTGTTTGTGTGGATTTAGGCGAGCATTTCGAAATCAGACAATAGCATTAGGCTTTCACGTCGCTGCGTTCGACTCCTTTGTGGTTTTACCAAAGCTGGGTCAGGATGTTATGTGAAATCCTTGTGGGATTACCAACAGATTTTTCTCTGAGCACTCGCAGGCCAATTTATTCCCTATGAAAATGTTAGTCTGCAGCATTTCACTTTCTGTTTTGTCTCCACAGTCCCTCCGGTGTTGACGGTGTCCCAGCAGTCCTTCAACGCCACGGCCGACTACCAGGAATCAGTCACCTTCACCTGCTTCACGTCTGGATCTCCTGACCCCATGGTCACGTGGCACAGGTACTGTCCTCAGCAGGAATGATGCCCACTCCATCCCAGCATTAATCTGCCTCTTCTGGGAGGGATTCCCATGAGATCGTGGAGCCTGGTTGCAGGGATTTGCACCCAATCGTCTAGAGGCCTGATCCTTGCCCTACAGTATAGTTATACCTGTTTGCTAAATGCATTGACAAATGGTTAGACGAAATCTTTTACATCTACCCAGTAGTAAAGCATGTTTGCTACCAGCCAAAACCTCTTTATACATCCAAATATACCTATGTCCTATGCCCAGGTCTTCTTTCACAGCTCACATGAGAACTTTGCAATCCACCCTCGCACATCGCCCTCAGCACCCGCACAATCATATCACATGGCACATAGCTAGAGAGTGAAAATTTGCACCTGGAGAGCATTTGACACCCCACCGTCCTCTTTACAGCTCAGCTAATTAGCTTGCACCCACTCAGCAGGCGATCGTGACGAGCTCTTTGCACCTGCGCGTGTAGCGATAACACTTCATTGGCGTCACAGTGAAATCTGGGTGTTTTTACTATATAGCTCTTTGTGTTTCAGTCAGTTCATCTGCACACACTATAAATGTGTTTTCAGTTCAATTATAAGGTCCATTATAGTTGCAGCTTCTTTAGGTTGTTTTGAGGTAGTTAAGCAGGGACGCATCGGCAGCCTCAGGCAGGTTTCTGTGCGTTGTTTTTCATGGACTGAATGGAAATCAATGGCAGCCTGGAAGAACACAGCGTCTTTATAATACCAATAGACGACGGCTGTTTTTCTTTAAGGAGGACAGAGGCCTTTTGTTGTCCGCATGGCGATATAGAGAAGTGAGATCTGATTCTCTGATCTGAGTGATTACCCAGCATGCCTAATGAATCTCAGAGCCACTGATTCATTGTTGGATTTCATGTTGAGACATTCCATGTGACAGCTTCTTAGATATCTGATTCAGTGCGTCTTTTTTGTGTCATAATAAGGAGTGAAGGTGGTAATTTTACAAAAACGGTAGTTGAAACAAGGAGAAATACATCTACACTCAGCTTGCTTGTATTATTCAGATCCAGCCAGATTGAGAGAGAAAGAGGCTTTGGTGCTAAACGCGTTTGCTCTGTGATCAGTTGATGTTTTGAGATTGTTAAAAAGGGAAAGTATTTCCATCAGGAGAGACTACGATGATTAGATTAGAAAAATATTCATTGAAGTACAATGATTGAATAAAATGTGCTTTGGCGTTCTAGACCCCAATGCGATGACCAGCATCCAAAAGGGGGAAAAGGACGCTTAAACAGGAATCCCTCCGGGTCTAGACCTGGTGGTGGTGAAGGAGCTGGAGAGCAGGGGATAAGTGGCCTTGTGCTGTTGAGGAACTGGTGGAGCTTGGGGTGGAGGAGGGTTGCCGAAATAGATCTCAAAGACAGCTGGAGAGGAGACGGACAACTTTTAAATTATTTTGCTGAGCTGTGATTGGGCAGGAGAGGGACGGCTTGGCAGCTGATTGGAGGGGGAGTTGCTCTATATTAACCACCTGATTAAAGTAAGGGGGAGAGATAGAGAAAAAGGAGCGAGGGAGCAGGAGAGATAAAGTGGGAGGAGGATAAAAAGGGAGAGGCGGTTGGGAGACGTGATGAAAATGTGAGGATAGTCTACCTGATTGAACTTGCGCTAAGAGCTTTATTTGTCAAAAAGAGTCTCATCAAGCATTTTCTGTTGTCACTGACAATTTCACCAGCTTAAAACTACTCTTCTTCTAGCATTTGTCTCGTCACTGCATATATCTGAATTCAATAAAAGGTCATTTAAGGAGCAGGAAGCTAGCTGGCTCACAACAGTCAGCTGTTTCAAAGTTTCAACCAATGAAAATACTGAATGATTGATTAGGTTGCAATCAGGAATCTCAATGTCACATCACATCACACCAGTGCTTCCTGTCATGCTGGATGCATGTCTCTTTCAGTGTCAGCCATTTCCCATGTCAGTCCTGCACTAAACAGCAGGATTCAAATGCGTCACAATGCAGGCTTATATAGGCAAAAACAACACATCATGTCGTTTCACCTCCTCCTCTGTGCATCATGGGTAATGGACTACCTGTCAGCAGTCAGTCAGCGTAATGACATTCAGCACCGCAGCACGTCCTGCACTGTCCGCTCCATGGATGAGGCCTCTCTTCATTTCCTCTTTGGCTCTGCGGTTATTATTACTTGGCTTTGGTGTTTCCTCCATCGACTTTCAATTATCCTGCCTCTCGCCCTTCCTACAGTACAGTCAGGCCTCTCATGCAGTGTTACTGTGTGTGTGTTGTGTTGTGTCTCCTCATTGGAAATCCCTCAAATAATAACTGTTTTTTTATTCCAGTAGACAGTAAATGAAACTCCAGAGATTACACCGACAAAAGCCTCTAAATATATTGGAGGTTATTCTAAGCTCAGTGCTGTCACCGCTTTCCAATTCAATTTAAACAATAGCTTATAAGGTTAAAAAACAAGGTGCCAGTGTGAGCAGAAAGTAAAATGTGCTGTCAGACCTGCTCTGTTTCACTATATGAGCAGACTAATGATACACTGAGAAATGAAAATGTTGCCATAAATCATAGCGCTCTGTTTCAAAGCTATCCCTCAAATACCAACCAATCAATTCACTAAACACTAAATTAAAACACTAATATTAAAATAAAAGAAAAGACTTCAAAGATAATCTCAAAAGTGTTACAGATAATTCCATGTCGACAGTATATGCTTAAATATTAAAAATAACAAAAAGAGAGGCAATAAATACCTGTGATAAACCCTAAAATATCTAATAGCTGGAGCAGAAAATAAGAAGTATAAATACATTTGCAGCAGTTAAATTAAAACTCTGCTGTGCAGCTTTAAATGTAAACAAATGTGGCTGCATCTAAAGATGAGACATTTGCATTGTTATTCAACAACTGAGCTTTTTTTCCATCTGCATTCAGATTGCATGAAACACACCATGAGTTTATCTGCATCTGTGTGTTTGGGAATATTTCCCCCTTTGAAAAACTAAAGCAATCCCTTGAACCTCACAGATTACACGGCCGGTTAGGCAGCTGCAAATAAACAGGCCGGGGGAGGCAGCTAACCTGCTCCTCACCATCAGGCTTAAATATAGACATGGATCAATTCAGCAGTTACTATTTTCTCCTTAATTTCTCCTCAGGGACCTATAAGAAGAAGACATTAAGTCGGCAGTGTATTCCACCCCACGCTGGAGTCAATCAGTGAACAAAACGCTCTGACAAATACTGTGTATATGAAGATATCTTCTGTGTGGCAGAGTCTCAGAAGTCGTAGCGTGTAAAGAATTTTGATGACATACAACAAATAATTCACTGAGCCCCTCAATTTTTACTGTGATATGTCTATCTGAAGCAGTTCTTTTATCAGGCTTAAAGGTATTGCTATAAAAAGTGCTGTCATGTTTTCACCTGTTTATGTGATAGAAATAGCTTCAAAGACAAGCTGTCTGCACTTAGCCTCTTTTTTATGGGATCACTTGGCAGCCAAAGTGCTGAGATTATACATCTGTGACATCAAACAGGCTGAATTTTACAGAGGTCACTGTCAGGTGTTTTCACTCCTTCAGCTGCTTTTGTTTTGTTTTGTTTTGCAGGAAAGGGCAACAGGTGGAGCAGTCGGAGCAGTACCTATTCAACAGGCTGGAGGGTGGGCGGAGCACGCTGACCATCCGCAACATCCGGCAGGGAGATGGGGGAATGTACTCCTGCAGAGCCACCAACAAGGCGGGGTCGCAGGAGAGAGAGCTCTTCCTCAAAGTGTTCGGTAAGGATGATGCATTCCTTAAGATGGCCAGCAGAGGGCGACTCAAAGAAGACCATTAGTGTTGAATTTGTAGCCAAAAAATGTAATTTACACATAAATTAGATTACATGTTAACATGCTAACTTAGCTTGCTATTGTAGCCCTGCTAAATTAAGGCTCCCTTTAACAAATAGTAAAAAAATATGTTCATGTTCATAAGTTCATTATATCATAATATATGTCTGGTGGTTCAAATAATTACATAGAATTCATGTGAGTTCATATTTCAAGAGAAAAGGGGTTAAAAATGACAGTTTATAGCATCTGATGTACTCATTTGTCACATATCCTCATACCACCTTTCAGTCAGATGTCAGTTGTCATAGTTACGGAATCATCCAATCAAACAGGTTAAGGGGGTGGGACACAGAGAACAGAGATGATATAGCACTTGCTATCATTAGCCGTTGTTTCCTGTGTTAAATGCGGAGTTTAACAGTGAAGCACATGCATACTAAGAATTTTTAAAGGTAAATAGTGCTCATGTGTGTTTATGGTTAATACGGACGGACTGTTTTATCATTTGTTGCGCTTAAGAATACTAACGGCTATGAGCGATTAGCTGATGCTAAGAGTGATTTTTAGACACCTTTGAATGTAGTAGCCTAATGTTACTCGCTAGCATTAATAACTTTTTAGAGAACCCAGAGCCCCACCCAGATGGTGATACAGGAGGTGTCATCATGCCAGATTTCAAAATAAAGGAACATCCAGTAAATTACATGACATGTTGTCAATTTAGCTCGCTAACTTGCTATGCTAACAGATTATTAGGCCAAATTGCCTTAAAATAATACTCCAAACACTAATACCATGCCATGTTAATAGATTATAAAATATAAAACAAGATGGCGTCATCCAAAATGCCAGTTTCAGACCTTCAAAATAATAGTTCATGACTGCACCATGCATAAATGAGAGTCCATGACAGCGCTGTATGCGATCCATAAAGATTTATTTGGAAGATTTTTTTCATGTTTTTTTCTGCATGAAATGTGAAATGTTTTGTCTGAAAAAGAGAAGAACTCTTCCATTTATTGCTTCACATTTCAATTACTGCACTCCTCATAAAAAAATGCAATTTATGTCTTCATAAACCTGCTGGCTATTTTTCAGCTGTGATAGTGCTTTATTCGTCTCATGAAAATGTATGGAGATTTGTGCTCTAGTCATCAACATCCTTTCAAGATGTGAACAGCGCTTGTTCTTCAAAATGCACATTTAAATGAAGTTAAAAGGGGGTGGGAGGAGCTCTGCTTCTGACCTGGGAAAACACGGTTGTAAGTTAGTTTTATTACCCTCGACAGCACAGGCGGGGGGGAAAACGGGATGTTTAAGTTATGTGCAGGTGTGTATGTGTAACCCACTATGAGAACATTGTAACCCAAAGCAGGTAAGTGGCAGTTAATTGCTTGAAGGCTGTTCATTCCTGCTTCACATTTCCACCCGAGTGTGCCTTGGAGCTGCCACAGCAGCCCTTGAGCTGTAACAGCCACAAGTCTGTCAGTCTCCAGGGATTATGTCAACTTGTCTTGCTGTTCATGCTCGGGGTCACGCACAGCTGTTGGGGGAAAAAATGCCATTTACACTGTAAAGAGATTGCTCCTTCTCGGTTAGACATGCTAGCAGCGTGGCTCAAGGGAAGTATGTTCGGACACTCTGCCACTTATGTGGTCCAGACTGAAATATCTCAGAGACTTACCATGAAACTTTCTGCAAAAATGATACTTTTGCTTTTAATATTTAATGAAATCTCGCCATGCATGTCATTGCTGTGAAGTTGTGTCGTATAAGCTTATGCTTAACGAATTAAACACCTCATTTCAAAACCAACTTTAGTATAGCTGTAGCATTTAGCATGCATCCTTATATTACGAGATATCTGTCTATCCTTACAACAAACGAAGTCTGTCTTGATTTACAATATTATCCTTTAATTAGACCTTTAAAGGTAGGGTAGGAGATTTCATTCTGATGCACTTTTTGTTAAATTAGTGTAACTTCTCTTAACAATCCGATAGCAACCAATTAGGCAGTTTCGCATTAAAACGAAGAATATTAATCATCTGTGGAAGCTATAAAATGCTAAAAACATCAGCCAATCCTCCGGGTGGACCCTGCGCGTAGTATGGGCTGGTTGTCACTCTCTTCCTGCTCTGCGCGCACCAGAGAGGTACGTGCATGATGGCCAAAGTCACAGACCGCAGCTCGTCTTCAGGTAATGCGCGTCCATGTGATTGGGAGGCGTGGTTTCAGGGTGAGCTCCGAGAGAAAGAGGCGTGTGTTTACTTTCGAAATCTGGCCGACTCTCACTGAGTTTTCAAAATCTCCTACCCTACCTTTAAGAAGGTGTTACAAAGGGAATTAGAAATTGGTTGATTTGACATTAACCCAAAAAGGGGCGGGGCTTGTGTTAGCATAGCAAATTGTAGCTGAACAGAGATGCTAGCTGTAGCTAAACTACAAAAAGTGGAAAATGTCAGCAGCGGCTTTCTGATCCCACACAGAGACAGACTGATCAGACACAGCTGCCATGTTGTTGTTGTTTTGTTTTTAGAAGTGTCTTTAGTAGTGTGTGAAAGCCAGCATCGTTGTTAATGGCTTTTTCAGATGTCGTGGTGTTTTCTTTCCTGTTGACTGGATATTTTGTTTGAGTTATTCCATAAAAGAAAAAGGCTTTACAGAGAATCTATACTGACATTTGTGTATTATGAGGTGGAATAGAAAACAGAAAATTCTGTTTAGCTGCGTGCAATCAGGTGAAACATGTGTCTGTAAACAGTCTTTATTCACGAGCCTGAAATGAGTCAAACTGTATTTGTGCCGCTTTGTTCTCTTTCTGACACGTTAATGGTTTTCGAGCACAGTGAGGTTAAGACTGAGCCTGTTTTTTTATGAGCGAGTTGTCAGGTCTGACAGTGCCAGGTAGCAAAATGGAACATTTGCAAGTGTAATTACTATAATACCTATAATTAATATAATAAAGTATAATTGTAGGTATTAACATGCTAAATTAAAATAACATTGTTTTTAATTACACTGAGTAAAAGAGAAACTTTCATTTTGCACATCAAAAAAATGGAAAATACAGAAAGTCGGCTCAGTAAAAACCTGGAAGGTCAAATTAATTCAGGATTTTTATCTGTTAGCGCACAAATGCTTCTCACTTCGTTCTCATTTGGAGCTGAAATGTTTTAGATAATGTGTTATTAATAATGTTCCCTGCAGAGTGGTTTTTGCACCATGCTTGATAAATGAGACATTTCCCATTTAATATTTGCATGATGAAGGGCATCTGGGGCAAAACAGGCACAGATAAGGTGATGAAGAACTGGTTCAGACTGGTCTCAGTGTGATTAGCACTTTTATCTGTGTGTGTGTTTAGGAGTAGTCCTGACTGTGTCCATATGTAGTGGTGCTTTGGGCTAATGTAGAAGGAGGTGCAGCTCCATTACAGAAAGTTTGAAGGCAGAAACTTCTGTGATGTTTTTCTCTTGTAACTAAAACTTCCAAGCCAGAAGTGTCAGTAGCATCAGCTTTCCATGCAGCCATCCGCTACCTTTGTCTCAAGGGCTTATCATCCGAGGTGGTCCACTAGGACATGGTGGCAGAGGTGGGCTGTTGAATTCAAATGTGGCAGAGAAAACCTAGAAGATCCTAAAATAACTTCCAACCAGAGACTAAAGAACCATCCGAGCAGTGCCTAGAATTCCAGATCAGTGTCAAGCAGCCAGCTTCAGAGTTTCAACTTTAAAGATAAGAGAGCACAGTATACGACCCCAGTCCTGGAAGGTCAGTCACTGTCATCACTCCGGAGGCCATCGATGAAATCCACAACACAACAAACTCCCAATGAACAAGGTGTCTGTTCACTTGTGCTGAAGGTCCTTGGACGTGATGGAAGTTGGATGCAAGGATGAGCTGCCACTTTTAAGGAGATCCTGGGAGAAGAAAGGATGAAAGCTCTATCCACCACTTCCAAGCAGAGACCAAAGTAACGCACCAAGTCCATCAGTGAGCTCCGGCCTTCTTTCTCTAAGATCCAAAGGGAAGAGAGCCACCTAGGAACCAAAACCTATCTCCCTGTCACCTGATTTCTGATCCTCACACTGCAAATGCGAAGAAGAAGGACCTCATGTTTTGATCCTAATGATGACATCATCACTGCTATGGCTCACTTTCTAGGGTCACAAACCTATCAGTCATCCCTCTTTGTTTCACGTCTCTAAGGATTTAATATTCCAAAGTGCTTGTCTGTGCAAGAATCATCTTTAAAAGTCATGTAATCTTATTATGAGGCTTTGTCGGAGGGCTGAGATAATTTTTCTCGTCCCCTGCTCGGCTTCCTTTTGTCTCCACACAAAACGAATCAGGCAGATTGTTGCTGCTATTATCGAGGAAAAGGACACTTGACTGTGAATGAGTTTGGATGGAAGCTGATTTGTTTTCGAAACATGTGAAATTATCCACACTTTCTGGGAAAATCTGCTCCACTTGTTGTAGGAAAACAAGATTTGAGGAGCCCAAACAAATCACGTGAATGTTGGCATATCTATAAAAGCTTTGTTACAGGACATTGATCTGTTTACTCGAGGTCCTTGCAGGTAAACATTATATGTGTGTGTCTCCGTTTGAGCTCATGTTTGGACAAATGCCTGAAGGCAGCTCCTCCACCTTGAGGCTGAAGCCATGTGAAATAGCGCCAGAGCTTCCTCTTGGGGGTGGTGTTAAAAGCCTTCAGTACAGTAGTCACTATTTTCTATTCACTTTACTTTTCCTGTTTGATTTCATGCCATGCTACTTTGCAAGCACCCTGTTAAGGTCTTAAGTGCTGTGTGTGTGTGTGTGTGGGAGAAAAATAAGTAATCCATGATTCATGCGACTTGCTCTGTGCCCTCGACATGCATCAGGTTTCAGGGCTTGCTTATAGCATCTTATCGGTTGGAGGCGAGCAGCCCCCAACGGCATGCTTTTTGAGCACTTATCGCAGCGCCGAAAGCAAATCACACGGTGCTGGGGAGGCATCCTTCCAGACAAAAATCTATATTTATTTAGAACAAACAGACAGGTGAAACAGTGGCTTTCAAACTTTAGCAAAGTCAGGTTTGTGTTTCCACAAAGGCCATTTAGAGAAAGCACACAAAGGCCGCAGAGTGTGTCTGCACTCTGCTGTCAGCAGCAAAGTCATGCATCAGCTCTAAACCCCACGGTATGGCCTTCATCTCTGACAGTTTCTCTCCTGCCTCACACCCTTTTTTTCCATTTTTCTCTCTCTTTTATTCTCTTCGTCCTCGGCGACCTGCAGTCCAGCCCCACATCACCCTGCTGAAAAACGTGACGGCGGTAGAAGGCAGCGCCGCCATGATCTCCTGTGTGGCTGAGGGCGAGCCGCTGCCTGACATCTCCTGGAGGAGAGCCAGCGACGGCCAGATGTTTGTGGACGGAGACAAGGTAGAAGCTGCCAGAAAGTCCATCTGGCTGTGTGTGTGTGTCATCGTACAGCATGGGCTGCACTAAAAGCTGGCATGGTGCCTTTAAGTGAAGGTTTTTGACTTTAAACACATACTTGTGGATGCATAAATTATTGGGATATATGTTATGTTGGTTTTTTTTTGATCTGAGTTGTTTGAATGTCTGGGAATTTAAAAGCACAGTCTAGCTAAGGACGAGACTTGTTACCATGGTAACCATAAAACTGACGGAAAGCTTGTCTTGTCCTTGTCGAATCCACTGGTATAATTCAGAATTCATTGATCCATCAGTGCTGGCAGGTCCTTCTGGGTCAGATGCAGCAAAACAGGCCCAAACCATGATACTACCACCACCATGTTTAACAGATGGGATAGGTTCGTATACTGGGATAAAGTGCCATTCTTCCTCCCAGCGTCAGGCTTCTCATGTATGCCAAATAATTCTATTCTGGTCTCATCTGTCCACTAAATATTTTCCCAGCAACCCCTCTGGTTTGTCCACATGATCTGTGTCAAACTGCAGACAGGCAGCAGCAGCCAGTTTAATGACTTATCTGAAACTTAGCTGGAGTTTTGGGTCATATTTATGCAGAAATATACAGAACTTCTAAAGGTTAACAAACGTTAAAGCAGCACTGTTTCATAGACTATTATCATTGTACAATACCCATCAGCCTCAGGCACTGTTGCTATGGAGAGAAACCAAACTAGCTGCAATAAAGGAATGGCATTTACAAACCTATATTCTGTATGTGGCAGCGCTGAAATATGTCTTTGAACGCTGTTTATTAATGTCTGAGTGAAGAATCGCGCCAAAATGTCAGCACCACATACAGTCCTGAGTTTTTTCCCTTTTAAATAAAAAAAATAAATAAAAGCTCAAAATGAACTCAGAAAAAGTGTTGATAAAAGGTTTTTCAGCAGCACAAAAATGCCTCTAAGAAGAGATCTTTGTGCTACTAAAAGCAATACTGTGCGTTAACAGGTTGTGTGCGTCCTTGTAAAAATGAAAGTGTTGTGGATTTAGAGACAATTACTGCTAGGAGTGCTGTTCAGGGCCTGGACCTAATAATAAATTTATGATGCCTTAAATGGACACAAGTGTTGTTGTTGAATAGAATGATCACTGTCAAAACTTCTTCTGCTTCCCCTTTGCAGGAGCAGTTAAAAAAACAAAAAGCGGCCGCTCTTTGGAAAAAAAAAAGGTCACCGCTGAGATAAATGAATATGTGCATTGGCTCGAATCACTCGGCTTGATAAATCACAGCCGAAAATGAGAGTAAGTGCTCCTCTTCCCACAGCAAATGCAATTATGGAAATGCGTCAGGCCAAACCAACACACCTAAACATACGCAAAGACAAACAGGACCTGTGCAGCGTGCAGCATGATGAATGGCTGCAGTCATTTAGCTTTAAGGCAGGATGTTCTTCTCTCAATTTGCGCTCCAATCTGCATATCCAGCCTGTACACTGGCCTCTGTGCTGAGCTTCAGAAAGCTTAGTTTACTCTACATAATTCCTGTTCTTTGTCGGCTAGCACTGTGACCCTATTGAGAGAACAGAATGGGACATGGGTCATGAAGCCCTGGAGTCGTGGTTTGCTTCACTCCTCCAGTATTGTTTCCATTCATGCAAAACCCCCAAGGCCAAATGGCTGCTGACGTTAAAAAAAAGTCTGTTCTTCTGCGTACAGTGATGTTCTGTGGGGTTTAAGTACCTTTGCAGCCTGCAGAGCTTGAAAGTGTGTTTGTGTTGATTGTAGCTGTGACCATGTCTCACGCATTATGTGCTCAGGCTCAGGCTTTCTGTGTTACATCCTGTGCTAGTGAAGCTAATGCTAGTGATTTCATATTTTACATTTTAAGTGTCAATTTATGTTATGATGCCTTCAGAGCACACAGCAAACATTTGAAATTTAATGATGAAAAAACTTCTTGCTGCATCTGGACTTGTAGAGTTTTCTTGAAGACGTTTTACAAGCAGCTTCATCAGTTGTGTTTATATGTGGTGCAGGACCTCAGTGGGTGGATCTGTCAAGGACTTCTTTAATTTATGGATTTGTGTGACCTGGATGTTGCTTATCGACTTCTTTGTATGTTGATTTTGGGTGTTGAGACTTCCTAGACTTTTGACTCTGCTTTGATGAAAGAGGTGCTGCAGGTGACCCGCAGGTGTCTGCAGGTGGTTCAGGTCTAAAAATATGTAAAAAAAAACACCTCTATTCTGGTAGATTGGTAGCTGGTGGGTGAAATAACACCTACATTACACAGTGACACCAGTGCACGCCAGCACAACAACACTTTTTATTTTTCCAGATAAAGAAGTAAAATATCAAGTGACTGCACACTGTTCTATATAAACTGTAAAGTGAAAGTAAAGAGTTCACAGCAACTCTTCTCTGTTAGATCCTGACTGATCTCCTGTGCCTCAGCTCTCTCTTTCTCTCTGTAGTACTGATGCTGGTGACAAGGGCGTGTTGCTGCTTTAGACACCAGTTTTTTTAAGACCATGAACGCAGCACGGCATGGCATCTCTCTGGCAGTATTATAATAATAGGTTATATTGGCAACATGGGAAATTTGATGAATTTTATGCTTTTTATCTGCAGACTAACACCATAATGTTCTGCAAAAACATCCTCTGATGGTGAATGTTTGGCCGAGGACCTCCGACGTGGAGCTTTATTATTATTAAATGTCATTTTGTTGTTGTTACAGCCGACGGTTAGAATGGTGTGTTTCTGGCCTCGCTGACATTTATAACTGACATTTTGAATATTTGAAATTTTTCAAACAATTGAAGTGAAATAACAGGAAGCAGAATCCCATTTGTGAGATTGAGGTTTGGCTTCATGCTTGGTGGAGGCATTGGTTTTTTTTGAGGTCTTACACATCAGAGGAGATTTCCTATTTTTCTGCCCTCCTTTTGCTTACCTGCTCCTTCTTTCATCTCACTCTATTCCCTCAACTTCTCTCCCTTTTATGTCCGTCCACGTGCACGCGTGGTGTTCACGTCCGCTGGCGTGCACTGTTGTGTTCACGTCAGGTCTGAGCTGCATATCAAGCAGGCAGGGGGCCTGGTTTGTCTCCAGACACAGACACTGTCAGTTGGCAGAGGGAGGAGGGGGATGGGTTAGAGAGTAATTTCCTGACTCAGAAACTCTCTCTCTCTCTCTCTCTCTGTCCTGGAAGATTTCCTCCCTCCCTCCCTCCCCATCCTCAGCATCCCTATTCAACTCACACGGTCCCAATCCCATTGACCTCGCCTGGAAAGGCAAACAAGAACAGTCTGCAGCAGCAGCACAAAGGGACCAGAACCGAGCCTTCAAAAGCCGCTTCACCTCATTGGCTGATGGCACTGCGGCGGTGATAATAGCGAAGATAAGCCATTCTAAACAGGATAATGGTGAAGGAGTCAACATAAAGAGTCAGGAGAGGGTCTTCACAGCCAAGGGTTATGAGACACATAATGAGGAGCTGGAGGCGTGTGCAGAGGTGCATCCATAATTAAATAAATGTACCGTCAACGACTTGGCTACCATGGCAACAAGTGATGGATTACCTTTTGTTTTTGTCCTGTGCTAAGCTAAGCTAAATGGTTACTAACTCTAATGTGCAGACACATTTGTTTTTTTTACAGCATAAAGTCATTTTGCAAAGAGAGTCATGACTTTAACTTTTGACACGTGTGGTATTTTCACTTGTGTGCTGGCAGGTCTTAGAATGTGTCCACTATTCCAAGTGTAGATGCAAAAATCTCAACTTTGTCGAGTTTAAATTCCTTTACATGAGATGTTGGCGGCTTGAGTGTCTTTTAAAGTAATTTATTGAGAGTATGAAAATGAATAGTGTTACTTCTCTGGTGGATGAATCCAACGAGGTCATGGTGTGTTCTTCAGCCTGTGACCTTCAGATCTTCCGCTCCAGTCTTTCAGGTCTTTGTGCAGCATCAGGTCCTCTGGAAAGCATTTTCCTGACGGGTCACACAGGTTATTCGATGGGAGCAGTCTGAAGGCTGTGGCTGCATCATGTCTTGATGCTCCTGGGGTGTTTTTTCTCATTACAAGGGAATGTCGATTACAAGAGTGATAGCCTCGTCTGATGTAATTGACCCGTTGCTTCAAATTGATACCATCTGTCTTCATACAGATGTAATGACCTTGTAATAAATCGACAGTTTATTGCATTAACCCTGACGCTGCTTGGCAAATGATGGCTGCCTGTGTGTGTGTGTGTGGGGGGGGATCAAGGGATGTCATTCAGTCCAAGAAAAGTTAAAACAGGCTACTTCAGTGTAAATATCTTGGTGACAGAAGCCTCGTCTTTGATTCCTGCAGCTTTACATAATCGTGGATAAACTGCAGAGGGCGTTATATCCTGACTATGATCTTTTTTTTTTAGCACCTCAGGGCTCAGACGTAATCTGATTGGATTTGGCTATAAGATCAGATCAAAAGAGAGTAAGTGATTGTGAAATCGGATTAGATCATGTAATCTAGACTTGGCTTTGGAGAGGATCAAGCCTCCAGTTAGTGTCAATAAAAACAGTTTAGTGGGATTGGTGTGCATTTTTTCCAACAGTTATTTTAGGAACATTGTGCTTTTTGACCAGGTTTATTTTATTTTATTTTATTTTATTTTAAATTTGTTGTAGTTTATCTTGTCGTTTCCTCTCTTTTCTTTAATTTCCTATTTATTTAAAATTATTAAATTATATTTATATTATAAATAAAACTAATACATTAAAAAACATACATTTAAATTAATTGTATGATTTATTTTCTAATTCCAGATGATTCTTCCACTTTGCTGCTCTAAAATAATGGGTTGTTTAATCTCACTTAACCACTTAGTGCCATAAATTCTAGGTGTGTAAATAAGCATTCTGTTTTCTGTCACATCAGCTATAAACATTAGCAGTAAAAATACTGTCATGCCTGATAACGTGTGTGTGTGTGTCCTCAGAGCCAGGACGGGCGGTTTGAGGTCCGAGGCCGTCACGGCAAGTCTGTGCTGACCATCAGTGGTGTGAGGCTCTCCGACTTGGGCCGGTTTGACTGTGAGGCGCTGAGCAGGATCGGAGGCCATCAGAAGAGCATGTTCCTGGATATAGAGTGTAAGTATACACCACCTGATCACACACACTTAAGCTGAGGTCAAATCAGGCAAAATGTAATACAGTTAAAGTTCTGTGCTTACCTCTAATAATTATTTTTTAATATTTTGGCTCTTTTTCTTTCTGTTATTAAAAACAACTCACCCCTAGCACGCACACACGGCCTCCAGAAGGGTTAATTAGTGCAAGCAGATCATGCGTTGCCTTCCATTTTCTCTCTCTGACAGCCCCCTTACTTCCCAATGAGCGCGCCCGTTCCTCAGCGCCGGTTGTTTGGGGTTATCCGGGGTGCTCTCTCCCCAGCTTAATGAGCTCTGAAGCAGAGATCTCCATTTTGGCCTCGGAATGATTAGGTTCATTATGAGAGCGGCTTAGAACTACACCCATGAAAAGTTGAATACTTTATCTCTGTTGTCGTGGAAACCAATTTTCTCCTCTCTTGGTTCAGGTGATGTTTGGGTTCCATTTGAAAAAAAGCACCCACACCCGCGCACACTCCCCCCCATTATCCGGCTGTCATTACACTGTAAACTTGTTTTTCTGGAGCCACAGCTGACGACTTTGTTCTGAGACTCTTGCAGAGAGAGACACAGGCTGTGAGCGTGGTGAGGCTGAGCCAGCCACCGAGCTAATGAACTCATTTACTAAGTCACTGCAGGCTGGAGGGGGGATAGCACGTCCTCGGCTGTGACAGAGAGCCAGGCATCAATCTCTTTAATGAAATCCTGCAAGCGAGCATAAAACAACCATAATGCCTCTCTGACTGAGCTGGACCAACTGGACTCAGAGACAATCCGCCATTATCGCCTCATAAACAAAGCCAGTGTCTCTATTTTTTTCTGACAGATATACCCAAGTTCCTGACCAACCACACCATCTTCTACTCGTGGGAGGGGAATCCAGTGAACATAAGCTGCGATGTGATGTCCAACCCGCCCGCCACCATGCTGTGGAGGAGAGAGCGCTTCACCATCTCCGCTGAGGAAACAGCCAACACGCGGGTGCACAGTGCAGAGGGCAAGTCTGTGCTGGAGGTGGGTCCACTGATGGTGCAATAATTCACTGACTGTTTGGAATTTGGACAATGGTCACTTCTGACCAGCAAAAACTGGTGATGAACTGCCGATAAATGTATTATACACGTATACTGATGTGTTAGCTAAGCTGCTAATCACAACATGAACAGAGGATATTTCTTTGTATTTCATGTCCAGGTGACCCCGATGTCTGACAGAGACTTCGGCCGCTACAACTGCACAGCCAGAAACAACATCGGAGTTCGATACCAGGAGTTCATTCTGGCCCAGGCAGGTGAGTGTGCAGAACCGCCTCCATTGTGTGGGTCTCCTTTTACCAGAGCTAATGAAATTGGCGACTTAATTTCAGCTTCCAGAATGTGTGGAGTCAGGGATCCCACACCTTTTGAATCACCGCTCTCACAGTAACTCCAACCGCTTTGTAACCCTCTACCTCTCTACTAATGGTAATAGCCTTATTTGCAATTCTCAGGAAGATAAATTCCACTACAACTCCCAACCCCTATTCAGTCCAGCCTAATCTCAAATAGTGCCTGCTGATTTACCATACCCCTCGCTATTTACTGAAGTACCCCCTAATTTACG
The DNA here is from genome assembly GCF_900634625.1 of Parambassis ranga. Classification (NCBI taxonomy): domain Eukaryota; kingdom Metazoa; phylum Chordata; class Actinopteri; family Ambassidae; genus Parambassis; species Parambassis ranga. The sequence goes on from NC_041023.1 coordinate 41,523,564, forward strand.
GTAGCGTGGGCTAATACACAATAGTGCAGTCCAATTATCTTTAGTGCAGATTGAATTGCTCTGGCTGAGGGGAAGAGTAGTGAGCAAAAAGCTGACCTAATGTGAAGACTCGGAGGAAACAATGAGATTTGGAAGTTGTTCTGACACACACAGTCAAGATGTAGTAAACGTTTGCATCTTGAGTGTGTGACACGTTGTAGTGAGTCACTACTCAGGCTTGGAGCAAATGTGTTATTTTGAAGGACAAATAAAAGATGCAGCTCTTTTATTCAGAATGTGCTGCATATTAAATTACTTTCACAGCCGAGAATTATTATAGCAATAAGGTCAAACTTTAGCAGTTTTTTTGGCAATGGTGAATAAACACCATCCATGCAGCAGTAAAAGCTTCTGGTTAAAAAAAAAAAAACAGAAAGTAGAACTAATTATGCGCCTCATATTTACATGGATTACACTCTGCTCTGGATTGAGCATATTTGTTTCGTTCATGCATCATGAAAGAAGCTAAGAAGGAGCTAAAGAAGATGCTAGTATGTAGTTTTTATGTAAGACATGTGTTGTACCAAAAACTACAAATGCTGTCCCTGGCAAGCTAGCCTGCTTTTTTAAACATGTATATTTTATTGTTTGTATTACACACCCATGACACACTTAACAAACCCTGTGATTCTCTAATGTCTCACCAAATCCAAGGCCCCTAGTGGCAGAAATCACACACTGCACCTGTCCTAACACCAATGCTGTGTACGTTTTCCAGACGTCCCCTCCAATCCGTACTCGGTGCGTCTCTCTGCCGTCTCTCAGCGCCTGGCGACCGTCATGTTCATGAAGCCGGACTCTCACGGTGGCGTCCCCATCAGCTACTACATGGTGCAGTACAAGGAAATGGGCTCGCAGGACTGGAGAGACGTCAAATCACACAGTGTCCAGAGTAAGTGCATTTTTATTTGATAACACACCATTACCTCTGATGAAAATCGCTGTAATATACTGTACATCCATTGTGCACAATATAAGGACCTCATTATGTGCTCTTACGCAACTAAGAGCCCACTTTTCCGTTGAATTAGTCAAATCAATAAAAAGCTTTTACCTATTCATATTACATGTTATGTGCAGGTAAGAATCATAAAAAAATGATTTTCTTAGTGGAACAAAATCGACTACTCAGTATGTTGGCCGTGAGGGAGCAGTGAGCTTCATTCACTCCTCTGAATGGTTTACTTGGAACTGTTTTCAGCATTTTGTGTTTTCTCACAAAGGATTCTACTAAGTGATTTTGAGGTAGAATAATATAGACACCTTCTGGCCCTTTAAAAAAATGGCAGCAGGGCACTGACAACATGAGAGAATTTCTAACAACCCTTAACAAAAGTTAAATATCATATTTTGTGTCAACCATTTTCTGGATGTGTCTCGAGTAAGTAATTCCTCGAACAAATCTGTTGAAAGCAAAAAATTCTACACTTCTTTGTGGAAGTAGGAAGCCACAAGTATGACAGGTAGTTATGCTACAAAAAGTGCAGCTGCTTTATATAATCTGGAAATAATGCAGGAAAACGGACTACTTCCCTCCACCCTTCACTTACCAGAGTGCAGAAACTGTGCTTCAACATGGCAGATTAACACCCCATCTGGCTTTAGATTTCTGTCCACACATGGACTGACACCAATCAAGCACGTGCAGAGCCCTCACTGCATGATCTGCCATGCAGCCCTTCAAAGCCTTGGTCCTGAGATGTTGCTGGGTCATGACAGAACTGGCTGGAGAGAGCTGAAAGAGCCCCTCCTCCTCTTCCTCTTCCTCCTCCTCTTCTTCGTATGCTTTACGACTTCAAATTGATTTCTGTACACCAGGAGGTGAGGGATGGATGGATGGAAAATGGAAGCTGGAGGACGAATGGTCGGGTGATAAGCAGGTCCGACAAACCTGAGGGGCTTATCACTAATATCCCTCATTTCAGAGTCAATTACAGTATGGAGGTGCAGTGAGGGGAATACTAAACACACAGCATACACAAAGGAGCTGACTAAAACTTCTATTTGAAATTAGGTATTAAAACTGAGCCGGACTGATTACAAACCACTAAGTGGCATCTTATAATCACAGACGCTGCTTCAGAAAGTCCTTACACGGTATAATGAGACGTTTGGACTCGTTTCATTTCAACGCTTTCACCCAAATTGAAATGTCCGCTTATAGGCGGCTGCAAATTGCAGAATTTGTTTTCACTTCCAGGACTGAAAGAGCTACAGGAGCACCTATTGCTATTTAAGTAGTTAATTTGTGACAAAAACAACTTTTGCTTAGTGCTAAGTTATTTCAACAGATTGTTGTCTTCAGGAGACAATGTGAGTCATGATACTTACTCTCTCTGCAGCTACCGTGGTGCTGATGGGTTTGGAGCCCAACACGACGTACGAGGTTCGGGTGGCGGCTGTCAACGGAAAGGGGCAGGGAGAGTTCAGCCGCATGGAGACCTTCCAGACTTTACCCATACGTAAGTACAGAGGAAAGAAGACGTCATAAGTAGGCTGTGTTTATATCGCAGTTATAGTTACAAGCCTCCTTCTATTTGCAGATTATCAGGGCTTAGAACAGATCCTGTCTCACGATGTAAACCTGCTCCATCACAGTTATGTACCGCACAGGCTTTATTTATTCTCACAGTAAATCCAAGCAAGGCTGCCTTTAATATTCTGCAAAAATTAATGTTAGAAAGAAGACCCAATTAGAGATACAGTGAATAATAAAAAGCTCCAGTCGACATTAATTACACCCGGGCAGTGGGAGTTACCTTGTAATATGAATTTAATTCAGCTTAAAGCCCTCTCTCTCCTTGTACTGCAGCTGTATCTCATATCTCACATCGCCACCTGCTTCCCTCTCTGGGAGCATGCACATAAAACACACACACACACACACACACACAAAGAAAGCTTGTTTTGCATCTCTCTGCTGACGCCTCATGTCTCCCCGCAGGAGAGCCCAGTCCGCCAGCGGTGCACGGGCAGAGAGGGATGGGCAAGGCCTACAGGCTGGGCCTGATTAAGCAGGACGATGGAGGGATGCCCATCGTGGAGTACATAGTCAAGTACAAGACTGTGAGTAGTTTCTGAACTGCAGCCTGTTTTGGCATGCTGGCATAGCAGTCTGTCCTCACCAGGAAAACATAACATGATATTTCAGTGGGCATAGGGGCACAGACGGAAGATGGACACCGAAAATGGCGACCTTACCTACCATCTTAACTTTTTAATGCCAAACCTTATGTAGTTGGCAAATCCAGCTGCGATTAAAAACAAAAATGCTCCCTTAGCATTAGTAACTGGTGGATGTATTATCGACCAAATATGGCATTTTTGTTCATAACAGGAAGAGGAAGGGTGCTCATAATTAGCTGCTCAACTTCGATATTCCTCTTTAATAAGGTCCAAATAGTTTTGTGGCTGTTTTTCGAAAAATGAGGACATCCTGCAGTTTTTTCTTACATAACGTGATATTTTCCTTTGTGTCGGACACAGATGTCACCCAGCGTGTGACACTGAGAATACTTTTCCTCCCAGTGGATTGTGCATGACTCATAGTTTGATGTCGCTGGTGCGTTGGCGGCTGGATGAATGTGTTTTTTTTTTTACTTGTTTTAAAGGAGAGTGCACACCAGCTCTCTGAATTCACTCATCCTTCTAAGTAGTTGATTTGCGTGTGTGTGTGTGTATGTAAAAGCAGCTTAAACTCGCAAGATAAGGACAAGCAGAATAGATGGCGCTTAAACAAAAACTCTCTGCAGGACTAAGTGGATTTGAGCAGGTCTAAATCTCATATCTCCCAAGCAGGCATTTCTGGGTAAAATAATACTGCAAATGAAAACACAGTGCTGAGAGGAGGGTCAGCGAGGCTTTTGAAGGCCAAGAGCGATGCCAAAGGTAGCTTCACACACCGGTAACCATGTGTCTGGCAGCAGGAAGGGCAGCCATGTTCACTGCTTTTTGGACTTGGGGAATAAAAGGTGCCAAGGAGGCGAGAGCACAGTGCAGCTGCCATTTTTAGTCCTTTGTTTGCAAAAAGGAAGAATAAGTCTCACTCTTTTACCTCAGGACAAAGAGGACCAATGGATGACCAAGCTGGTTCCCGGAGTAAACGACTTCGCCATGCTGCAGCCGCTGCAGTGGAACACCAGATACGAAGTGGAAATCACAGCGCGGAACGTCAAGGGCCTGTCGGAGCCCACCTTCTACCAGTTCTTCATGCCACAGAAACCTGACATCACAGGTAACGCTGGTAATTACTCCTCAAAGACATCCACTTCCTTGTTGCTGCTGAATGCGTTTTTTTGAAAGAACTTGTTGTGTTAAATGGTGTTTTGCTCATGCTGCTGCAAAAAGCGATAGCATTGGTGATAACAAAGGCAAAGAGAGCAAGATGTTCCTGTGGAGATAAAGCCAGACGCAGAAAGCAGCATTCCTCGTTGCTGCATTTCTTTCTGGACAAATGAGGCTGCTGTCATTGCAGAAATTGCCGGCTGCCTCCGCCTCTCCCGCAGTGGCTCTCTCCCTGTGTTATTGTTGAATGGGCTTTAAAGTGCTTTGTCAAAGTAGATTTTTAGTGTTACAGTGAAAGCTGCTTTTTTTCTTCATGTATCTGAAGAAGGAAGAAAAACGTGAGTAGTTTAAGGGCTGCTTTATTTCCCATAATGCAACATAAGTGTCTTTAATTCTTCAAGAACTGTACAGCTTAGAACTATATATATATATCTCTAATACAAGTCGATTTGTGCATGTGGCTTCAAATGCAAATGGGTGTATCCCCTTATGATGTCATAAGGGGCTACATACCTACATTGCAAAAATGAATTGGATTATAAATTATGTTATGTTATATAAGTGCAAATACTGCAAGGCTGTAGTTTTTCTTCACTCACCACACTTTCTGTTTTTCTTGCGCAGCCCTCCTGCGGTGCTGCTTGGCAATTCTGCAGACAGAACGCCTCGGCACAGCCTCTTCTCTCATTTAGAAGGCCAGCACACATGCAGTCATGTAACATCTCATTCAGCTCTTGGTCATGGTTGTCCTTATGTTGTTTCCTGCCACTTGTGGAGCTTCTTCTTTGTTGAGTTTTACACTTAATGGTCCAGTTGGATGCTACATGCTAATTCAGAAATGCAACCCGATGCTTTGAAGCATGCATAGCCCCCCTCTGCAGACATCACGTTCATACATGATGAATAAAAAAAACAGTGTTTTCCTCACTCATTAGAGGCACAGGCTAAACAGCCCAGGAGCTGGCAAGCTTAAGGCGGTCGCTTCGATTGGCTGTCCTCTCTTGTTAGCAGTGCATCGTGGGAAAAAGACAGAAGGGGGCTCTACTGTATGTGCGGTGCATTTTCATGAAGTGATCTGTCTTAATAATTCCAACAGGTTAAACACATTTTAGCTCAATCCACAGTATCAGATGTGACAGACCTGCTAGTCTCCTCTCATATAAACACCAGATGAAAGAAATGCTTTTTTCCTCCAAACAGAAAATATGTTCAGACCATAAAGGTGCCTTCAATCTCCTACCACCCAATTTCTCTTTTCAATTCTCTCTTTATGTATTATGCATCTACACTGTATTGAATTGCCTCCCCCCGCCCCTCCTCCTCCCCTTTTCCTCCATCCTATTTTAGTTTGTAACAGGCTGCATAACCTTCTTCCCCTCCTGCTCACAGAGAATCCTTTAAGAAAAATGCCATTGATTGCAATGCTGCTCTTGGTTCCTTTTTAATCTACTATCTTCCTTAAAAACCAAAGCTTTTCTTTTTACCTCCTAAATCACTGCACTGTCTCTCCCTGCTCCACCCGATTACAGCGTCGTGTTCTGAGCGTTTTGTTTTGTTTTGCTTTTATTGTTTAAAATGACTTTTTGTCTTTTAATTGATTTCCTGTCAGCATCGTTACTGTGACATCAGGTGCGAACTTTGCCCTTAGGCAGTGCAGGAAGCAACCTCAGGCTCCCAGCAAAGCCAACATAGCTGTACACTTTGAATGCATTTATACATTAACAAAATGCACCTCTGGCACTGAGCCACAGAAATAGGAATTCCAATGTGTCCATCAGAATTGGACAACCTTGAAGCGAAAACAGGAAGTACTGAATGCACCTCATTTGAACTTATCATGTTAAGCTGTGGCTTGGATACTTATGTAAATTAGCCAAGACAATATAGGTTGTTGTATCATTGTTTGAATGATAGCATAGCATCAGCCATGTGACACAGATTTTAATAATTGATAAAGTCTGTAAATAACACAGAATCAGCTGCAACTCTAAAGCTGAGAATAGGACGCAGTGTCTCTTTGTGATGTCTGCTGTATGTCCTTTTCTTCCTCTATCCTCTCTCTCCTTCCATAAAAAGCTTTGAGGCGCCGTCGATTTCTTATGTAATAATCTCATCAAAGCACTTGAGGAAATAATGCAGCCGGGCCTCTGTCCTCTCTCTCCTGCGAGGACTCGATTGAAACTTTTTTTTTTTTCTATAAGTGAAGCCAGCAATCAAACACTTTTATGGCGGCGCATTACATTAATCAAGTCCCTCGTCAATTTTCAAAATGAAGGTCGTTATTTTTTAAAGCAGTCTAATAAAAATTATAAAAACAAGTCTTTCTGTTAGGTCATTTACTTTATATTTTAAGTAAGTATCAATAAGTATTTGATCGCCCTGTGATTTTGCAAGTTCTCCTACTTCATGGAGGGGTCTAGAATTTTCAGCATAGGTGCATGTCCACTGTGAGAGACAGAATCTAAAAATAATCCGGAAATCACATTGTATGATTTTTTTAACAATATATTTGTGAATTACTGTGTCAAATAAGTATTTCATCACTTGAGTCAAAACATTTTAATATTTGGTACAGAAGCCTTTGTTAACAATTACAGAGGTCAAACGGGTTCTGTAGTTTTTCACCAGGTTTGCACACACTGCAGGAGGGACCACTCAGTTTGAGCTCCCTCCAAAGATTTTCTATAGGATTTAGGTCTGGAGACTGGCTAGGCCATGCCAGAACCTTGATATGTTTCTTACAGAGCCACTCCTTGGTTTTCCTGGCCGTGTGCTTTAGGTCATTGTCATGTTGGAAGACTCAGCCACGACCCATCTTTAATGCTCTGACTGAGGGAAGGAGGTTGTTCCCCAAAATCTAGCAATACATGGCCCCAGTCATGCTCTACTTAATTGATAATTAATTGATAGTAGCCTTGGAAACGGTGGTCCCAGCTCTCTTCACAGCATTGACCAGCTTCTCCCATGTAGTTCTTGGCTGATTCTTCATCATTCTTAGCATCACTGATACCCCATGAGGAGAGATCTTCCATGGGGCCCCAGTCCAAGGGACATTGACAGTCATCAGTAGCCCCTCTTCAATTTTCTGATAATTACTCCAACAGTTCTTTTTTCACCAAGCTGTTTGGCAATTGCCCCATAGCCCTTTCCAGCTTTGTGAAGGTCTACAAGTTTGTCTCTTGTGTCTTTTAGCAGCTCTTAGGTTTTGTCCATGTTGCTACTAAGACTTTGGCTGATTGTGGGGTGCACAGGAGTCTTTATGACAGCTAACAACCTCAAACAGTTGCTACTAATTTACAATCATAAACAGAGTGTAGCCGGACTATTTAAAAGCACAATAACAAAACTTTGAGGGCCAGAAATCTTGACACAGTAATTCACGAATAAATTGTTAAAAAAAATCATACAATGTGATTTCCGGTTTTTTCTTTTTAGATTTAGATGTCTCTCACAGTGGAAATGCACCTATGCTGAAAATTCTAGACCCCTCCATGATTTCTAAGTAGTAGAACTTGCAAAACCACAGGGTGATCAAATACTTATTGACCTCACTGTATATATATTATTTTGACATGTGATCAAGTCCTTCTTAAGATCATTTAATGTTTCCTGTGCTCATATTTGATTATGTGTTGTGGGCGGGACCAAAGTAGGACCAATGAGAGCAGACTTGTCATTTCCAGAGGTAGGGCAGCCTTCCTAACTTCCTGTTTTTTTTTAAGCAAGAAGGCCTGTGGGGATTAGCTAGATGTGTACGTTAGAGGAACTGCACCTAAATGCACCATTTATGTCACCAGGACAAGTTAATGGGTTATTCTAGAGAGTGTTGAGAGCGCCCCCTGTGGATAGGACAGTGGGAATTCTCTGCATGTTTCTGCTGATGCTCTACTTTAGTCAAAGCACATGACTGGATGGACAAAATGGATTATTACCTTTATTAGGACAGACGTGTGTTGTTATAAAAGGACTCCTCAGCCAAATCTGCAGATAAAACCACATATTTGTAACTGCAGCTCTCTGTCAGTGTATTGATCCTCTCAATGACCTGATCAGTTGTAGCACAGTGTCCTTAATCTTGGCCTTCAAAGACGAAGGCAGAGACAGACAGTGAAATCGCTCCATTAAATAACCCCAGACAGCCACAGTTTACAGAAAAGTCGACTGAATTTCTTTGAAGTCGTCAGCTGGTTGTTAGGACTGCCGTAGTCTTTAAAGTAATTTTTATTTGCTGCACACGTCTCATCTCACTAAGCCTTCCCCAGATGCGGACAGAATCCTCACTCTCACCCTCTAATGATCATGTTTACCTTCACAATCGATGACTTCGGTCATCATTAATTGAGTCAGATCCAATCTGGAGACAGTCAATCAATGCTCATGCCTAATGAGTTTGTACTGTCAAAGATGTGTATGAATGGCTTCCGGTGGATCTCTGGCTGGTGAATGATGCTGCTAATGGGTCTATATATCAACAGGCAATCAGTAAAAGGGTTAATAGAGCAGAGAATGAATGAATTAAGAAATTTCAGCATGAAAGAATAAGACTCTACAGTTGACTGCTGGTATTTTTGTGTAAAAGTAAACATTTAATGCTGAACTTTGAATCTAATAAAAGGGCCGACCGCCGGTCAAGCTGCTTAAAAAAAAAACAGGGGAAAAAATGGTGATGTTTTGAAATTCAGCGTCTGCCTTCAGTTGATTTATAATGTGAGAGTAGAGAAAAGTAATGAGGTCATTTCTGTAGGAGGGTCTCTGAGAAAATAGAGGGCAACGCTGCTCCTGTACTGAATGATCACCTGCACTCAGACTGATGCAACAGAGGAGGTGAGGAGCTTCAGCACAGGTCACAGTGATGAAGTGCCCGCTGGGCTGGAGAGGCAGACCTACACCCTGCATGTAAACAGTCTTATTTCTGACCAAGAGAGGGAGGCAGGAGTTATTATCAGATCAGTTTGAAGTCTACACTGTAACTGCAATTCCACCTGCAGCCTCTAGGGGCACCAGCACCCCCCCCCCTCCCCCAAGAGCTCACAGATGGAACTGCAATTTTATTGCCCAGCCCTGCGTGTTGCCACCAACAACTGTTGGTAACATGGCTAAGAAAAGCAGTTGTATGTGTTGAATTTTGCACCTCTGGGCCTCCGTAGCTTCGCCATCATGTACAGCCTGCTCTTCCTGGCAGCTAAGACTCACCTTTTAACTAAAGAGCTACAAAAAACATGTGTCACACTTTGGTTTTATCAAATACAAGGGTGTTTATGGATTACTTACGTCCCAAAATAAAAAATGAAAACCAAAATCATTTAAGGCGTAAAACCTGCAGTTTTTAAATTACGCTTTTATCTTGAAAGCACAGCAGATCAAAAGCTCATTTATGTTTGTTGTTAGCATTATTGTGTAAAACAAAAAGCACTGATGTGAAAGCTGCATGATTAAAAAGGGTGGATTAGTATTCTGGAATATGTGGATGCTTCAGGGAGCTGCAGAGCTGTTGTTTACCGCCTCTAAATCTGTGGCTCCAGCAGCCAAATTAACTCAGATAAACTTTCAAAAGGTGAGATACAAAACAGTAGCCTATGGCAGTGGGAAAGTATTGATCCAGCCTCAAAGTTTAAATCCCACTTCCTCCTCGGTTTGTGAAAAGTGTTTTAATTAGAGCTTCTTTGACTGGCTGCCAGCCTCAGCTCTGAGTCAGGAACAAAGTCACCGCCGTGAGAGTGGTTTAGGTTGTGACATGCAGCCGTGTCGGGGTATTTTTGTGTTGCTTTGGCATCGCGCTCTGGATTTGAAACAAAACACCGGCTGCAGGTTTGAAGCCTTGGCTCTCGGCTTTAATTGGAGGGTGTATCGCTGAACTGGTAACACACACAGTTTACAGTGTGTGTGTGCAGGATTAGAGCAGCGTAATGCATGCATACAGAGAGCACCTGTGTTATGTCTGCCTGTGGCAGTGTTTCTGTTTGGACCTTTATGTTGTGAGTCAGCAGTTTAGTGAAGATTTAATTAGAACACACTGATACAGCCTCACTCACACATATATTCAGAGTGACCAGTTAACCTAACAGGCACAGGTATTAGGTTTAATTAGGCATTAGTTTGTAAGTTGTATTCTTAAAAATATGTTTTTCTGATGGAAATTTGTTGATTTGTTGATGTTACTCCTGCAAACGTATTTTTTTTTAATTTACCAATTTCTTTTCGATTTGTCCATATTTTCATTGTAATTTGTGAGCTTTATCCACAGATTAACTTTTTTCCTGCAAATTTTGCAATTATCAAGTTTTACTCTTCCAAATTTCCTGTTACAAGAAAGTCTTATTAGAGATGACACCTTTCAGCAGAACTGAAGAAGAAAATCTGGTAAAAGTTTTTTTTTTCCAGGTAAAAAGTGAGTGAAGCCTGCGGACATGTGCTGCACTCAGCTCACGTTGACTTCCTGTTTTGCCAGGAGGGAAATGGTGGGAAGAGAGTTCTGGCAGCGTTCACTCCTCACTCACTGGAGGTTTTTTTTTTCTAATTGTGGAGGTGTCAGACCGCATGCTTACACCTTATATATCTGATCTGGCTTCTTAACTCATAGGCTACTAAAGCCGTAATATGAGAGCACCCCCAAGTAGAAAAGTTCATTCTCACTCCTCCACCGCTGATTACTCCTGGCAAGGTCTGACCTCCAGCTGTCAGCATTGATCCTACAGTAGATGCTCCGTTTGCTCAACCCCAGGATCACTTATGGGCACAGCTCTGTTCAGCCGAGCCCGCCGGGAGCTTCTCTTTACTGCACCACCTTCATGTTCTCATTACTTTCAATTGAAGGCTGCTTGTTTCGACCCCTCTGAGAGAAAAGTGTGCGAAAGTTCTTCATTTGTGTCTGTGAGCTACAAAACAAGAGGCAGCCGGTACACACAGAGATGTTGACGCATCATTCAGACAGCCTCAGGACAAATACTGCAGAAAGTTTGTATATTTTGTATTTCTTAAACAAACAATAAGCCACAAATCCGCTCATATTCCAACTAAAGATTTCGTTGGTGAGCTTGTTTATTTAAAGTTTCATCCCATATAGAGGACTGAAATTGATTTGTTTTGGAGGAAATTTGGTGGATTCAGACTAATAGTGGAAATCCTCCGCCGAGGATTGAGAGGCGTTGTGGATTATCAGAGCTGAAAACTGTCCAGCTGGCTCCGGAGGAAATTCACCAACCTTGGCGTTCTTTGGAAAGTTTTCTGGGGTTCTGCTTGTGCACACGTACCCAACTTCTGGCTTCGATTCCTCAGGCATGCAACCTTTAATCCGGACCTCTGACTGCATCTAACCTAACAGTGTCTTGTCCTTGTGTGTCTGTGTGTCTGTGTGCGTGTGTTTCACTGCCTTAGCAGAATCCCTGTTCAGCGGGATGGGGCTCGGGGCGGTGGTGGGCCTCGGACTGGGAGCGCTGCTGCTGCTGCTCGTGCTGGTGGACGTCAGCTGCTTCTTCCTGCGTCACTGCGGCCTGCTGATGTGCATCACGCGCACGCTGTGCAGCAAGAAAACAGCCACCAGCGGCAAGGGCAAGGAGATAGAGGAAGGCAAGGCCGCCTACCTGTGAGTGTTGTTTATATATTGTATGGTGTACAGTATGTCTTTTATTTCTTTGCATGTGTGCGTGCGATTGATGTTTCCCACAAGGCCCTGCTGTTTCATCCAGCCAGGAGTCTGAGTCATTGGCCTGAGTGCTGCCATATTTGTGTAACAGCTGGCAGGGTGCCAGCTTTTGTGTGTCTGGGAGGGGCATGGAAGAGGAGGAGGGGGAGGCGGGTGGCTGATGCTGAGTCACTAAGCTCACAAGGCTGAGTGACTGCCTGCCCAGACAGCATCCAGACACCGTAACAGCATCATGCACAAGTTACTACTACAGCTTCTCAGAGCTGTATCAGACTGCAGCAGAGTGATGCAAACAGTGCTGGCAGGCAGAAATACAGTGCCGTAGCTCCGCACTCCATCTACAGGAAGTAGTTAAAACACAAATCCATCCAGCCAGGCGTCAGTCTGTGTGCTTGTGGCTGAACCAAGTGGTTCGGACCAGTCAGAGTCCTGTGAGTAAAGTTCTAGGCATGTTTTAGGCGCCCATAAATCATAACCACAAAGCTATCTTAGAAAGAATTATGCACCCTCACATGGGCGCATGAATATGTGCATGTAAAATCTCAAGATAAAGGCGGGTATCGTCACCAAAAAAAAAAAAAAAATGCCGGAGAAGCTTGTTGCATCAACGTGACATTACTAGGGTCACCCAGTAAACCGGACATTATGATAAAAGAGGGCTCAAAAAGCCGATAAACAGCCATAAAGTGAAACTTTTGGAACAATCTCTGCCTCCCATATTGCTCCAAAAATGAAGCTCCTGCTTTGAGCTTGTGTGGAGTGAAGAGTGGAATAATGCAGCGGTCTGCTGCACAGTGAGTCATACCACTGAGCCGAAGTCAACCTAATGAGATAACGCTTGAAATAATATGCAGCTCAGACACTCCTACTGGGTTTGCAAGGTGTCAATAGTGCAGGTCTTAAGGTGCAGAGGGGTAATACGTTGTGAAAAAATATCAATAACAACATCGATAACAGTGTGTTCAGTGATGAAGAGAACAGGGAGCTGTAAATTCAGCAGGTGATAAGTGGAGCAGGTTTTTTGTTGGGTTGTGTGGGCTGAGAGAAATCTGCAGGGTGCACTTGGAGATTTTTCAGACAGGATTCTGGGTTGTGGACAGTGCTCACCGCCTGTTTTCTCACCTTGCTGAAGCTTAGCGGGGGGTGGGGGGTTCTATAAGTGGTGCAGGTTTATCATGAGTGCAGTGGCGGATCAGAGATGCACCAGTGGAAAATACTGTGGGTCTTTATTAATATTGTCACAGGACAAAGTAAATTTAATTAAAACGCTTGAATGGAAATGCAGATTTTCTTCAGGATGCTGCAGCCTTAACTGTAATCTCGCATTCTGTTTCCTGTTTCCTGCCATAACTCATCAGGTATGCAGGGAAGTCTGGCCTCCTCCCAGTCAGATCTGTCACTGAGCCTCTAGTCTTAAGTTGTGCAGTGTGAATAAACAGAGAAACGCACACTGACGTCCATCACCGAATGATTGGCAGTTTTGATGTTTGAATTTCGTCATTCATCCACGGTTACAGTTGATCTTTTATAGGCTAGAAAAATTACAAATACACACCCTAACTAATTGTACACTTGTTGGCCTGTATACATATACATCTTTGATATGTCGCTAGCTCCAAATGCATGCTGTTTCTTTTATGTACATTGTGTGTACGAGACATGAGAATGTGTGTGTAAAATCCAAGCAAGGTAAAAACAAACCAGTCTGATGAGCCACGATGGATGAAGAGCCATCCATCCGTCAAACTAAATCTCCAGACTGCTTTGCGTCTTTTGTTATTTGCTATCTGAAGCGCCTTTCTGCGTTATGGCGTCTTAAATCCTCACGACCAGCTGTCCTGTCAGGAAGGCAGAACCGGGAGAACATTTAGTGCTCAGGAATAGTTCTTATATTGCTGCAGAGAGACAAAAATATGAGCATTTTATTACTTTTTTTTATTATCACATTCACCTGCTCCATGTAAAATAAACCCTGAATCCTTGTGCAGACTCAGCTGACCAATCAGAGCGGACCTGGGCAGCTTTCTCAGTTTCCCGATTTTACAGGAAGTCTATGTTGTGTAATTTCTTATATTGTTTATTTGCAAAAATTATTATTCTATGTAATGTTAGATGACATCTTGCATGTAGCTTAGCATTTAATGGCTACCATACGCCTGTGTGAGCTCAGTATAATTCAGAGTTCATTGATCCATCAGTGCTGACAAGTCCACCTGGTTCTAAAGCAGCAAAACAGGCCAAAACCATGATACTACCACCACCGTGTTTAACAGATGGGACAGGTTCATATACTGGGATAAAGTGCCATCCTTCCCCCCATCGTCAGGCTTCTCGTGTATGCCAAATAATTCTATTCTGGTCTCATCTGTCCACTAAATATTTTCCCAGCAGCCCCTCTGGTTTGTCCACATGATCTGTATCAAGCTGCAGGCAGGCAGCAGGGTTCTTCTTGGAGCTTTGACATGCACACTGTGTTTGTTGAGTGTTCTGCTGATGGTGGATTCATCAGCATCAACATGAGTCAATGTGGGGGAGGTCTTGAGCTGCTTACAGGTTACCCTGGGTTACCTTGCAGTCCTCATGCTATATAGGTGCTAAAGGGGTGAAGCATTAGCATCTACTCTTTAGTCAGAGGAAGCAAGTAGCAAAGTGTGTCCATCTGAACATAAGTCCCATCTGGGTTTGCATGAAGCTAATGAGACATGAAATTGGCTCCTCTGTGCAGAAACTTTAACTTCCACCAATCAGCCAAGAAGAAGGAACCCGCCCTCTGGCCAACTGCAGTAGCGGGGCTTATTAGGTACAGCATCACGCCGGGTTAGTGTGCAGCATTCATCATCTCACCGGAATCTCACTGGAAAACCCCCTCAGAGTTCTGTAAGCTTCGGATGATTTTAAGGCTGTTTGTGTGATAAAAACGTCCAGTGAAGTAGATGGTTGAAAATATTACTTATTCAGCTTTATCACTCAAAGACAGGATGGAAAAAGCAGTGAAAAGCAGTGGGAAGGCGACTCTTAAATGATTAACAGGAGCAGAGGGAGAACCTGGTGAACTCTGGACATGAGCAGCCCTCAGCGCTGTAAGGCCAGCCTCAGACAGACAGATGACCTGAAAGCACACCGAGCAGGATCAGCTGCTGCAAACACACAGAGAGCCACAGCGCCTCATTGATTTGCAGCATTAAATCTGCATAACCCTCAAAAGATCAAGCGTAAAAGAAAAAGGCTACAATTCAATATGTTTCTCATTTTGCACCCTCTTTGTTTATTGTTTGTATTTTTACAGAGAGCCTGCTTCTGAGGGACAAATTGCTCTGAGACGTCCCTCGCTGAAACGTTGGTCCTTTATTTTCAGAAATAAAACAACATAAGACAGATGACTGTGTGTTTCACATGGGGTCCCTGTGATGACTGCGTCCCCGCGGAGC
This sequence comes from Parambassis ranga, assembly GCF_900634625.1. NCBI lineage: Eukaryota > Metazoa > Chordata > Actinopteri > Ambassidae > Parambassis > Parambassis ranga. The sequence continues at coordinate 41,538,957 of NC_041023.1, forward strand.
CGTCAATAAGTGTTTGAGTGGCTGCAGACAATAAATGTGGCTGTGATGATCCTGTGTTCTGCTGCTCTGAGTAACTGCTTGGTTATTTTACTGCTTACTTGTGTATTATCTGTATATATTAGTATTGTTTGTATTTTCATGGTGTCATGATCCCTGGTTCTGTTGGGATTATTTTGTTAAGTCCCTGTCCCTGCTCCCATTGATGTAGCTCGTCTTCCTTTTCCCTCGTTCCCCCACCTGATTACCAAGCAGCAGCCTTCGGGGCTTAGACTTGAAGCCCATGCAGAAGTAGGGCAGCAGGGGCTCAGTGGTATAGCAGGGTTGTCCAATAACCGGAAGGTTGGTGGTTCGATCCCAACTCCTCCTTAGTCACTGTTGTGTGTCCTTGGGCAAGGCACTTTACCTGCATAGCCTCCAGTGTACTCACTGGTGTATGGCACTCTTCGCTGGGCTGCCTTAAGCAATTTCCCCATTGTGGGACTAATAAAGGTTTGTTAATTTTTGTGTCGTGTCAAAACTTGTAGTTCACGCCGCAACCACTGGGGGCAGGCTCCAGAAACGAGTCATTTCCTATAGACTCCCATGTTAAAACTTCACAGCAGAAATAAACATGTTTACAGCTTGGTACAAAAAAACATTCTGGTCTCAAATGATAGGTTCTCTTCTAGTGTCAATTGTACGGGGGGGGGGGGGGTGAATCGTTTTGTAACTCACTCGTTTTAATTATATTAGACTTAAAATTACCCCTAATTATGGGTGTTGCTGCTTGAGTGATAGGCGGTTGACATAGTTTCCTGCTTCCACCATCGCCCGCCCCCCCTAAACTCCGCTCGTGCTCCCCCCTCTTTGTCCACATTTGGAGTTTTTGACGGACGTGGCGCTGCCAACATGGCGGCGGTCAGAGCGTCCCAGAGCCTCCCACCGAGCCTCAAAACGGCTCTTCAGAAACAAACGGGTGACGTCACGGAAGCTCTGTTCATAGTTTTTACTGTCAATGGTCCACACCCTCCTCCTCCCCTCTCAACTGATTACCTTTAATGTGTTTCAACTGTGTCTCCGCCCTCATGCTGTGATATTCTGCGGTTATTTCCTGTTTTATTTTGAAAGTCTGGTTCTCCTTCTACTGAAGTTAGTTTGTCTGCATTTGGGTTCAACTGTAACCGAACTAATCCTGACCACCTTATTTTGAAGTGTCACTCCTGATTGAAACCGAGCTGCAACAAACAATGCAGCACCTGTTCACTGGCTCCTCTGTAATTATGTGTTACTTTAAATGACAATCTCAAAATGGAACATTGAAAGAAACTCTTTAAGCCTCATTTTGTCATTATTTGTTGTTAGTGTTGAAATGTTATTATTTCATACAGCAGATGAAAGCCCATCTTTCCATATTGTTCATCTCAAATTAACATAAACATAAAGCTCGGATGTCCTCACTCAACATGAACAGGAGGATGCAATCAGCCAATCAGACGGCCCCCTGCTTTGTAAAACAAGCACGTATGTTTTCCTCCATTGTGTGAATGGAGAAACTACATCTGGTAGTTGTAATTAATCTCATAAAAATGTCGGTGATGGTTCTGGTTCTGACTGTTCATGCATGGTTTCATGTACAGAAACCTGAATCTGAGAAACCAATCAGCTCTCCAACCATCCACAGCAACGAGGATGTGAATATGTGTAACCCTTTGTGTGGCCCTGTAGTTGCTGTAATACTTAATCCCTGCTGCCGCTTCTTTTCAATTAATTTCAGCTTTATTAATCCCAGTACAAGCAACCCATTCATGCACCAAAAGGTCTGAAGGTGGATGACTGCTGGGCTTTAAAGCACATTTTGTGGAGAAAACCATTAAGTCCACTCTCTCTCTCATGGCAGTAATTCTTGTCTTTGTGTTTTCTGTGTGCTTCATGAGATGTTAATGTGCTGTATGTGCTTGTAATTACCCAGCGAGCCTCACTCCTCTGCTCTCCTCCTTTCATCACAGGAAGCTACCGCTGAAGGAAGAAAACGGGAAAGAATCTCTCAAGCCGGACACGATTGAAATCAAAGTGCACAGTGACAACAGCATCCACACGAGGCCCGACGACAGCAAAGCGTAAAATTAACAAAAAAGTTTTACAAATGGTCGCCACCAAAAGAACATTCAGATCACGAGACCAAAACCCAGAGTAACTACAACACTGGAAAGTAGTGGAGTAAAATACCATATCTGTTTATAACAACGCCCCAGTGAAAGGCACGTGTAAATATCAATAATAGAGAGAAAATAGAAGGAAGGAAGGGCCCCGACGCCCTGATCAATGTATCATGTTCTGACAAACATAGCATCAGTGGAAGGCTCCTGTTGATCAATGATTGTACATGACTTTATGCCTTTGTTTTCACTTCGTGTGTAATTTCAATGATCTGTTTGTTTTTGAGATTTTCATGCAGTTTTATTGTGTCTACATGCAAACACACTAAAAAAAAAAAAACAAGATACAATCATAATATGTTTTATGCTGGTGTGCCGCTTAAGCTCACGTTGCTAATGCTTTGGATTTCTCTGTCAGAGTGAGTACGGACATGTGGTTTGTAGCATTGTGTTTCATGCGGAGGCCTTAGCACCAGAAGGATTGGGTTTCATAGCACCAAAAGCTAAACATCTTAGCTATTATAGCTAAGCTAATTAGAGAAAATGCAGTGGAACTGTTACAGAAATACCAAAAAGTGTCACCGCACTGGAATAATTGGGCTTTATTTCATTTTAAAAACCAAGCTAGCTCTCTAGCTAACCAGAGGCCTATGGGTTTCAAGCTAGCATTAATCTTAGCATCAGCAGTTTGTTGTAATTGTTAAGTATGATTTGGACCTTATTGTGATTGTTGTGGGAAAACAAACAAAAAGAATGTGTCGCAGTCAACAATATAACACACTGATGTCACTGTTAGCGCAGTCTTTTCTATTGAATATCGTTGACACTCCTCAGTCGCCTCCTCCTCCTCCTCCTCCAGCAGCAGCGTCTGTATGTTTTATTCATCAGACAGTGCAGTGTTGTCAGAGGTTAACTGCACTGCGAGCCCATTCACAGCCGGCTTTGTGTGCTGAAGGGATCTCTGCAGGTGAAGCAGCACTGAAGGCACGGGAACAAACCAGTTAAAGGTGTTCTCGGTAAATCGGCACCGTTTTTAATGACAGCCATCGATTTCTCCGTCTCAGATCTGCCTCTTCTTCTTTGGTTTCTCTCCTGACGTGGTCATGTGTTGTACATAGATAAAAAAAAACAGAATATTTTACAAAGCTTTTATGTAAATATGATGTGTGTTTTTTTCCAAATGCAAAAGGCTTGGCTTTTTTTGTGTACATCCTCAGATGGAAAGTTTTTTCTTCTTCTCCTTACGTTGTGTTTTTTGGTCAAAAGTTCAGTGATGGTGTAATCTTGCTTTTCTAGTCATTTGCTCTCCCTGAAGAACCCCCATGGCTGAAGGCTATTTCACAGCGTTTCAATGGAGGCAGTAATTATGGCATTAATGTGCCTTCTTTTTTTTTTTTTTGTTTCCTTTTCCCCTCCCTCCCTCCCTCCCTCACTCCCTCCCTCACTCCCTCCCTCGTGGCCTGACACCTCAGATTATGATTATTTTTTGCCACCGAATGTTATTGTGATGCTGTGAATTATGGGAAACGTAGTATTAGGATTGTGGGTTGCAGTCGACAACACTGATTTTGATGTCAAAGTGGGCTGCAGGTGTGAATGGCATGTAAACGCATCATCACGTGTGTGTGTGTGTGTGTGTGTGTGTGTGTGTGTGCGTGTGTGTGTGTGCGTACATGCTTTAGCGGGTGAACACACTTGAATCAGGTTGCATGTATGTCTGCTGAATGTATTTGCTCCCGTTTTGATTTTTTCACAATAAGAGTCTAAAGGATGGAGATATAACTTATTGTTTTATTTTGTAGAGTATATTTATGATATCACATTCCAGCTCTGTGATGACATCACATGACACAGCAGTGATGATGACCACATGCCAAGCGTGTTCGAGAGCGCTCTGATGATGTAGTTCTTGACAGTGATGAATTCCTTTGGCTGCAGCACTCCATGCATGTGTCTGCCAGCCCCCTCCTCCCCTGCCTCCCCCTCCTCCTCACCCCCTGCCTCCTCCTCCTCCTCCTCCGGCTCTCTCAGACTCCACTGGTTTTTATCTCAGACCTCGTAGCGCTGGCTTTGTTTCCTCACAGCGAGCTCTTGTACCTGCATATCTCAGACGGATGGTCCTGCCATGGAGCGGTTACGATCACTGTAAATATGGGAGCACAGTGCCTGGAGGCTTTACGATTTGTACATGTTCTTTTTGTATTTGAATATGAGTCCCCCCCCTTCCTTCCTCCCTTCTCCTCCCACTCCTTCCTCCCCCCTCCGCTCCGTCATCCTCCTTTCTTCTCTGTCTCCTCCACCGTGTCTCTCGGGGGGTGTAACAGGTGTGTTTGAGCTCAGTGTACAGTATGTGTCCTCTGTGTCCCCACGCTCCCTGTGTCCCCCTGGACTGTCCCCCCGCTGAGTGTGCTTTGTGCAGGAGGTGGGAACTATTGATGTCTCTCTGTACGTACCTGTGGAACACTTGTGACTCCTTATCATTTGCCGCTGTAAATAAACATGTCCTGGTAGAAGAGAGGGAGGCGTCGTCATTTGTGGTGTTTTACTGGCTCTCTAATATTAACTAGTCATAGCATGCAGGCTAACGTGCTGCATTTGAAACAAAGGCACTTTCCTGTTAGCGACTAGCAGCTTACTGCTTATGGGCAGCAGTGGCTCAGTGGTAGAGCAGGGTTGTCCAATAATCGGAAGGTTGGCGGTTTGATCCCAGCTCTGCCCTAGTCATTGTTGTGTGTCCTTGGGCAAGGCACTTTACCCACATTGCCTCCAGTTATTACTCTGACTTCTGTTAGGTTTGTTTAGGCCTCAAGTCAAAAATGTCAAAGGAATTGGTTGTGATGCTAAGCTAACCACCTGCTAACCATTGATGTGTGTTTACTTAATGTGTGTTTCAATCTAGGTGCTGCATTCAAGAGCTTACGGCACTTGGATGACTGAGAATCTTCATTGATGTAGGTGCTGCATCCTTCAAAAAAAAACAAAGGCCTGTTGTGGCTAAATACTCTCACCTAGTCGATCTAGTTGATACAAGTCAAAGGCCAATTTATAAAGGCCTGGATAATAGTTTTTCCACATTTCTCTTTTCTGAACTGTTTCTTCAGTTCTTGTTGATCATTTTCATGTCAGCAGCTTGTTATGAATGAGCTCTGCTGTAATGTGAAGCTGGCCACCATGAGAAGCGATGCAGTGATACTGGGTGCACGTTTCATTATAATCCTCTGCATTGTGGCAGCTTTTCCTTTAGTAAAAGAGAGCGGTGCTCTCAGATAAAATACTTTTTTCCACAAAGAGACTCACTCTAATAGCTTTTAATTTCGTCTCCGTCTTGATGTAGAGCTGCTTTTTTCTCTCTCTCCAGAGGACAGGCTGCTATTTTCATCAAGGTCATTCCTAAAACCATCATTACTGTGTAACCCTGCTGCATCAGGATCCAGACCGCTTCTCTTGAAATGGTTCTTTAAAGATTAAAAACTGAAGAAGTCTGAGAACTCAAAGGAGGAATTAAAACAATTCTGAACAGAGAGCAGGAGCCTTAACAAAGTTGCCCCCCCCTCCCCGGCGCTCATTTGAAGGCAGCAGATAGCAGCGGGCTGCCTGTTGGATCCTGGCTGCAGGGGCCCCTGTTAACAAGAGGAACAAACTTCAGCTTCATCTCCCACAGCGGCTCAAAGAAGGAAGCCTGCACATCAAACACTGCTGATGAGGAGGAAGCAGGGAGGGGGCGTACTGCCCGCTCCGGGGAGGAGAAGGAGGGGGGGGGGGGGTTGCGGTTGCCCGGCAGCCTGCTACAGGTGATTATAAACATACACCAGGAAGATAGTGCTGTAAGCCTCCAGGTAATATTTCTGCCATAATCTTCCCGCCTGCAGACGCTCCCATGACACAGCGCGCTGACAGCACCTTAATCCCAGCTGAGAGAAAAGTTTGGTAATCTGAACGCCATTGTTGAAGTTTTCACACATGAGTGGAGCTCCGCCAGGCGCCATCCAGCTGAGGGCTCTTATTTTGGCATCTGCTCTGTTTGTGTGAAACCACGCCCATTTGTGCAGCATTACATCACTTAGCTCATAGTTATGATTCATACAGGTTAATACTGGGAGATGGATTTTGTTTTGACATCTCATATATTCAACTTTAGGGACGTTTGTCCTCCATATTGGAACGTGTATCTTTATAAATCCAGGATGAGGTCACGCCATCTTTAAAGAACCATACAGTGCTGTAGGATTTTTCTTATTAAAAGCAGCTAAACACCCGGCAATAAAACTGTTGTCTCTTCCTTCGTCCGGGAGCAGAGACACAATCCAGATGACAAATGAGAGCTTTATGGCCGCCGGCGCCACGGGACTCACCGTTCAAGGACACACCGGGAGGATTTTTCAAAGAGGCCCGAATTACTTCAGGTTGTAACTCTTTCAGCCGTAGAGAGGATATATATATATATATATGTTCAGCACAGACACAGATTACAGTTATATTTATTTTATGAATAAAAATAGAATTTTAATATTAGATATGTAATATTAAAGCTATGATCATTATTATTATGTTGTCTTGCATTATTTGATTGAGGTTGTGTTCAATTATTATCAACCAAGAAATCATCAAATTCATAATTTCCCTTAATAACCTTTCTAAAAGATGTTTTTTTAAAAAAATGTTTCTAATTTCAGTTGGCAGCAAAAAGTCAAAAGAAAACAGAAGAGAAGAGGCAGGTTTGGAGCTCTCACACAGGTGGCGCCACTTCACACTGATCAGGCCTGAAGGAGGCGTGGCTATAAATACAGGAAGTGCAGCGCTGCTCACTAAGTTTGCCAAGTTTGTTAAGTTGAAAGTCAGTTGTGTTCCCCCGCCCTGAAGTCCTTCCAAAGCTGTTTGAAAGTGTATTAAGCACAGCAAGCAGCCTAATTAAAGGCAGCTAATGTCTGCTAATCACTCTAATTCATGGCTTTTAGGATTAATGAGCGACTGCACGTCACTCTTAAAGACCCCTGATTTTAGATATTTGAAAATAATCCCAGAAAGATTTTCTTTCCTGGAAAAGTCCTGCTGGAGCCGAGCGGCCATGAAAGCACCGTGCTGCAGACCTCAGGTATGACCGGCCATCTCTGTGTGTGTTGTGCAGCTGAGCATGTGTTCATGTTGCTGTTATCTGTCCACAGAGGCGTTTCCCAGCGGCTCTGTGAAGTCATATAACCTGGTCCGTGGGGTCAAACGAGACTTCTACCTGGCACAAAGATCAGCGTGCGTCACAGCAGAGGTAGGATCAAGTCATTGGTTTGCTTTGTCTTCAAGTCCAGGGCTGACATTTCATTTCCATAGCACTGTAATATTCACAATAGGTTGTTGTTTCACTAGACAATAGCTAAAACATTAGCTTTGTCAAATGTCTACTAGCTAACAGCCACATATTAGCTAACAAAAAACTTGCAAACAAACATTCATTTTGTTCTGTGTTCTGACCAAAAACAGGAAGTTATGTGCCCCCCTCATGTCTTGTTAGCATGGTGAGCATAGTTAGCTTAGCATTGTTAGCATTTGTGTGTTTTCACTTTTTAGGGGATCTCATTCTGCGTACACGTGATTGTTAGTGGCAATGTTAATTTTGGCAGCAATTTTTTGATTTAGTTTTTATTTTAGTCTTGTGACTAAAATGTCATTTAATTTTAGTGACATTTTAGTCATCCATATTTTTTTAACTTTTAGACTAGTTTTAGTCAACTAAATATCAAAGAATGTTAGTCAACTAACATTCTATGATATATATTTGTCATGAAATTATTAAGGTTTGATTGTGCAATAAAAACAGCTTTAACTTTTGTTATTTGAAACAAATATTTCTCTTTATTTAATTAATATTTATTTAATTGCCATTACCTTCCACAAAAGCAACAATCAACACTGTTGATACACTGTTCAGTGCATGACCTTCTTCATAAATACTCCATAACTACAGCAAAATACTTCAGTGACAACTTAGAAACTGTGCTGTAGCACATGCTGTAGCACATGCTGTAAAACCATCAGCAGCAGTGTCTTAATTTATAGATTTTGTCATGTTTATCTTTGAACGAATGTGAAGATGACTCGTCTGCAAATGTCGCTTCAGGTTTGTTGTGTTTTTACCGCTGATAGTTGCTCCACACGGTTTGCAAACCGTCTTGTTTGTCTTGACATCAAACGTGTCCATATGTCTGTTTGTCTCCCATTTTTGTGTTATTGTTCATGAGTACGCCTTCTTCCAGCATCGCGGGGTTACGTCCTTACGACGCAGAGACATGACTTCTGATTGGCTCTTTGCCGCTGTCTCCCGATTCGTCCCTCCCTTCCACAAACAATATTTCCTCTGGTTGGATCTCATCTCCATCAATAATTTTGTCTCGTTTTTATTCATTGATGAAAATTTCAATACTCCGTCTTCGTTTTTGGCATCATGCATTATTTTGTATTTAGTTATCGTCTCGTTTTTATCAGCAAAAAAAGGTTGTTAACGAAAACTATGACGAAAATGATTGGTCAACAACATTGGGTTACAGCTGAAGTGCATTGTGGCTCCAATGGTTAGCTGACTTCTTATAATAAGAATAATCTTGTTCCTCCATCTGCCTGCGACTTTCATAACATTCAAACAGCCGGCTATAACTCGTCAACTTTCACAAAGAGGGATTGAAGTTTAACTTTCAAAATTGTGGCTGATTTAAATCGGCAGGCTCGTGAGCAGACAAAAGAAGCCCTCAGCTCTGGATTTTCAATTTACATTTATGTGTAATACATTCGGCTCCTATCACAGGAAGTGGTGTTTTTCTCAAGAACACTTTAAACCCAGAAAGCGTCAGGAAGGATTTGACATGTGAGTTTCCAATTATGATGCTATCTGTGGTAGCGCTAAGCCACGCTGCTAAGCACACGCTTTGGACACATGTATCAGCCGAGCATGTGTTCCTCTGTCCTTTACAGCTGGTATGGATTATTACCAGTCACAGAAAAGCATCATACTCAACTGAGCGGAGCCTCGGGATAGAATTCTCCAACAATTGAGTGCATGGTGGGGTAAATGTCAAACTGTTTGCGAGCCATCGGTGAGCCGTGGTATTCTTCTCTATTAGCCTAATGTGGCAGAGTTACTCCTCTCGGCTTTGTGCAAATTCATATTGGATTTTTATTAAAACTCAAACCGCCGGTAATAGATGTGCCTCTGGGGTAGCTTTAAAAATCAATTTGCTAAACAGCACAGAATTACCCCCATAATTGTCTCCTTGGACCGCGTTACCCGTCGAAGGTGATTCTCATTTGACTGTGAGTAAACTTTGCCTCGTCATCGCCACGCTTTCCCGCCACGTGTTCCCTCATTACTGTACCGACCCGAGCAGACAAACGGGATCCCGTGCACGCGCCGCTGACAGGAAGCTCAGAACGGCGATCCTGCCTGTCAGAGGGCCCTCCGGCGATTCCTGCTGCTAATGAAGTGAAATATTCTGGCGTCTGAATGTGAAATAGAGCTGTGTGTTTGGACACATGAATATGAATACAATCAGCAAGACTTGGCTCATTAATGAGGCAGGGAGAGCAACCAGCAGACAGGATTAATTAATTACAGAGTGACATTTATGGATAATAACCTTCTGGTGGATATCACGGCTAATGAATATGCATAAGACTATCAAAGGAGGGGAAGCATCCAGCCAAGATGAAATATCTATATTCAGATCCACGGTCGGTCCCGTCACCTGAATCATCAGTGATTTCAGAGCATGTGACGGTTTTAGGCTTGTACGACTGAGTGTTACTGAGGAGGAGAAGTACAGAAATAATCAAAAAAGAGTGTTTGATGGAAAAAAATTTCCATCAAACACTCTTGATGTGCAGAAGCACAAACAGGACAGTTACAGGCGGAAAAATGAGGTCTGTTATGCTAATGTTTTAGCATAGCATAACTGAATCAATGTGCAGAGCTGCTTATTGAGCAATATGGGGTTAAAGGATTCCTGTATTGATCTAATTAACTTTCTGCATTTAATTAATGAAAAAATCATTTCATCCTTACTATTGTTTTATTCATTTTGACAAGAGTATCCAAATTATGAATATTATTATTATTTTAGCCAGCTCTAAAAGTTTGAGCTGGTACAGGGAGGCTTCAACAGGAGCAATGTGCTCTCTTTTGTTTGGTTTTTGTGAGCAGACTGGTTGCAGCATTCCAGACTAATTGAAGCTCATGGTTGCTCTGTTGTGATACGCTTGTGCAGACTGAGTTACGATCCTCTAGCCGGGAGTTTGTGAATTTCTCGAAGGCGTTTTTTGGAAAGGAATGGCGTCATGTGTGATAGTCTGTGTATTTGTGTACTGAGGGATCATGTGAGAAGCTAGCTGCCAGCTCTTCTGTTGTGGATTCAGCTAGGTGTGCCTCTATGCTGAGCTCAGTTTAATAATGTTCATAAGAATGTGAAAATAAATAGATTAGAACGAGGCAACTTTTTCATGTCTGGTATAGTTAAAAAGAGACGAATCCTGAAGGTCATGTTACTTAATGTTCCAGATCTTTTACCATAATGTCCAGACTGAAGCTGGCGGGATGCTAAATTTAAAACCCAAGTGAAGGGACGGAGCGGCTTCAGTGTCCACACCAATGACCTTCTCCAAATGATGATGGATACCACTCGCCTTATCTCATTGTCTCCACTCTCTGCTGTATCAATCACCTGGAAGGAATAATATGAAAAGATGTTCATGGATAGAGAAGCAGTTCACGAACCAATCAGAGGAAGAGAGAGAGGGGGGAGGGGGTTCTGCTGTGTGTGGTGGGAGGTTGGATCAACTCTTCAAAGAGAGGGGAAAAAAAGCTGGAGGAATATACGCCCGGTGCTCCACTACAGTCTGTGAAGGTTCACTGATAGCTTGATGTGGGGATCAGAGAGGAGGCTGGGCGGCTTTACGCTTCATCCTGCTGTTCATGAAACCTGGCTGCTGCCTTCAGCATGCAAAGACTGATGAGAGATGACTCATGTAGCAGCTTACATGTCTTCACATGATGCTAGTTTAGCGATGATGCTGTTGCATGTAACATACCAGCCTGTGGACACTAGACGAATATAAAGGCTGGTGGATGTGTCCAGGCCGTGAGAAGGACGATGATGATACTTAACCTGGTCCTAGGCTTGTTATTGCCATTGATTTGACAGCCTGATCAGCAACCTGCCCTCAGATATCATCTAATTACGCCCTGCTCATGTGAGTCTCACCCCTGCCTGTGTGACATTTGTGTATCATTGTCATATCTGTTCACACTGTGAGTGTGTGTGCTCCTGTCTCCACCCCCTTTCAGAGAGCTGCCTGGCCGAGCAGCAAGAAGGATGAAGCCCGTCACCTTTTTAGCAGCGGCGGTGGCGGCGGAGGTGAAATGACATCTGAGCGCCGTGCCAAATGTGAGTGCAGGTTCCACTCATGCGCTGCTGTCAGGAGTGATCACTGTTATTCCCCCCCCCCCCCCCCCCCCCCCTGGTCTAAACAGGGTTCCAATGCTCACATCTTTTTTTTCCTGCTGCTTTAGAGCAGTGGAGATACGAGGCCTCGCTCGGCAAATCTGATTAGAGGGGCTGCAATAGCAGGGTGTGTGTGAGGAAGGACGAAGCAAGCGCAGCCCTCCTCCTCCTCCTCCTCCTCTCTTCAGAACATAAGAGTGTATTATAGAGTATCATGCTGTCACCTTGGGATGTGATGGGAAATAGACTCAATAGACCGCTACATAAGCTTAATTTTAGCGACCACACAGCCATATGTGATGTGGATGCTGCTTTAAAATGAGATGTCCACTCTGTGAGTGGGTGACAGCTGCTGTTCGAGAACCATCGCTGATGCATACATGGAGCTTCCTGTTATGCATGAAAGCGAGCATTTCTCTGCTTGTCGTGCACAAATTAACATATATAGGAAGACTTATATTTGTAATTGTGTTTTTGCAAGTCATAAAAATGAACCCCTCGTGTGCTTGAGGAGCTGCAGCAGTGTGTGTGTGGAACATCTGTCGTTTCTTTCCCACTTCACTTTCAGAGATGCTCCTGAGGCGCTGACACGCAGGGTGGTGTTTCTAATACATTTTTAACACAGTGCCTGACAGACAGGTTAGTGGAAATAATTCCTGATAATGTACTCGAAAACCAAAGGCAGATCTTTGAGGCAGCAGGTGGTGATTAAATCCACCTTGTTAACTTTACAGTACGAGCTCTGCTGTAGGATGTGCTTTACAGCAGCCTGATGTCGCATGAACTGTGAAGAAGTCGGCGATAAAGCAGAACTTTCATCTGTTTAACGTACTCTGAAGGAGTCTGTAGGTGTCTTTTGGCCCTTTGTGGGTTTTTTTTTGCCCTCCTTTGTGTCTTAAGGTCAACCTGTTTTACCAAAGATCATCTAGAAATATATATTTCTACAAATAAGCATATGCTTATTTGTAGAAGAAAGATCCAGAGTCTCATGAGACATCCCTTGTTTCTAGCATTTATGCTAAGCTAACCAACTGCCATTTGTCTGAGCTTTTACTATGACATCATCACAAGCTTCACTTCCTCCTGCTAAATGATCCAAGCTGGTTAGCAGACATGCTAACTCATAGTCTCGTGCTATTTTCTGTGTGTGGCTGTCATCTGGGCTAACCACCTAGCTAGGATGTCACATGACATCTTGATGGTTGGACCTGACACAGAAGTTGTGATTCCTTCCTTTTCCTAAATACCATCCCTGGAGCGTCCACCACACAACATCTGCTTCTCTTCTGGCTGCCGCCCAACCCACGCTGTGCTGAGCACACACCTCCATGTGTCCCTCCTCTGCTTGTCGTCCACGGATGCTGCCCTCTTCGGCTCATTTCACACCCCCCCCCCCCACCCCCGCTCTGACCTGCTTCTCGGGCCCTCTCGGTGAGACAGCGGCCTGCCTGCCAAGCCACGCCGGGTCACGACTAATGTGACAGAACCAGCTGCTCATCGCTGCTCGACCAGCCTCTCGCCAGCTGTGACTGGATGTAAGGGGGTCGCCTGGTCGGCCTCAGGGCGGATCAGGCGTGTCCTCTACACTGATAAGTGAGCTGAACTGTGCTGCTGAACTTTGATGCTGGAACGGCTGATCAGGAGTTGATGTTTTTTAAAGTTTATCCGTGTGATCTGGCTTTGCCACATGAAAGTAGATCAGAGGGGAGACTGAAAGGAAAGGCCAGCTTTCTGTGAGCAGCATCAAAGTAGATGGATAGCATCTTTAAATGATAAAAAAGCAGGTGTCTGCAATCAGACTTATTGCTTTTGAGTCTGTTCATGTTGATACGGCGAACATGACAGATTTAAGTGACAGTTTTACACTATTTTAATGTCTGGAGGTGCAAAGAATATAGGTACTGGTTTTCCAACTTGATGTCACCCCTCCTCTGTCCAAAATGTGGACTCATGGGTGTGTCCCCTGTCCCTCAGGTAGATGGACTGTCCTGAGAAGCTGCCTCTAGATACAACATATCAACCTAACATATGAAAAATCTGAACTCCACATGCTACATGTGCATTTTTAGAGCTTCTTGGTTGTAATAAGCTGTGTTTTTTACAGATAGTCACCCATTTCTCTGCGTAAAGCTCAGTCAACCTTGTGACCCACTTGTTTAATTTTGTCTCCTGGAAAACTTGCAGACCCACAAATTATATTCGCCAAAGACGTCCCTGTCGGGCATCGACAATCAGTGTAGAAGACAATAGTGAGACAAACAACCCCAGCTGCCTCAGAAGCCACTCTCCAAACAATCAGACACAACAAAAGCAGGAGAAAGGCCCCTCACCAGCACTAATTGTTAATAAGGGGTTTTGACATAATTGATTTTTCTTTCAGTCAGTTCACAATTCTCTCCTGTTGCCGTGGCGTTTGTGTCCTCAGGGTCTAATCTAATGCTGCTGTTTGAACCCACAAATGCTTTTTGCAACAAGCAGCCCAGAGGAGGAGGAGGAGGGTGGGGGGGGGGACTTGAAGTTACTTGTGAACCTCGGCAGACCAGATGTATTTCATATGGAAATGTCAGAGCACCTCAGAGACTTTTCTCATGTAGGGGATGGAAATGCAGACAGCAGTGAATCAGCACGGACTCTGCAGCCGCCATTTTAAACGCAGGTACTTTTAAATGAGGTTAGTTAGCAGCAGGATCTGGTATCAGCCGCCTGGGGGGATGTTGGGAGTGTTAAAAGCCCATGATATGAATAATATGTGTTTATCAGCTGCTTGTTGTAATATTTTATCTTAATGGCGTGCAGCGGGAAATTGCAGTTTTGCATTAATGAGCTTCACACTGAACACAAAGGCGCGTTTGGAAGGAAAAATACGAGGATGACATCTCTGTGTGAATACATTACACGGCAGCTTCATCAAGCTGGAGATGAGATTTCACATCCAGCCGTTCAAATGGGATGGAAACCACTTTATGCTAATTAGCTAAATGTCTTCTCTTCTCTCTTTCTAACAGTAGAAACATATCATCATATTTTTCTGCAGAGAAATTCCTGAATTCTTTGATAGCACGACTGCAGATAAGGCGGTGCAACTTATCTGGGAGCTGCCACACGTAAACAAGCAGAGCTGTACTATCTGGCCTCGCTCTGCTTTATCTCTGCATCACATGAGTGGCTTACTTTAAAAAATATTTCCGCCATTACTTCAGACTGTTTTTCTCACACCTGTTAATGTAAAATCTGAGATTTAGAAATCTTTTTCTGCTGAGACACTTTTGACCTGTGTGGCCTCAGACTCATTTGATGGGTCATTCATCTGGATCCTACTCTGTAATCACAATAAAGGCTAATTACTGTTGCAATTATTGCACATCACATAATTTAATTGGCTCCTGAGATAAATAGAAGTGTCAGAAATTAACCAAGCGTTTAATACTGGCAGGACCACATTTGACCCCCCCCCCCCCCCACACACACACACACACACTAATATGTTGTCTCAGATGGATGTTAGAGTATTAAAGAGTTCTGTGATCGTCACATAGGAACTGCCTTCCCCAATTAGAGGTTTATTTTTCTAATTTTTATTTTTAAAATGTTTTTTTAATTCATGTTTTTCTTCAATTTTGACATTTTTCACAAAATAGTGTGAACGTTTTGTAAATGTATTATTTTTCTCATACATGTTCTACTATTTTGAGTGAATCTTTTTCTGTTTTTTAATTTAAATTTTTTGATGTTTTTGTCACGCTCCACTTACCTCTAACCACACATTCTGTTGAGTCCCTTACTCTGTGTTATTGTAGCACTTAAATCAAAGCATAGGGTTGTCACATCATTAAACACATGAGCAGATGTTTTCAGTATGGCAGCCATGTCAGAGGAATCAGAGAATTACCTCAGAGAGCGTCTGCAGCAGCAGCAGCAGCAGCATCTTCAAAAGTGTTGGCCGAATTTAGGAGTATTTCAGCTATAATTAAAAACGGTAATTGAGTGTCTACTTGCATCCATGTGAGAGTTTTCACACAGCAGCTGGTCGCCTATTTAAATACATTAAGGTATACCAGAAAGCATGAAGGCTTCAGGAGGTTAGGTGAGGGTATGTGGGGTGGAAGCGAGGGTTGAGGGACTGACTGAGGTGTCTTCTTTCCTCCATGTATCCGTCCTGCTGTCGTCTTCTGTCTTGATGTCAGTAAACACTTCTGTGCTCCCTGCAGCATGTCTGACAGTCTGCGCCTGCAGCACCTTTCTTTGTTCCTCTTTAATTTCAAACTTTGTGAGAGTCCCTGACTCTGATTGGAGCTCATTTTTCTGCTTCTGCAAAACACACGGGAGCACAAAATGTTTGCAGTAATGAGTGTACTTTGGTGGAATCAAAGATAGGTCGGAGGTCAACTGATGTCTTTCTTTCAGCAGCGAGCGCTGCTGCAAATAATAAGTGAGTGAAATACAAGGTGCAGAATCTACCTCTGTTCCTACATGTGAAGATAAGACGTTAAACGTTATTTTTTTATCTCCTGGGAGCTCGTTACCCGCTCACACCTGAAGATGGAGGTCAAGAGCCAGTTTTTGGGGGACGTGGCACCCTGTGGTGAGCTCATCTCACCAACTCTCGCTCTCCTTTGCTTCTGTCTTTGTGATAAACAACATCAAAAACTCTCACCAGCTAATTAATGCCGAGAATTCAACCAAAAATAATTACATGAACAAACATCTGAGAATATCTGATCCATTTATCACACTTAGAGAGTGAGCAGTATGGAAATGAGCCTCATGTATGTACATCATCCAAGATGTCTGCCTTTACTGAGTATCAATTAGATTCAGCATGGACTAAAGATCCAGCCCCTTATGATTTCATAAAGGGCTGCAGTTAGCAGCAGCATCTTCCTTCTAAGAAAAAGGAGTTGTTTCTTCCATCCATCCACACATCAGGGTGTGGGGGCAGCAGCCTAAGCAGGGAACCCCAAATCTCCCTCTCCCTGTCCTCCTTCAGTTCATCCAGGGTGGCAGGGAGTTATTTCTAGGCCAGCCTCATCCCAATTTTTAGGCCTCCAGGGCAACCAGCACTGAGCAGCAGCAACTGTACACCAAGCTTCTCTTGGGTGATTAAGCCCCTGGCCCTGAAAGCAGCCACCCTGCAGGGGAAGCTGTTTTTTGGTCGCTTGTTTTCATGATCTTGTTCTGTTGGTCACTGCCCACAGCTCATGGCCATAGATAAGGGTAGCAGCATAGATTTAGAATCTCAGACCTGAGCAGAATCCACATTACTGCTAAATGCTGCCCAGTTCTCCATGTCAACCTCCCGCTCTCTTTTTCCTTCAAGACCTTGAGATACTTGAACTGCGCTGCTCAAGTTTTAAATAGAAAAAGCCAGACACGGTCACACGGGGTGATCCATTCATGTTCATGATTATGTGACAGATTGTTCATTCTCACGTGTGATCAAACGCTGGTCCACATGATCTAGAATAAAGTGGATTTTTCTGCCAAAGGACTCATTGGAATAAGCTGCAGTATGCAGCATGCAGTTTGTGTGTTTTCTGTTGGTTTTAGCATGTTCGCTCATTAGCGTGTAAGTTTGGGTGCATCTGTACTTGCAATGTCTTCCCTCATGTACAGTATGTGGCAGTTTCTCTTGCAAAATTAAGTGAAGCAACTAAGCTGAAGTCAGGAAGCAGGATTCCATCACAAGCTCAGCATGTCCCATGTCTTAAAACAACAGTCCAGAGTGAAACTCGGCACCTGAAGGCATCTGAAGGCTAAAATCAGAGATGCATTATTAACACATGGGGGAGCACAGGTGTCTCTGTGCAAGGGCTGAAATCTGAAAGCTCTAAATTTAAATGGCACTCGAGGGTGCCTCCAAAAATAAGTCCATCCCCATAGGCCTCCATGAAAACATGCCCATCTTCATAGCTTAACAATCTGCATGGTTACAGTCGCTAGGTGGTGCTCCTCCTGCCCTCGTCTGACTTGATGTTGTTGTTGTTCCTTTTCTTCTTCTTCTTCTTATGTATTTCCGATGATGCCTCCTGTAGCTCTGTGAATCTGACTCCGTCCTATTGTAGTTGCATCTTTTTTGACGAATGAAATGCAGTTGCTATGGCAACCCAGCAGACAGGTGACAGTTGGCAAAATTAAGTTTAACCTGGAGTAGCCTCTCCGCTCCTAAAGACAGCAGCAGCAGGACCGTCAGAGTCTGGTGGATTCTTTTTATTTTTTTTTCTTATTTTTGCAAGAGCCTCCCTTTAGCAGGATGATTCGATCAATAAATCTTTTTTTTTTTAGATAGAAGAGCCTCTGAAAATTCCCCTGCTGAAGCACAACATCGACTGACAATACAAATTCAGAAGGAGATGTACTCTGGGGAGCCTAAAATGAGATTGCAAAGGTGGAAGTGGAACATCACAGGAAATTAAAAAAGTGTTGCTACACAGCAAGTAATTACTCTTAATAAGTCACACATAGTGGAGCGACGTCCTCTGAACATGCGCCATCTGTGTGTATATGAGCCAATTAAATAATGTGACTTATCGGAGCCGAAGCCGCCCCTATCGCAGTCCATTCACCTCTCATTATGGCTCAGCAGGGATTTTCTGCAGCACACGGGACTCACTGTGTACCTTAGCTCACATCTAAAGGCGGCTAAGCTTTCTTTTCCTTCAAGCCAGAGGAGAGACGGAGCTATATATATTTATTTTGTGTTGCCTTGGTGGTGATCCGGGGTGCTAGTAAGGCCCAAGCCGGGGGCTTAGCCTTTCTGTGTTCTATTATAGAAAATAGACGATCCTATTACAGTCGCTGGTAATCTCACCAGGGCCAGACTGGCGGGGACCAGGGGGACATCCCGTCCACGTCTTCGTCTCCTCTGGCTGAGGAGGGGGCGGTGGGACGGTGAACGTTGCACACTGACCTTCTGTCTGCAAAACATAGTTATTTCTAGAGCTGTGTATTCGCAAGATTCTGGCAATACATATCACGATACACATGTCACGATACAAATACGATATATGCTGATACTGTAACAAAGACGGTATATATTGCGATTTTATATATATATATATATATATATATATATATATTAAGAGTATGGAAAGCTTAATTATAAGAACATTGCACAATGCAACTGTACTGTTCACATTCAAGTTGTTTTTATGCTGAAAGAGACGGTGTGCACCACAAAAGTAAGATGTTGAAATTATTGCATAAATAATTAATAAAAAATCAATTTGGCCACAACTTAAATCGATACCAGTATCTCCAAATAAAATATCACAATATTTCACAGAATCGATTTTTTCTTACAGCCCTAGTCATTTCTATTAATAATGGCAGCTTCATAAAGAGACTACCTTCATTTTTGATTGGGTGTTATTTCCTGCCTAATCACAGTGTGTTGTAAGAGCTTGTTTTATGAATAACAATGCTCAGAAAATCAAAGATAATAGCTGTGAATGGATCTCAGGAGGAAACGGAGCCTTGTTGCTTCTCCTTAGGCTCCTATAAATTATAGATGGAAGCTGCTTTAACGTTGTGATTTACTTATTTGTATTTTGGTAATCATGTTAAACTGCTATAATCCTTAAGCAACTTGTTATTTCATGTTGTATTTTCATCCTTATCGGGCGATCAGGCTGGCAGGCTGGATTTCTCTGTAATTATCATCACAGCGAATGCACACAGGGCGCTGCTTATTGTGATAACGGCCGCTTATGCAGACTGACGGGCAGAGAGGAAGCCGTCACTCCTTCATTACCGTCAGGTCAGTGCAGCATCACCATGTCTGATGTCATGCCAGTGTGTGGAAACAACTACACAGGGAATCAATTAGAGGAATCTTTGACAAGCAGGAGAATGTTGTTTTGGAAAGTTTCCTGGCTCGGCCTCAGCGGTGTTCATGTAGAATCAAAAGGTTTTTTTCTGTTTTTGGCGTTCGTAAATCATCATCATGCAATCAAAGGACTCAGGTATGATCTCAGAAATTCTTTAAATTGAGCTCACACACTTTCCTCTGCCTGCTAAACCTTTCTGGAAGCGTCTCCTACTTCAAAAGTTTTTCCTAAGTAAGGAAAAAAAGTACAAATTATATTGCAAATATTACCTTTTTTATATCCCAGGTCGGCACACAGTCTGACAACACGCACTGTGAAATTGTTAGGAAAAGCTAACTGGCACCCAGCGGTTTGTCCTCCCCTCATGTAAGTCAAATTATTAGCCAGTTCAGTGGACTGGTTAATGACATAGTGGTCTATTACTCTCATGTCTGTAAACAGAGGCACATGTTGCTGATGCCAGAAATCTGCCCATCACAAGTTTTGCCTCTATGACGGGAGTGTCCTAAAAGAAAGAAAAGAAAAGACGACCGAAACAGGTGCTGCTGTCTGTTTATGAGACACAACAAACCTTAGTAGGCCCTGTGTTAACTGCAGGTTGGACTCAATGAACACTAGTGTCCATATCCAAGATGGCAGACTAGCAAAACATATCATAAGTTCCTGTTCTTAGGATGTACACATGGGGACTGTTTAACATGGTTATCCATAGTTGCTGCTTTCTATTGGTATCTATGTTAAGCTAGACAGACAAGTCATAACACTGCCTCCTCCATGTTTGACTGAATATGTGCTGCTTTGGATCACGAGCTGGTCCCTTCCTTCCCCAACTTTTCTCTTGATGTCCTTTTGGTACGAGTTCATCGTGGTTTATTAGTCCAAAGAATCCTATTCCTGACCTGGGCGGCTGTTTTTCTGTCCAGTCTTGAGCATGATCAGGTGTTTGCATCAGTTACTTGGTCACTGATGATGTGACTGGTCATTCTGGTGTGTATAGATCTATACTCTCTGCTCATTTTCAGCCATATGCTTCATATTGCAGGTGGATAATAAGCCAAAACATACAGCAACAAGCTAACCCACAGTTTAGAAGTACTAGAAGTAGTTGCAGATTATGATTAATGTGTGTTATCATCTATCCAATAAAAGGCATACATATTATCACTACTAATACTAATACTGTGTTGCAGAGTTCTGCATGTGATATTTTCATAGTTGGCTTTCCTAATACCTTTTCATTTATCCGTGTAATTTTATAGGTTCCCTTGCTGAGCGAAGGAGCAGAAATGAAAGCATTTATTTCCCTGAAAGGGCACGCGTTCACTCTCCTGTGCCAAATTTTCACCACAAAGTACCTTTTTAAAAGCAGTTTTCCAGCGAGTCCTCCTCAAGGGAACATGGTGCCTCTGGGCGTTTCCATGTAAATGCCTTGGTAAAGACTATTTTCATGCCACTTTTGCTTTATTAGACAGTTGACAGTAAAAAAAGGAGTGTACGCTGAAAAGAGCAAAAGTAACAAGCAATAAAGGTCCTGGCTGGGTTTTAAAGTGAGAAAACTGATTTTACATGGCGGCTGCTGAATGACAGTCCGACCGTAGGGACAGTTCTTAAACTTCTCTCTGAAAGCTGTGACTACACAGTTTGTTGGGCCATTTAAAAAACTGTATCCTTCACAATGGAGGCCATCTATCAGCTCCGCCTCATTTTTTAATCCCAGGTGACTGAGGCATCTGTCAGGATGACTGAACGTCGATAGAGCGGTACAGCAGGCAGACAGGAAGTGGAGGAGGTGATGCACATCCGGACAGGACTGATGAGGCAGCGTAGATATGATCAGCATCGCTCAAAAGCACGTTTAGGATGCACGGAAACTTCATAAAGCATTCTTCCACCTGATGGATAACAGTGTCTGTGGTGTGTAATGTACTGACAGATGTTGCAGTGAAAAACAGGAAATGCATGAGAGAAGCCCGACACTATAGCAGACACCAAGGAAACTGGTGATTCTGCATAAATATGAGCCAAAAATAGACAAATATATAGTGATAGCAAGCCGTCATAGCTAAGATGCAGCGAAAGCATGATACTGCCACCACCATGCACCTTCCTCTTACCCCAGTGAGCTTTTACTTTACTGCTCCAGTGCCCACAAGCCTGTCCAGATGATACCTCACCTCATAATATGTGTCCAACACAGGATGTGTGTGTGTGTGTTTAGTGGCCTTTCATGCTGGAGATCATATCCAGGATCTTTCCTTGTAACCTTCTGTTTACATGCAGTGCTGTAATTATGTGCATTATGGCTGCATTTCCTCGTACATGCGCAAGACAGTGAGGTTGATGTCGTCATTATTATTGCAAATGTTGCACAATAAAAGCCATGTTTATGAAGGCGTTTTTCTATTGATCGAAACAGATGTCGATCTGTTGTATTTATTAAAAAAATACATTTAGCGGTGTCATTTTGGTGCTCGTATTGTGATGCTATAACCTTATTGTCTCATGAGGAAATGCAGTGTAAGCGTATTTTATCTGATGTTTATTAGTTGTGTACATTTTTATAGGGTGAGGTCTTTGTGTAAAATATGACTTTACATCATTGCATGAGAAGCCTATAAAGTTAATAATAAAATGCCCATTAGTGCATTAGCATCGTAGCAGTGCTACAGCATGTGACTGTGCTGTGAAAGCCTGTAAACCTGCTCCTGTATGCTCGTTAACAGGCAACACACACACACATGCACACACCTGGACGTCATACTGTAAATTCCTCCGGCCAAACGGTACAGCATAAACGTCGTAAAACCAATTTGCTCTTGTCTTTGAAAAGACATTATAATTCATCACAACCTGCAAATCTCTAACTGCTGCATTATTGATTAATATCCCTAATTGCTAATACATAATGAATATTAATGGTAGAACCCTAATTAGCATGGAGAAGGCCTTTAGCACTTTCTAAGCTGTCAGTGCAAAGAATTGTGGTTAGAAAAAAGAACCGTTGTAAAGGTGATTCTGTGCAAACATTTGCTTTTAGTGACATGAAAATGCTACATGAAAATCACTGATTTATATGTAGAATGAAATGGAAATCTGAGTTCATGCATGCAGTCCAAATGGTTGTAAACAAAGTGGCAGTAAAAGGGGGTCAGGGTCATGAGATTTAAAAGACTGCAGGGTCACTTCCTATAAACCGGTGCCACCGTATTAGCAATCCAATCAGACCTCCGCTCGTTGCCTCTGTTTTGCTCTTTTTTGTATAAAAGCTGTTAAAATGCCCGTAAAGGTGAGAGGAAGCACCGCCTGGATGCTTAAGCAGCCGCCCTGGACGTCCACCTGCATCTACTCCTGTCCTCTTTTGCTTAATTAAGATACAGATGTCGGTTAATGAGAGCGGACGCCGCTAATGAGTGATGCTAAATCCGACGGGTCACAGTTGGCAGTGCGACATTGGCTGCGTTTGATGGTGCTGGCTCACGTGTGCATGCCCAGGATGATGATGTATTTGTTTCTTTGTTTATTTTCTGTCAAGTTGTAACTTTATTTTAATCATTATTTCTTCACTATAACTGTAAAACTGTGAATGTGGCAGACATGACTATTCACATCCTCCCACCATGCACCAGGCTAATCCAAGACCTCCATAAAGCATGTGCTGGGCCTTAGCGTCACATCTGTCATTCTGACGTCTGCTAGCGTGGTCTGGACTGTCGGGTTCTAATCCATCTGTGCTCTGCAGAGACAGTCTGCTGCCAACTGGATCTTCGCTAAGCCTTTGGAGGAGCCCCGCTCGGCGGCAGCTCCTGCCAACTCACTGAAAGTTGTTATTCATATCTCACCGTTTATTCTAGCACTTCTTCTTGTTTCTCATTGGTTAAATTGTTGTCTGTGATGTTTTGATGCAGGAGTCTATAGGAAGCTTTAATCCTGAGCACCAGAGGCCGAATAAGGCCGAAGACTTTGATCTCCCTCATGCAAAAAAAACTCAGCAATTTTCCACTGCGGATTAAAAACTGCTGCTTTTCTTCTGCTGTCCGTCCATGTGTATGGACTTAGGTGTGGACGAGGTCTGCTGGGGACCAGACAGCTCCTGTGCTGTGTTTACAGATGAACGATGGGGCTGTGTCAGAGCCCAGATTCCTAAGAAACCGCAGAGAAGTGTGAAGTTCACATAATGAGTCATTACCAAAAATTAACAGCCGTGATGATGGCCACTGTAATAGCACATGATGAATCCGCTAATAGTCTTCATATTGTCATTAGATTTCCTCCACATCTTTGTGTGGATGAATGCAAGGATGGAGGTCATCAGGACAGAAGTGAGTGTTGAAACAAAACTGCTCTAATCAATATTAACAATGGATCTGATTAGGCTGTAGAGACGAAGACACTGCTTGTTTTATTAGCATGTTAGCATCTTGTGTTTTGGTGGTGTAATTACATGGAAGCCAACAGAGCTGAAAGAGAGTAGCCTTGACTTGATTTTCTCTTCTGTTTTAAATATGGCTTTTATCACAAGTGAAAGGATTTTGGAATGAGACCTTCAGACATCAAAATCACAATGCAAAGTGTATTTGTGACAATAGACAAGAATGTGGTGCTTTTCAGAGCTCCACAATAACGGAGATTTCATTCAAGTCTGAAGGGCTTAGCCTCTGACACAGTTTGTTTTCAGGCCGAATGGAAGATTCCGGGTGACGAAAGTAAAAAGACGTGAGACAGAAGTGGAAATTGGATTGGTTGAAAGGTGTGACAGCGAGTGCAGCAAAGACAGATCAGGTCATATTTCATCAGTGTGTGGACACTGAGGGACAGGAGGAAGTGTCGCAAGGCCGGCAGAGAGGCCGTGAAGGGCCATGACGCCCAAGCTTTAAAAAGACTGTCAGCACAGGGTTTGTGAAGCCATCACGTCCACAGAGGGGAAAGGATCGAATGTTTCTGCTGCTTTTAGATCTCAGTGTGGGATTAATTATGAGTTATTCATAAAATCACACCTTAATAAATAATATTAAAATGATTGCAATACCTTTGTTCAGCTTCCTCTCCATAAAGCTTCTATAATATAACTTGTGCCACCCGGTGGTAGCAGCAAAAGTTGCACGCTGAAGATTTGATTTGAAAATTTACAGCGACATTTCGACCCACCTAGAAAACAGGAAGTAGTTGCTCCAACAGGAAGTGATGTAATTGTTTTAATGCAGTGCAAGTGTTTGACCCACATAACCCATAGAGTCTTGATGTTTTTAGTCCTGCCTTTTCTTGATTGTGATTAGCCAGTTAGAGGATGGAGGAGCCTGGGCCTCATTATTGTGGGTTGTAGTTAAGTGCACACACACTCCTTCAGACACATTTTTGAGCAGGGTTGTGATGTTTTAACTCGCCTCCTCGGCGGCAGCAGCAGGATTGGCAGCAACGAGAGGCAATTTGTTGTGGAGCAGCAGGTGGTTGGGTTAATTGCCCACGGTGCAGCTTGGAGAGAAAGCGCCTTGCTGAGTGTGTAGTAGCGTCTTGCACTGGCAGAGCTTACGTCCGGATAAAGAACAGCAGTAAGCATATTGTCACGTCCCACTTCGCCACCCTAATCAGTACTGCTCGGCGCTCCCATTGTTCAGTTGAACTGGCTCGCTTCCCAGAGGAATTCTCTCTTTTCTTCTTCTTTCCTAGTGCCACCCACATCTTCTTCTTTTCACCGCCTTTCATCTCCAAGTTCTCGCTCCATCTCCCCGCCTTTAGCATTGAATTCCCATTTCTTAGGATCAGTCCTTATCTTCCTCTTTCCTCAACTCTCTGTGCACATTTCCCTTATTTCCTGCCCTTCCTTCCTCTTCCTCTCTGTCGTTTCCTTCTTCTTCCAGAAGGATTGGGGATATTGATGTAAACACACACACAGAGCTCTGAGTGTTCCTTAAGCTGCTCTGCAGGCCTTTCTCCTTTGTCCCAGCAACTGTAGGAAGAGGCTTGATTTCCAATAGGCTTATCCCAGTGCCGCATCCACACAAAGATGCTGAGGGGGTTTGATTAGATGGCTGCGGGCCTCGGCCGGACTGCCTGGCTGTCAGTGTCACGGCTCCACCATGGTAATGGATCAAAGAGACGTAGGCGTCGCAGCGGAGAGGGAGAGCTGTAATTAAAGCATCTGATACGAAAAATAGAAGTGGAACTAAAAGGCTTTGTGTGGCTGGAATAAAGGAATGTGATCTAATGAAAGTGATGATGAAGTGTGGACATGAATACGGAGCTGCTCGTACGAGTGATGACATGAGGTGTGAAAAGCAGTGTCTTCGCCATGGCAACAACAATCCAAAAAGCGGTTGTGGCATCGATGCTGCATCACCTAGCAAAGATAATATGGTGTAAAATTCAAAGTGTCCAAATTGCTGTGCGCCCTCTTGTGGTTGCATCAGAGTAGTGCGACCCATTCACCATCTGTGAGGAAACCGCAAGGGCCCTCTGGAGGGGTTACATCTAACATCTGGCTTGGGAGCGAGGATGTAGGAGTGTCTTATTCTGAAAATCCAGGTTTGGATGATTGGATGTTATCCTCCACAGTGATCAGAACATTGTCCATAGCAACGATCAGGTGTGCAGAGAAACTGTATCTTAAAAAAATGAGACAGATTTAAAAAAAAAAAAAAAACACTGAAAACATGAATTTCACATATAACAACACTTTATTTCATGCTGAAGCTGTGAAGCTGTTGTCCTTTAAGAGGGACAATCATGCTCATGTAAAGCATCACAACAGCAATCGCAAACTGCCGATCCATCTCTAACCCAGGCTCACTTTTTATCTGTGGAAACTCTCTGAAATCTTGACCAGAATTTCAAAATAAAGTTCAATGAGTATCGGAGAATCCTGAGCATGCAGCCTGCATTTGTAATGTTCCAGGCGAGGTAGAGGAGGTGAAGCTTGGGGTAGCTGCATGCTCTTCCTGGATAGAACAGCACGTTCTACCCCTTCCTTTATAGACTGAAAGTACATTAGCACAGTGACATTTCTTTTAGCAGCAGAAGGCGTTTGTGTTGATGCTGTTTGTGTTTTTGTAACACTTTGTCTCTGTGTTTTTCTCCCTAACCTTTCCCTTCAAAGTGGCATGAAAGGCACCCGTCATGCCTGACAATCAAAGAGCAACAACCAAAGCCCCGGTCTCTCTGGTGTGCTGTTGTCATTTTAACTCTTTTCAACGACAAAGCAACACAGCCCTTCAAAACTCACGGCCAGTCTTGATGAGTGCATGGCAACTCAGGAGATGTCGGTGTTAGGGTTTACTTTTTGTCGTCCGTTTTTGATGCGAACGTGTCACAAAGTTGGAGTGATTGATCCCGTGGCAGAGATGGGAGCCAGACTTCCTGTGCAGAAGTAGCCATGTGTGTTAAATCACCTATCGCCATGCTAACTGCTAGCTTCCTACTGCTATCTGTTGAGTTACCACATCATAGGTGACTGGCACCTGCCAAGCTGTCCTATTTATTTGCATGGTGACTGACTCATTTTTGACTGTAATTCACGTCATCCATGAAGCTGTGAACATGGATGGTGCACACAGCTCAGGCTGTCAGAGGTGCATCACATTGGGATTGTGTAGCTCTGATGAGGGGGGGGGGGCACGCAGAGGATAGAGACATGCTTGAAAGGTTAAGGTATTGAATTTTACTTCCTGACAGCTGTGTGACCTTTTGGCTCTCAAGAGGGACGAGACAGAGATGGATTTCGCAGTTGCCCGCCTCGCTCGCCACCGCTCCTCCCACAGGGTTAAGAATTAATGCTTCTTTTTTACCTCTCTGCTGAGCAAGGAGACTCCAGCTTTAACTGTGTCTGGAGTGCAGCGTGCTGAAGGAAGAACGATCAAAGGAGGATCGCGCGTTAGCTTTCTCGTTCATTTGCACTTTGGCAGGCTGTTGAACCTGGCACAGTCTGGACAGTTCAAGAGAGACGGCAGCACACCCACACAGCAAATTGCACCCGACGCCCTGTTTTCTGTCTTCACACCTCCTGCTATACATAAATATATGCAGCATGACTGGGCCAGTTCCCATGCTAATGCATGAATACCAATGTCTTCTTCTGTGGATCCTTTGGGCAGAGTTACAGTCTCAGTGGCTGGAAGGTGAAAGTTACAAATCATAGTTTTATCTGACGGCCTCCATGGCTCTTCACAGGATCTCCTGCTGTCTTTAGGAGATACGAGATATGAATACACCTCAATGAGCCGAGCTCTTTTATCATTTTACCTTCAAGCTGTGTTTTTTCCCGCCTTAAAGTTGACTGACTCTCGGCTTTGCTGCTGCTGTGCAGTGTGTGTGTGTGTGTGTGTGTGCACGCGCAAAGTGGCGAAGTCACGTCTCGCTTCTCTAGATAGAGTCCAAATGATGGCGAGTGATTTTATTCTCCATCTATCTTTGGCATGCCTCCTCTCTGCGCTCCATTACTCCAGCCGGCCCACTGAAGCATCTACATGAAGGGCCTCATTGATTCCTCATGCGGAGGTTAAACACTGATGCTCTGCTGGACAAAAGATGGAAAACAAGCCCAGCCGAGCATCCACAGAAAGCCACTAATGTGTTTTTCTTGGAGGATTTAATTGGCAGAGGTGGAGGTCGGCGGTACAGATTCACCTTCTTATCCAGGGACACCTCACGGAGGGCCCGGCTGAGCCTCCACACTGCTGCAGTATTTACAATTCACAGCATTCGGAGTGTTCACTATGAATTCTTCATGAGCATGTTAAACTATCCTAAAAAATAGTTTCTTTTTATTTATGTGAGCAGCATGTCTGCAGGAATGGACAATAGTTTTTTACAGGGAAATATGAAAAATAATACTTTTTGTTGGCTAAAATACACAGAAGAGCTTTATTTTCTTACTTTATATTAGGCTGCATCAAGAACCCTTGGAAGTCTGGGTTTTCTGCCTTCCAGGTCTAATGCTTTTTCAGCAAAAGCAAAGTTGCTGAAACTTGAGAGCAAAGTTGTCACCAAGAATGCACTTATAAATCTTAGAGGTTGGAAATTCCAACCTTGGACTGTGTCTTGAATGCAGCACCATATAGAGTTTGGCTAAATTGTTTTTTTTTGGTCATGGTGACATGACCTCACATTCACTCTCAGTTACTTTTGTGCACCATGTTGGACTATTTTTAGCGGTGGAGGGATACCCATTTGACAGTCAAGTGCAGCAGCCTCATGACCTCCCACTTACACCACTTGAATATCTATGAGCTGCAGGCTAGAAGTCACATCTGTGATGGAGAGACAAGACGGCAATGTGAAGATGTGATAAAGCAATTTTACATAAGAAACAGTATCTGCGAGCCTGCAGTGTTTTAATATCTGCAAACAGCCGCCCTCACAGTAACCCGCTGGCCCCTCTGTGGCCCTGCAGCTCTTTCCTCTGAACATGTCCTATGAAAGGTTAAGAGGACGGGGCAGGAAGATTGACAGAGTGCCTGAGATGTGGAAGTGAGGATGTGGAACTGTTTCAGTTTCATTGGTCTGTGGGGAGCATGCTGAGAGCCACAAGTTCAGAGAAGTGGTGTCGCGACCTCGTCTTTGTTGTCTCCTTCATGGCTTGCCTGCAATCTTTATTTAGGCTTCTGATATGCTTCTGAAAATATCACTAAATATAAAAAAGTTTGTATGTTTTTAGAAAACCAGTTTGTTGGCTTTTTGGTGTTGTATTTAGTTGTATAAAAAACAATTTCAAATATCGGTAAAATAAAGTGAGTGAGTATGAACAGAAAAATGAGGCTGTTGGCTTTTATAAGATCTTTACCTTTACCATCACCTTTAATGTAGTTTTTTTTTTTTAAATAGGATTAAGCAACTAAACCTCCTCTTTGTTTTCATAGTTTAATAAGCTCACACTCCATCCAAACAATATGTTTTTATAGGAAAAAACAAAGGCTTCCACTCAACTGTATTATGTTACGCTCCTAAAGGAAATGACAAAATGCTGTTTGGTTGTGCTAGCGGTGAAACACAATTTTAAGAGAAAGCGATTTATGTAAAAATCCGCTGATTTAATTTTCTCTGACTATTGTCTCGCATGACGAATGGCGCTGTCTTTGTTTCTTGAACTCTCCTTTGTGACAAGTTTTCTTTTCTCCCCGCAGCCCTGAAACATCCGTAATTACATTTCCCCATCTGTCTGCTTGCACAATCCCCCATACATCACCATCACAACAATTCCATTAACTCCCACTGCGTTAAATAAAGAGAGGACACAGGAAGGGGGGGGGGGGGGGGGGGGATGTTCGCGTTCATAAACAAATAAGAGATGATGGCATTCAGCCGTTCAGAGGAAACCTGTGATGAGGTTAATCCCTCATCCGTCCTCTGTCTTCACCATAATGCCCTTGGCACTGGTGAAACCCCCCCCCACAAGATGGTGAAGTGTAAGGCAGGCGACCCCATAGGAGGTAATTACAGTGAGTTTAAAGCACGGAAGTCTTCGAATAAGCTAGGAAAAAAAATCGTTGATTAAACGACAGAACCAATAATGACCGAGTCCTTCAAGACAGTGATGGGAATCTCCTGACAAATTACTGTCAGGGCTCCAGGCGGCCAGGAATACACACTGAAAGTGTGTGTACCTCTGTAGAATACATGTTTACAGGCTTGGATTGGTGACAATTTTTTTAATTAGCGTAGCTTAGCATAAAGCCTGTGTTTATGTGGCATCCTCATGTGGTTTTCCTCTTATCTGGGGTCGGATCAGAAGGGAAAGCAGCCTACACAGGGAAACCCAGACCTCCTCCTCCTCATCCAGGGGGATACCGAGCCGTTCCCTGGCAAGCCAACAGATATAATCCCTCCTGGGCCTGCCCTGAGGTCTCCTCCTGGATGGAGTCATCCAGAATACCACACTGGATATGTGCCCACAGGGCATCTGAAACATGTGCCTGAACCCCCTCGTGGAGGAGCAGCAGGTCTCCTCCAATGATACAGCTCCTGACCCTGTCTCTAAGGTGAAGTCCAACCACCCAAACTAGTCAAATGTAGGTGACTAATCCAATAAAATCCTTCTCAGCAGTTTTCGTGGCTGCCATGGTAACAAAGACAAACACACTGTGTCTAACCTGTCTGGTGCTTCCGCTATGTGCTCAGAATATTGTCTTGTAATTCCTGCATGAGTGAAGTGTGTCTATAAAGTGCAGATTAACTGCTGACACCCATCTAATGTTCTGATAAAGCCCAGAAATAATGATGGATATGTTTTACCCACGAGGCTTAAAAACACTGGTGAAGCACTCACATGCACAGCGATGAGCAGAGATGGATGGTCGGCTTAATATAGTGCACCTCAGACGAAGAGGAACGCGGTACAAATTGGAGATGGATGTACAGTCAGAGCCAAGATCAATAATAAAGACTTTCATTTCCAAACAAGACGAGGCACCGGGGAAGCTGATGTATGGACGCGGTGCTGATGTACAGCAGCTATAGAGAGAGAGCCTGACCTGTGTGAAGAATGACCTGCGACAGCCAATTAGATCAGAGGGAGTGCAATGACTAATATAAAATTATAGAAATCTGTGTTTCTCCGTCCTTTGTGAAGCCTCACAGTGGAGGCCTGTCATCCAATGTGTGCCGTGGAGTAATTACAGGACCACACTGCGTTTTGTCCTTGGTTAATAGAGATTAATAAGATAATTTCTGCATGCAGAGGGGAATGAATTAATGTACAGTTTTCTGACCTTAATGTCTGCAGCCTCTAACCGCGTCAGAGCTGTATTTTTAGAGGCCATATTTATTTTTTGTCCTTACAGAGAGGAAATTAGAGTCCAGTCTGCGTGTGTTAGGGTGAGAGTCTGTCTATGCTTTATTATGAGTTCCTGTCATGCTCTTTGTTCTTCCTCACATTAGAGGAAAGGCCTTGTAAACAGCGTTTACAGCGATATGTGTGACATGCAGGCTTCATGTTTAGTCAGTATCAGTGGGATCCATGCGGTGATCTTGCATACACTGTTTGGGCAAATGTGCCATTGAGTCAGCCTCATGAGTGGCCACTTTGGGTGGCTAAGACTTCCTGTTTACCATGATGTGCTGCTGCTCCTGTTGCCTAGCAACCCACAGTGGGTATTGACATTTAAAAGTTCTTGTGTAATTGCCCATACTGTTTGTCGGCGGTTTGGTTAAGAGCTGTTGGAGGCTTTTATCTCCCTGTAATCACAGTAAAGAACATCTACAAGGCTCTCCACACTCTGATGTAGAGCTGCTGTGCATATTTCCAAAGAGCAGCTATAACAGCGTTTCCTTGGTCTGCGTGTTTTCTAGAAAATCAAAGTAATTTGAGGATACTGAATGTATTAAGAAGTAATTTTATAGTGTGTCATATAACTTTGTTTTGGTAAGGTGACCATCTGGTACGAGATGGTCATAAATTCAGACTAAGGACAGCAGCACCTTTGACCTGATAAAAGCCAGATTTTAAAGGAATGTGTTTTTCTCCTGAAAAAATAATGATGATGCCGTTTAAACAATTATTTGTGTGTGTTCAGCAGCAAAAAACACCCTGAGCATGCACTGCTGAGGTGTGTCTGTGTGTGTGTGCACCACCTTCACCCCAGCCACTTGATACACTCACACAGACACCGCATCACTTCCATAATGCTCTCTAACGCATTAAGCCTCTCATCCCCATTCAGGCCTGCTGCCTCCTTGTGCTCTGTTCCCCATTTCAATCTGCACTCTCTGTAATAGAGTTCACTATCACCCTCTCCCAGTGGGGCAACTCTGCCTCCCAGCCAATCTCTTTAGCTGTATGTTTTTATACTGTCCCCGGGTGCGAGTCAGGGGTCAACAATCAAACACACACACACACTCAATAACCCCCTCCCCCACCCCTTGGTGCTCCATCAGTGCTCCAGGACCACGCTGCCGCCTCTTTGCGTGGCGGATCGCAGTGTCAACAACGTCTTCATGCTTCGCACAGGGGTGTATAAGTGTGTGCATCCCAGCAGAGATGTGTTTTCCTGAGGGTCACACTGTGCTACTTCACCCCCAGTGTGTTCTGCAACAATACGAACCAAAATTCCTCCACTAAAAAT
Source organism: Parambassis ranga (assembly GCF_900634625.1). Taxonomy (NCBI): domain Eukaryota; kingdom Metazoa; phylum Chordata; class Actinopteri; family Ambassidae; genus Parambassis; species Parambassis ranga. The sequence goes on from NC_041023.1 coordinate 41,571,446, forward strand.
TAAAGTTAAAATTTTGTATAAAGTTAAGTAAGAAAAAAAACATTGTCAACAAAATCCTGATTCTCTGTGCAAGTAGAAGGGTATAATTGACCGAGTATTTAGCTAATCTGCATGCTTTCTGCCGTTCATGTGAATAGGAAAAGTTGTAAAAAATCTGTTGTTCTGCAGAAAGACGTGATGAGAAGTTCTCTCTACATCTTGGGGGTCACAGGTTTTTGGCATATTTGCAGGGCGCCTCGGGGACTTGGATGCATTTCTTTGCATTTCCCTATTTTCAAACTTAAAAGAAAGTCGTGGCCGCCATTAATTTCTGTCACAAACAATTCAAAATCATGCAAAGCTGATTGGAGCTCTTCATGAGGGTGTGTCGGTGAAAACGGGTGATTGAAAACACTGTTTGTTTAGCAAGGCGCGCTGATCAAAACCAAAAGCCATGCTGAGATGTATTAATCAAACCCTGTGTGTGTGTGTGTGTGTGTGTGAAAAAAGGCCTTTGGCTGATCAAAAAAAAATGAAAAAAAAAAAAACACACATTGATTAAAGGCAGCGTGATGTCTGTGCTTCCTGCTAATGGCCAATTTCAGAGTGGACATTTGATCCTATTAGACTCCATGTAATGAAGATGGACTGCTGTTTAGAGATGATCATGTGACTGCAGTTGAGGACAGGGTCACATCAGATGTTGCATTTTTTGTTTTTTAAAGTATCCCACAGTTTTTTATGCTAAGCTAACAAACTCCACTGACTAAATAAGCCATGAAGTTTTGCTTTTTTGGATATATGGAACATTCTGTGCTTTCTTCCCCCTTGGGTGCTCATGCTGATTCTTCTGTTTGTCCAAGAGTTCAAACCAAAGTGGTCTCTTGGCAACTGGCACCCTGTTGTATTCTATTTGAAGGAATAATAATTAGTCATTATAATTAATAATTAGTAATAATAATTTCATCTGGAGCGGGGCCATTCTCAGGCTTGGCTCCCACTGCATCTTGGTAGTGCATTTAGGGTCACCGGGGTCTCTAGCTGGAGAGGGGAGGGGGTTTGGTTCTCGCCAAATAAAACTGTACACACATCTGGGGACCTTGGATGAAATCCTCATGGAGAGGGACCATAAACAATATTTTATCCCCTTTTGCAGCAGTCTGGCGTGGCTGTAACATCAGGCTGCATGGATGTCATTCTCATTACTTACTTGTGAAGTTAGGCCTCCTTTACAAAGTATAAAAGTGGGTCATTTGATACATCGGCTTTTGGAGAAATATTGGAATTGTGCATAATTTAGAGGCAGAGTGATTGGAAGAAGAAGCTGACATTTGACGAATGCTGCGGTGGAGCCAGTCGATCAGATCCGACTGCAGATAAATAATAGAGCCTGTTAATTTGAATTTACCGTTGCAGCTTTAACACAGCTGGGGTTGGAAGGTGTTTGGCTTGGAGCTGACACTCAGGAAGCAGTGGGTGAGAGATGATGTTTTTAGAGGATGAATGGCTTTAGATGGATACACAGCTGGGATAGAAGCACTGACCTTTCAGATAAAGGAAGGGCTCTGTCACCAGTGGGCAAACCAGACGACTCCTGTTGCATATTTTGAATACATATTACAGTATACTGACATATGTAAGTGTAACTTATTTATATTATGGCATGTTATTTTGACATTTTTACTTATAATGCACGTAATTGTGATGCAATGCAATGCTCAGTCGTGTGACCCGGCTTCCTATGTGCAGAGGATTGTGGGTAAAAATTGCCAAGCGAGCATGCAGGGCCAATGCAAATGTTTTTGTCTGAGCTGATGATAACATTGTTGCAGGACCTCCAGCTGGTCACTATCACACCACAAGTGTCATTTGTCAGTGTTTGGTTGCTTTTGTGTGGAGATGTTCTGTTGGTGCATGTACCATGTGCATCTGACACATCATCTTAGTCCATCTTGGCTACAAAAGAAAACATAAACATCCCTACCATTCGGTGCTAATTAGACTCCTTATGATGTAACATCTGTTTTTGTAGAGGCCTGAATAAGACTTTTGAAATGTCCATGTATGGAGAGCTACTAGAGGGTCGAGCAATATTAAGCTGGAGTTCTTAGCAGCACCTTGAGATGCTTCTGGTGCTTATTAATCCAGAGAATGCAATGAGGTTAACAGAACTGGTTGGTTCAATAAGCGCCATCACATGGAGGAGACTCTTGCTGGTACTCGCAGACAAGTCCTTGATTTGAAAATAAAAGTGTGTTCTTCCTTTTAACCCTGCATCCATAAAGTGAAATTGTGTAAACAAAGGTTTAAAAAGCATGTCTGTTTAAATATAAAGTGGAAGCATTTAGAATAATGCTGCTAAATGTGTCACTGCTTCTCATCCTCCTCTCTATAATAGTCTGTGTTAATCCAATCTGCCTGTCATGGACAAGTCAGTGTTTGTGTGTAAAATTCACATTCAGAGTGTCAGAGTGTGTTTCATGCTTTATTTCTATGCTCTAATGCCTCTTGGTTATTTGTTTTATGTTTCTTAATGCATGACACTGAATGGAATTTTGCACATCCAGGCGCGTCGCTAAGCAGATGTATGCATTTCATCCTTCTTAGATTTCAATCTGTGAGAGTTTTTTTGCTTAAATTTTGCAGTTTTTGGGAGAAAAATGCTGAGGTTGCTATTTTTCTTTAGCTTTTTTGCTGATAAGAAACATGTTTAAATATTATTATTACATGTAAAGTGACCTTCTTTAAAGAGAACCCTTTCATAGAATGCTAATGCTAACACTGGATGTGCAGATGAAGCTGTTAGACATTAATTATGGATCCTGCTGCCTTCATGAAGTGCTTCAGCAGCCCAGGGAGAGTACGTTTCATGCTGAAAAATGAAAAATGTTCAAGGGCCACTCAGAAGTCTTTCACAGGCCGCGAGTGGCCCCTGAGCAAGAAGTTTGAGTGCCACTGATCCACAGTAACACGTGTCGTCTGAGGCCATAATTAACCGAAGGAGTCGGTCACTCTGGCAAGACTATAAAACTTTTTTTTTCCCTCCCTGCATGTTTGCAAAGCGATAAGGAATATTTCACTGAAGGTGTGATGGGTTCCGAATCACACATAACAAATGCAGGTTGCAGCTGCTGAAGGCTTACGCTTTAGTGTCTGAACTCATCCAGGAACACATAAGTGAAATAGGGGTCACCGCACTCCTCTGTAGTCACACAAAGTTGTGTGTGTGTGTGTGTGGCGAGTGAATAAAAACGCGAGGCGGCAAATCTTTGGGCAAATCCTGTGCAGTCTGTTTCCTTTGAAAATACTGCAGCAGCTCACTCTTCATGTGCTATTTTTATAGGAGACAACAATGGCTGACCGCCTCCTCTCTTCTCGTGCTGCGACAAGCAGATGCTGACATTTGTTACCTGGGTTTTAGAAATGAGGTGCTGTTTGAGGCCCATTGGCGAAGATGAATATTTTCCACATTCTCCTGCACTAAAAGGCATCACACAGTGCATTTGTCACTTCAGGAAATTTGAGCATACGCCGTGCTTTGTGTGTCGGTTGCTGAGTGTTACGACACCTTAAGCCCACGCTGAACAATGGCGGCTTTATCCAAATCAGGTCGTAGCATTTACATAGAAATTGGTTCTAGATCGGGAGATGGTCTCTCTCTCTCTCTCACACACTTTCTGTGTCTCTCTCACACACACACAAATAAACAGTCATACACAGAGTCTGCTACTTTAAGACCCAATCACTTCAGAACAATGAGCCCTCCTCGAGGAAGTCAGAGGGGAGGACATGATGAGAAATAGATCTAAGGCGACGCCTCATGTTTACCAAAAGGTTGAGAGAGGACTTAACATGCAGAAATCCTTCTCCTTTAAGATATCGGTAATTTACATGCCTCTGGTCCTCCAAACTCCATTCTCAGTTGTTTTATATTCATATGACATTGTATTGGGGTGTCCTTTAACAGCAAATGTGTTGTCTTCTTTTGTTGATAGGGCAAATGTATCTGCTAAGAGTCTGTCTGCCTTTTCAAAGCTGATACAAACGACCTACAGATTCACACTGACAACATGGAAACAGATATTCTGCCACTGCAGGAATTCCCCACTATGTTACATCGCAAAACAGCCTGAAAAGGGTCTAGTTCCTCTGGACAGTTCCAGCAGTGGAAAGACACCAACAGCTCTAACTGTACCACACATTGGACAGTGTTCCACATGTGCTGTGCTTTGTTCAGCTGCAGTTTTGTGAACCTCAGTCGTGCCCTCATGTGTTTTTTAGACCGAAGAGTCTTTGTCCTGGTGACCCATCCAAACAAACCGCACTTCTTCTTGTAATTTAACATGTCTTTCCCTCTTGGCGTTGTCTAATATTGAGACCCACGATGAACTGATGATTATTATGATATTTTATACAGTAAAGGAGTAGGAGTAGTAGCTGTTAAACATGACCCTACCATTTCTCTTCCTGGGTGGAGAAAAGGTGTGTTGGAGGCCCTGATAAATGTCAAAATGTTCATGGCTAATGTGAACCCTGAGCAGCAGGGGTTTGGAGAGACGGAGACTATGGCATTCTGTTGTGCAGGCGCTCAGTTGTAGTGACAGCTACCGCGGCGGCCATCATAAGCTAATGCCAGGCTGCCTGATGCAGGTGTCTGGACCTAAAGAGCACCTTTCAGTCACATGTGCCGTATCGGAGGGTTCGGTCAGGCACAGCGGTGTCAGAGTCCAGGCGGGGCAGAGGGGTAACAGGGAAAGTTTTCGTCTGTCTGCTGTGTGATATTTGGAATGTCACCACAGCTATTTTAGGCTGACATCTTCAGAGAAGAACTCATCACCTTGTACACTGTGATGTACGTGCACAGAGCAGAAATCGTGCCTCTGTCAGAGAATCTGACAAATGTCTCGCGGAGAGGAAAATCTGCCGTCTTGGAGAAACTGTACGGAACATTATCTGCCAAGGACAGTTTGTTTTTGCCGTTAGTGTGAAGAAGAGCAGCGTTCCAGCTCAGACGTGAGCTCCCTCAGTCAGCGTGATCCTGGCTGGACGTGATAATGGGCCATAAAGCATTTTTGCAACGTTGCACACCAACACCTAAACAATAGTTTGTATCTGGCATTCATAAATAATGACTTCACCGTGTTCTCGATGCACGATGAAGTGATGAAACATGTCACATCATCCTTTGTGTAGGGATGTCTTTTAAAGCGGCGCACGGTTCGATTTGTATTCATGAACGAGCCATGCAGCCGTAATGGGGCTAATTTCAAACCCAAGCAAACTTCTTGTAAGTGTTAGAAGAATGCGGTGGCTTGTATGGAGACTGCATTAATGTGAGGTGTAGTAAATGGTGTACCAATGTGTAAGGAACATGAGGGTATGATTTAGCTCCTGGGATTAAATTTGAGTGGGCTGGCACACAGCGTGGCAACTCCTCGTGCATCTTAGTGAGCAGAAAACCTTTTATGCCATGTTTTGCCTTGGCCCATTTTGCTCTTACGTACTTCGGATATGGGACTCTAAATACAGCTGCCACTTAAGTGTTTCCTGTTGTGCAAAAATTCACATATTGTGCTTGAGAAAAGACCAAAAATAAAAGTCATGCCTCTCAGAGTCAAAAGTGTTCTCATGTTTTTTAATGCACTCGCATCAGGAAATGAGGCAACAGGTTGGTGTAATGGTAACAGCAGCTTGAAGTGAAGAATATAAGGTGCAGATCTAATAGACTCCATGGGTTTGTGCGGGCTGTTACACTCCAAACATGGTCAGCTTCTGGCAGTCTGCGAGAAATCCTTCCCTCTGCAAACGAGCCAGCACGTACACACTGTTGACATTAGCAGTGTAGGAGCGCTGGGCCGCCGAGAGGACAGCAAGTGTGTGCTCAAGTACCTCCAGCTGTTGTGTCTCCGTGACCCACAACTACCTACTGACAAAAGTGCCACCTCATTTCAATGCTAATGTGCCGTTATGGGTATTTTCAAAGCGTTGCTGCTGTTTATTATGATTCAGCTTACCTGAGAGGCGCCGGTTAATCCTGTAGATCCCAGCAGAGCTGCCGTGCACCAAGAGGTCACAGAGATAGTGTTTAAATAGACTCTAGCTCCCGTATTATTCTAAAGGGGACAACCACGGGCCTGTAAACGGCTGACAGAGTTTCTGCACATATAGTATGCAGCAAGGTGGCGATCACAGGATTAGCTGCTTTGCAGTTCACCCAGAGGCTAGCAGGAAGCTATCACCACAGTGGTTTTGCATAGAGGACGGCAGAATATAATGTATGTGGAACACTCTGTAATGGATAAAAAAAAACAATCTCAATGGGCCTCCAGCTGTTCACTGTAATAGACATAAGGTGTTGAACGGCGTGTCTGTTTACATGACGACGACGAGTCCCGGCAGCAAAGCATCAGTTCATAGAAAGCCTTTTATAGGAATTTTACTTCATGTGTACTACATGATGAACATTTAGGCTTTTATTTTGAAGGTGCAAATGGACAGAGTACTAATTGTAAACAAGTGTTAACATTTACATTTATTCATTGATCAAGAGAAAATCGGTTGCCACTAAAAGGTTTAATTTTACAGCAGAAATAAACAGATCTTGGTCGCAGTTGTGTGCGCAGATCTTTTAATACGCTGTTAAATGCCAGATAAATATGATGTGCTTGCACAGCTCTGATTCATTTTATTCATAGCCCACTTCAGAAACGTATTGATCTGAATATATGTCAACAAGCACAGCAGTTAGTACCTGGACTTATGATGGGTTCATTGTAGGAAATCAAGAGGTGAAAGCTCTCCGTGTCCCTCCTCCTCCTCCTGCCTCATCTCCTGGCCGGCCTGCTTCATATCAGCTGCCGGATCACGTCCTCAGTGGCTGGTCAGTTTTAATCACACTGTGCTTGTAGTGCCTTCAGCGGCCATCGCTGCATCTGAGGAGGGGGAAAAGCGAGGAGAGTGCCAACCAGGATTTGGACTCGATGATTACACATGCTGGACAGGGATCTAGAATCAGATCTGTTGGTGGTGTAGATTGTGTTTTCGTCCACCAGGTGGCTCAGACTTCCACATGCGAGGCAGCCACTTTGTATTGGTAGAAATGTGTCCTCTTATGTTTCTGTCCTAAATCTAAAAGCTCTGACTCGCTGATCAGAAGACATGTGACCAGAAGTCTTTTTTTTGCTGATGAAACGTTCTCGCACTTCCACTGTGGGTAGATGCTGCTGCTGAACAGCGACTGGAGTATTTCTACAGCTGTCATTGAAGTGATGTGAAAACAAAGGTGAACACTGAGACATCTGATGAAAAAGACAGAGAACGTATGTGAGTATTGTGTGGCTTTGCTGCCATCTAGTGACCGCTGTAGGTGTAATATTTTGAAATTATAACAGAATGTTTTTTTTCTTTTCTCTGTCTTTTTTAGTTTATTATGTATTTATGATTTGTATATGTTCAAAGGTTTTTTTGTCCCTTTAACTTAGTTTTTAGTAAAAAAAAAGAAAGTACAGTTCTGCAACATGTACAGTGGCTATAAAAAGTCTACACACCCCTGCTGAAATGGCAGGTTTTCGTGAAAAACTAAAACTAAAAAAATAACAGCAAGATAAATAATTTCACAACTTTTTCCACCTTTCCTGTGACCTATAACCTGTACAATGCAATTGAAAAACAAACAGAAATCTTTTAAGGAGGTGAAGTAAAAATAAATAACAGATAATTTGGTTGCACCCGTTTATAACTGGGGGATGTGGCTGTTTCCAGATTTAACCAATTTTTTAAAAAATAATTCCAAAAGGGATATTTAGCGCAAAAACAACACTGCACATCACCAAAATAACACCATACCAACAGTAAAGCATGGTGGTGGCAGCATCATGCTTTGGGGCTGATTGTCTTCAGCTGCAACTGGGGCCTTAGTCAGGGTGGAGGGAATTATGTACAGTTAGCTAGTACCAGTCAGTGTTGGCACAAAACCTTTGACCTTCTGTTAGAAAGCTTAAGATGAAGATCTCTCAGGATGACAATGACCCAAAGCACATGTCTAAAACAAAAGAATGGCTTCACCGGAATAAGATTGAGGCTTTGGAATGGCCCAGCCGCAGTCCAGACCTGAATCCCATCAAACATCTGTGGGGTGATCTGAAGAGGGTTGTGCACAGGAGATGCCCTCGCAATCTGTCAGACTTGGAGCAATTTTGCAAAGAAGAGTGGGCAAATATTACAACATCAAGGTGTGCCACACTGATGGGCTCCTACCCAAAAAGACTGTGTGCTGAAATAAAAGCCAAAGGTTCTGCAACAAAGTATTAGTTTAGTGGTGTGCCAATTTAGGTGCTGTGTTTTGGTAAGGTTGCTGTATACTCTGCAGGTGGAGAGTGAAAAGTGAGCCAAGAGGATGTCCAAGTATCTGGGATGGTGGTTTAGGTGATAAAGGGAGCGATTTGTGTTCCTGAAGAGCCAAATTCAATTTCTGGCTGAAGACCAGAGGCAGAAGATCTGAAGTCTCAGAGGGCTTTGGAGAAAGGGGGGTGTTGGTCTGCCCTCTTGACTTCTGAGGGTTTCGCAGCATAGCTTGAAGGTTTTATCTGTTGTTGTTAATTTTTTATTTTTTTTAGACTCATAGCCTACTGCACACAGCATGCTTTATGTTTAGAGGGACAAGTACAGACTGCCGAAGTCATGAAAAAGTCCAGAAAAGGGTGCAGAATCACATAGCAGACCCTGCATCACATGATCATTAGTTTGACTGCTGCAAGGCACTGTTGTTCTTCACCCTCTTTCTTCTTCTTCTTCTTCTTCTTCCGTACGTTTGTTGGCGCAGCGATTCAGCCATTCAACTATTAAAATGTTCATCTCATAGAGGACATTCCGGGTCAACTTCAAGTTTTTTTCAAAAAATTATAGTTTTTCAAATATTAAGCAATTTCTGCGTCACTTTTAACATAAGAATCTATGGAGGAGCCTTCAAAACCACCTTCAACTTTGACATGTAACTAGTTCCACATGCTTTCAGCTACAGAAACCGTTCAAACATCATTCTGTTCAGCTCTTCAAGGGCTATTAAACTCGAATTTGTTTCAAAATATTAATAAAAATTCAAAATCCATTTAATATTGAAGTCTATGAGAGAGCCCTTCAACGAGGGTCATCTGCCGAATGTATCTCTTCCTACAAATTTCAAGCTACAGACTCCATTTTAGTCTTTAAACGCTCATTAGATGCTGCTCTATCAAACTTGTATTCAGAATTTTGTAATTCGGAATCGTTTCCGCACATTTAACATGATCAAAGGCAGAGTGGATGATGTCATTACTCAGAGTGTGGGAGGGAAAAAATTAAACCAGAACCTGTGTCTCTTTCCTGCTGAAACTTCTGTAGAGCCAGCTGTTCGGGGAGAGTGCCGGTCTTTTCCTTATTCACAGCCTATATAGACGGTGAAGCGACTGGAAAAGAGCAAACCTATTTTCTAACTCGCCACCATCTCCACATATTTGACTGGATCAACATGAAATCGCACACATTTGTCTCTCTGTCAGAGAGTCCCAGGTCCTCTCCCACAACATGGCCAGCCTTCCTGATGATTCTGTTAAGTCTGTTGATGTCCATCACCCTCAGACTGCTGCCCCAGCAGACAACAGCATACATCAGCATCAGGATTTATCCAGGATCCATATACCAGGAGTGCAGGGGAGTGGAGCGGAGCGTCCCTCTCCCTGTCCATCGTTGCTGCTGCAAATAGAGACACAGGGACCAGCTGAGTGTTTTCTTACGTTCCACCTAAATGATGCCTTCTGATCAAAAACAGTGTGAATCATGTGATTATATTGCACACATTGTGAATAATACAGACAATAATAATAGTTGTAGTATGCAAGTTATTGTGGCAATAACACATACATGTCTTCAGAATAAGAGAAAATTCTTTATTAATGACTGTTAGTACTCGTCTGTGGTTTATTATTTATGTTAACATATATGTATATATGTAATGTCACAGTTTACACTTTTCAACACTCAAAGTGAAGAGTGAAATGGGTGAATATCTGACGTCCAATAGGGCTTGAGAAAAGAGGCGTGCTGTTCTGCCCTCTGGGTTTTGGGGTTTTGCAGCCTGGGTTGAGGTTTATCTGTCACTGTTTTTGTTATCATACTGCACAGCATGCTTTATGTTTATCATCCATAAGGAGGGACAAATGCAGATTATTTGAACATGTTTAATTGTGTTGATGTAATGCTGCCTTCCTGCCAAAGTCATAGAAAAGGGTGCAGAATTATATAGCAGACCTTGTTTGATTGATAAATTATTGCAATGTGAAAATATGACCACTAGAGGGAAGCAGAGCAACGTGATGCGGTAGGTGGCTCAGTACTGTCTGAGAAGGGGTCTGATATGTCTGTTTAAGTCAGGGTTTAAGTCATTCCTCTGTATTTATATATTGTTTATATGTATAAAAACCAATTGTGTGATTGATGCACTTTACCCTAAATAAAAGCAACATCCTGTGTACCTTTGACTAAATAAATAAATTAAAAATATAAAAACACAGTCAGTGTTTAGGAAGAGGTTTTTCCCGGTTTTTATGTGTAAACGAATGGTGAGAAGAACGGTAGGTGGCAGTAATGCACCTCAAAAGTTTTTTTGTTTAAAGCCTTGAAGGCTTCCCTTGGTGCTTTCTGGGAGACGTCGCAGTGGGTTGAACTCAACAAGGGGAGTGGATGTTTCCTGGCAGTTTCCCTGCTGATGGTCACACTAGGACACACTAACCTGAAGAATCTGCTGTTTTTATTTCAGCTGCTGTCCTGTGAAGAGATCAGCTAGAGGTCCCTGCCTAGCAGGTAAAGGTACATTCTTTGGCAGAGGATTAGCGCTAGTAAAGTAGCATCCTGTGAGGAGGAACAGTGGCAACATCAGGTGTGTTGGCCTTGTAGTTCTCTGGCCCTTCTGCCACTGTCCTCAAATGCGACTACTTACGAGGCCTACAACTAGCTGCACCATCAGCGTTTAGTTTTACTCATGTTTGCAGTGTTTTAACCGTAGAGTGATGAAATCTTCATTGCAGATTATGTGTCGTTTTATTTGTTGTTAAAAATAGTCTATCTTGTCCTCCTCAGCTGATGATCACATCACAGAACCAGCGCCACCATTGCCTCTGCCTGCACCTGGTCAGCCAACAACCAGGCCCTGCCTGTGGTCTGAGGAGACGTCTTCATGTCCCACTGTGACAGGTCATCGGTTTTCTTGTTCTTTCTGTAAGGCATACCTCATATTTACTTCCCTCATGCAGGCAGTATACTTATGTAGTGATAGAAATTATATTATTCATAGTATAATTAGATAAATTAACTTAACAGTTGTGTTTATATGTTGATGAAGATTCTCAGTCATCCGGGTCATAATACGTAGAGAAGATTGAAGCAAGGCGTCTGGAATTGTAGAGTTTTCTTGAAGACGTTTAGCTGCTCATCCAAGCAGCTTCATTTGTTCTGATGAACTGATGAAGCTGCTTGGCTGAGCAGTTGCGTTGATAAATAAAATAAATTAAGTGTTAGAACTATTCGTAGTGGAAAGGTACGAAAAATAAACCTAACCTAAATGTTGTGTTAGGATTATGTCGGTAGACATAACTAAAATAGGCTCAAAAATAAAATAGATGACCGACCTGGCCCCGGATAATAGTAATATAAAAAGAGTAGTAGAGTGTTAAGGTAGGATTAGGTTAGATTTAATTAGTGCTTAGTGACGACAGGTGTTTAGGAGGTTGTGGTGTAGGTTGTGGTTGTTGTTTAGGGTGTGTGGATGCCGGCATCTGGTTAGTGTGGTTGTTGTTGTGGTTCTGTGGTAGAGTTGTGGTGTTGGTTTACTGTTGTGTCTTACAATGTGCTTCTGTGGTTTTTGGGGGTTTTGTGTGGGTTGATGTTTTTTTTTTTTTTTTTTGTTGACTGTAAATGGGCAACACCCAAAGGGGAGAAATGAATAGTGTGTAATGCTACAAAACTGGCAGCCTTGACCAGTTTTGAAGCAATGAAATAAAAATGGTGACAGCAAAGGACGCGTAAAAACTGAATCGACATGGACAGAAAATCGGAAGCATTAAATGAAACAGCTCATGACTCCATTAAAAGGAAGAAGCATTGTGAGGATCTCTAAAGAGAAAGAACGATCAATGATTTCAGCAATTGTATCGGAACCTGGACAAACCTTCTGGATCATACACTCAAGTGTGTACCACGTCAACATGATGAAGAGCAGCGTCGCACCAATGTTGCAATCAATCGGCAATCGTTGTGGAAACTTGGAGTCCATGTTTGAGGAGATGGGGACCATGTGACAGGCGTTTAATACGCCTGCAGGACGGGTGCTCCTGAACTGCTGTAGGAGCTTTGGGAGGTGTTGGTGTGACTGTATTCCTACAGTCACAGTAGGTGGGATATTAAACCATTTAGGTGTTATGCGACAGGCAGTGTATAAAATAGGACAATGTAGTGTAGAATAAGCAAACAAGTGATAGTGGAAGGTAGGAGTTAAATTAAGTCATTAGCTTTAGTTTTGCTAAGCATTCGTCGCTAGCCAAAAATCCAATGAAACGTGATGTAAATAAGTAGGCATTTAACAGTCTGTGCTTTGTTGCCACGTTCTAGCAGGATAGTGTAGAAAAATGCCAGCATAAGAAATGGACGTCAGAAAAACATGGCCTAGACCTTATTTACTAGAAGATAAAATTAGAGCTTTAACTAAGTAGGCTGATAAAAATGAGACGATAACTAAATAAAAACTAACACGCGGTGCCAAAAACAAAGACGAAATGTACTGACACTTTCGTCAACGAATAAAAACGAGACGAAATTATTGATGGAGACGAGATCCAATCAGAGCAAATTTTGTTTGTGGAAGGGAGGGACGAATAAGGAGACGGCAACAGAGAGCCAATCAGAAGTGATCTCTCTGCGTAAGGATGTTACCCCGCGATGCTGGAAGAAGGCGTCCTCATGCATGGTAACACAACACAGGAGAACAACAGACACACGGACACGTTTGATGTCAAGACAAACAAGACAGTTTGCAAACCGTGTGGAACGACTATCAGCGGTAAAAACACAACAAACCTGAAGCGACATTTGCAGACGAGTCATCTTAACTTCCGCTCAAAGATACACGTGACAAAATCTATAAATGAAGACACCGCTGCTGATGGTTTTACAGCATGCGACCTGTTTCTAAGTTGTCACTGAAGTATTTTTCTGTAGTTATGTTTTTTTTGGTGAAAAGGTCATAGCAATTAAATAAAGAGGTGTTTGTTTCAAATAACACAAGTTAAAGCTGTGCCTGTTTTTATTGCACTTCAAACCTTAATTATTTCATGAAAAAATATATCATAGAATTTTAGTCGACTAAAATTCTTTGATATTTAGTCGACTAAAACTAGACTAAAAGTTAAAAAATGTTGATGACTAAAATTTTTTTTAGTCATCAAAGTGCATCAGTGTTAATTTTGGCAGCAATTTCTGATTTAGTTTTTATTTTAGTCTTGTGACTAAAATGTCATTTGATTTTAGTCACAAGACTAAAATAAAAAATAAATCAGAAATTGCTGCCAAAATTAACACTGATGCAGACGTTATGTTAGCTGGTAGATAGTGGTTGTAGGAGCTCTTGGTGCTGGGCGTTTGGTGTGATGATTGTAGGTGGGTTGTTGACGATGGGTTAGTTGTGTTGTGGAGTTGTTTGGGTGTAGAATGCCCAGAGTAGTTTGTTGTAGTATTAAATAGCACAGTTTAGCAGGCAAACTAGTCAAAGCGGTAGTGTAGAGGCTAGAATTAGTGGCCCAAACCTGGCGTCCTAAAAGTGAAGTTTATATGTTGCGTATATCACCATAAACGGTGGCAAAATGAGGTTCGTTAGATAAGACGTGCGTCGTTAGTGTTTAACAGAGTGTAACAATAATAGTAGTTTAGGGCCTTCTCTACGAATTATGACCTGGATGACTTGATAATCATCAACAACAATAAAAATAGGTCATAGAACTGAGACAGATTAAAGTGTGTTAAATAGATCAACGTAAAGATAGAATGTGTTAAAGGAGAGGTGTCGGTGTTCCCTTTAACTGTGTAGTTGTAGCGTACAAAGTTAAAATGCGACAAAAGTAAATTTTTAAAACAAGCTATGCTTCCTAAAAACAAAAGTGTAGCTGTAGAGCGCGTAAAGAAAGTATAGTTGAAACATAGGATGGACTGGCAGCCAAAAGTGTAGTATAACTTCAGATTTATGTAGGCAACGACCGATGTACCAGTGTCATGGGACTGGGAGTTGTGGGTAAAATGTAATTTTCTTTTGTGCATTTCTCCTGTATGTATAGAATTGATAATGTAGTGTCAGCACAGCTGTGTTTGTCCAGTCCTCACAGCCACTATGGGTGCTTTATATTATTATTTAGCTGTAAATGGGCTTTTTGGAGGTTCCGGTCTGAGCACTGGACGGGCTTTAACAGAACAGTGGGTTGTTGGAGGAAATATGTGTGTCATGGCTGTTTTCATCTTCACAGAACCACTGACGTTGTTACCTGGAAGGCCGGATTTCTGCGAGGAAGGTAACGTGTCTGCAACTGTTCTCTACACATGCTTCCAGTGAAGATTCCTGCTTATCACTCTGTGACTTTATTGTTCCACAGAACTGCTGAGTGGACACCTGGATGTCTGCAAGTGCGGTAATATATATAATATAATATAATATGTCAGCATTGTGAAGATATCCTACCAGTGCCACTTCCCATGCTCCTGTGTGCCTTTTTTGCTTTGCAGGACCACTGATTCGTGACCTGGAGGGTGGAATTTCTGCGAGTATGGTAGTATATTTGGAACTCATGTTAACAAACACTTTCAGTGAAGATGCTTCCTTACCAATGTGTTTTATTATATTTTTTATCTACACACGGCCACTGATTCGTCACCTGGAAGGCTGGATTTCTGCAAGTAAGGTAGTGTGTTTGCAACTTATAACACATCCTTTCAGTGAAGAAACTTGCTTACCAATGTTTTTTTTTGCCCTCACAGGACCACTGATTCATCATGGATTTCTGCCGGTGATGTGTCTGCAACTCATCGTAGCACAACCTACCAGTGAAGATGGGTGCGATACTGCTGTGTGACCTTAGAAGCCTGGATGTGTAGGAGGCATACAGTCTGCAAGTCATGGTAATGCATCCTACCCGAGCAACTTACAATATTGCTTTGTTACCGTTTTGCCCCCCGTAGGCCTCAAAAAAATAGTGAGGGACTCGGTGGCCACTGCAGTTTATTTTCAACCAGGTGTGATGAACTTGGTGTCACAGTTGTCAATGGCAATTAACAAAAGGAAGGTTACTGTCTTAAAATGGTCTATCCTCTCCTCTGCAGATGAAGATCACCCCGAAGCATCTGCCTGCCAGCGTGGTCTACAGCAACTGGTTTAGTATTCTCTCTGACCGCACCAAAAGTGTATTGCAGACGCCGAGGTACTGTAAAACCTTTGAAACTGTACTTGTTTAACTTGTTTTTCAGGGGTTTTGAAATTTGAAAGGACTTGTTTTAGGTTTGGCCGAACACTTGGAGTGTTTTGCCCTGTCTCCAGAACCCTGACGGGCAGAATTTCAAATGACTCTCTGTGTTGGAAATCTCACCAGGAGTTTGGCTCTGGATGGATTCGGCGTGCACCAACGTGCCCTGACTATTGACTGACTGAGGGTCTGGGTGGTGTTGTGTTGTGCAATGTAGGGTCAGGACTGTGGATTTTGTAGCTTAGATCCTAGAATGCCAGCATGTTGATAGTTGGACTTGAGCTTGTGTGGATTTGTCTATTAGTTTTGTTGTGGTTGAGGTGTGTTTTGTGTGGTTTGGGTGACTTGACTGTGACTGAGAGCATACACAACAACAAAAAAGGAGCGAGGAACGCCAAATGTGTCGCACAACAGGCACCAACAATTTCTCAATGTAACATATGCGTGGAAACGGTGACAGCAAGGAGACATTGTGGACAAATCAAATACAAACACGGTGTTGGAACAAAGCAGTGCATGACTGCTAAAGTAAATGGCAAGGATGAAAAACGCACAGTTGCAACAACAAACGCATCCAAACCCGGATCAAAGCTGTGGATAACTGGGAAATAATTTTGTGGCATTTCAAAACAACAATGGTGTCACAGCAATGTATGAATCAAGTACTTGCACAAGGGAACTGTGGAAATGCAAGTACAGTTTCTGTGACCAACATGATATTCAAACGCAACGTGTGGTGTGTAATGTGTCATGGTGTGGCAGATTGCTGCTGGGTTGTCAACAAGGATTCGTGCTGCCTTTCACCTGGACAGGTGAGAGGTGGGGTCAGAGATCCTTTTCTGGTCCCGCCCCTTGCGTTTTGTGGCAGCATTGCAGGGTCACATCATTCCAGAAACCTGTGCTTTTTTGGTTTTGGTCAGGTACCCACTGCCACCCCAACTCCACCTTACACCAGGGTGGTGGGAGGTGGAGTAAAGACCAGAATCTGAGCTGTGGGACAAAAGTTAACCTGCTTGTGTTTTTGTCAATAAATGTGTATTCCAAGGTTTTCAATCCAATCCAATCCATCTTTATTTATAGAGCACTTTTTAAAAGACAACAGGGTCAGCCAAAGTGCTGTACACAGCCTATCAAGTATAGAATAATTGACTAATAAAATAGAATAAAATAAAATAACATAAATATAAGTTTGATAAAGCATAGGAATATCAAAGCACCAGTCAGGGGTAAGTACAATAAAACAAGTAAAAGTCAACAACTCAAAGAGAGTTAAGAGCCAGAGTAAAAAGATATGTTTTAAGTGATGACTTAAAAACCATAAAAGAATCAATCTGTCTAAGGTGCAAAGGCAGTTTGTTCCACAGTTTTGCCACACTTTGTCATGTTAACCTTGTTTAACAATGGTCTTCTGTACCACAGGGCTGATCTTGACCCAGACAGTTTTGGCCAGGTTTGCGTTACGACAAAGTAAAAGGAGTTGATTTAGAAGTGCTTTATGTAATGCATCCATTTCAGTCAATAAGGCCGTGTCCAGAATTTGCCTTTGCAGAAACGAGCGTGACGTGGTCGACAATTGGGGCGCCGTTAACAAGGAATGGTAAGTGGAGCTGGCAAGCGAAGTGTATTGTAAGTGCAGTGTATGTTTGCGTTGGTTAATGACTGAGTCACTGACATGTTTGTGTCTTCCAGATGTTCCGGTGACGTCACTCCCCTGGCCTCAGTGTGTTCCAGCCTGCGACCTTTCCTTTTGTACTAATGCCATGTTGTGAAATGACTGAATAAAAGTGTTTGATGGAATTTTTTGTCTTCTGCTCATATTTGTGAGTTTGGAAGAATGTAGTATGTTTTGATAAATAAAGACAGATTTGAAGTTTACATGATTGCATGTGTTATATTTTTGTGTTTTACACAGGGAGTGGTGGATCTGGAGTGTATTACTATTTAGTTGTCATTAAAGGTTGTACACACAGTGTGTGAATGTTGTCGTGCCATGAAGCTGCAATCATCACATACAATCTGTATGTGGATTTAAAATGTATGCCATTGTTTGTGCAGATATAAGAGTCATTGGGTGCCTCCAAAATGATAAATGTTTGAAATGCATTATGTATTCATTAGGGGTTCCTCACCGTGAGTTGGTTTCTGACATTACTATTGGTTTTATTGAGTTAAAAGTCAATTGTAGTGGCATCAATGTAGTTAATGTAATGTAATTACATGTTTTGCATGTAAAGTTTTTCTGATTGGCTGATTCCTGTTCTCTGCCATAGAAATGACAGATGATTAATAATAAAAAATGTACAAACATAATTTACAAATTATAACCACTGACATTACTAAGCCTAGACAACAGTATCCTTTCATGTTGTAGAATAGTTTTTTGTCATTGCACTGCTCTACTTTGTACAATTATTTACTAAACTAAACTTCCTTAGCAACGCTAAAATGTCGAATAAAACGTTTCCAGTAAGAAATATAAGTGTATAATGGTGTATAACGGGTATACAGATCGACGCACTTTCTGGTTGAGATAACGGTCCGCTGCGCATCTATTATTGGGTTCAGAGATGCTTTTCAGCCGTGTAGACGACCGAGCTAGTCAGGGGAGAGACTTCTCTTGTCACTTAAACCATATTTGATGGTCCTGTCAGAGGCACAAGGCTCTACAATTGGATATTTGAGCCCATCCTGATATCGCTGGATGGTCCGATTGGACATTGACTTGCCCATAGAATATTACAGCAGAAAGCATTAAGTGTCCTCTTTTCGAGGAAAAAAACAGAACATCTCTACCTATTACCATTCCTGAGATATGAGCGACTTTGTAAGACATGTCGTATACGATATGGTCGACCCCGAACTTCAGTTTTGTTTTTACACTTTCTTCATATAAAAACACATCTGGCAGTTTTTACAATGTGACTGATTTTCAGCTATATTTAGTGCAGAGAAAATACAAAATGATGCCCTACTTATTAATTTCCTCAGCTGTAAGAACCACTGAATTATCCCACAAACAAATGTTCCTGAAACAATCCACATGTGAAGCTTCAAAGGAGACAACAACACAATGGTAGAAGGAGGAGTTATTTCAGTCAGAAACAGAGAGCAGTGAGCAGCTTCACTGAGTGAGACGCTACAATATTATCAATGTAAAAACTACACACATGAATGAGTGAATGTATTTATTTGAACTGTGTCTGAAAACTCTTCCATCCATGACACATGTGAACCAGGGTTGTGTTTGCATATAGAGTGAAAGAAACAGTCAGAGACAGTGTGGCTTGTTTGCTGCTTTGGATAAATGCACAATGCTGAGATCAAACCTACACTGTTGCTGCATGAAGAGGATTTTACAAGTAAAGCACTGACAGAGAGCAATATTTCACATAATGGAGGACATGAATAAAAACAGCAGATCAGGAGAGACTCTTCTGGAGTTGACACAGATGAGTTTTAGTCTGTTTGTGTGTCTCTGACAAACTGAGGAACTCTGCTTCATGTTGATCAGCAGTTTGGACTCATGTTGGACAGAAAATCATTCTGACTGTGTTTCTTCCTGCAGGGTGGACCATGGTGGAGAGCAGAGGTTAAAACCTGATGTGAGGAGGTGTAAGTTTGACTCAGTCTTTCCTCATTTTATTGTGCATGAGACAGTGTTTTATCAGTCCATCAGAGCTGTTGTAGCAGCACCTTTGGATTCGAAGAATGAGGCGCAGCCTCGACAGGTGGAGTTTATTCTCGTAGCATCATCAAAGCACCACAAATGGCGTTAGCATCGAGAGCACCATATGCACCATGAAAACTGATAAAACAAACTACACTACAGTTTCCAGTGGTGGTTCTACATTGGATTACTCCCTGGACAAGGAGGAGAAAAGGATTGAAAAGGTCCAAACACGGGGAATAATCAGCTCCATAGTCAAAAAGCAGGCAGGACTCAGACACAGACTCTCATAAAAAGGATCAGACTGGACTGATGGACTGAAGAGTGAAGACACTGAGACACTGAGCTGTGAACAGCATGTATATATTCCCCATATATACACAGTGTAATATTCGGCGGGACAGCCGAACAACAACACACTTGTTAAACAAGCTCTTACTGACAGCTCTGAACAGACAGCATTAACTTATCATTCATTTCAGTACAGCCACAACAACTTCCATGATACGTCACACATAAGCTACAGGTAGTGGCGAGGCACACGTAAATACACACACAGGTGATGATTGTGTGATGAAGCACAGTGAGACACATTACTCTGAGTGTGCTTAACGGGAACAGATAGAAAAGGTCAGAAAAGAACCAGAGGGACATATAAAAGGTCAGGTGGACAGGCCTGCTGCTTACAGGTCAAAGATTTGTGTCTTTATACAAATGACATATATACATACAACAGCTATATAAGTGTCTGGGCTCTGGGTTTTCACCTAGCTCCACATCCCCACACAATGTTGGCCCCCAATGCTGTTTGTCTCTGGAACAGATAACATGGAACATAATGATAACATGACAACACGTGAAGAGTGCTTAGCTGTATATCTCATGGTTATTCTTAATTTGTATTCTTTTATTTTTAATTATATTTTAATTAAAAGATAAAATAATTCTTACAATTATTTTTAATTCTAGGTTATTTGTTACTTATCTGTTTCTAGTTTTTATGCTTCTCTAGTAGCACACTGCATTGTCTTATTTGTACTGCTGCTGTAACACTCCAGTCCGGTAGGCGGCGGTAATGCGCCTTACAGGGTGGCTCCCACCGCCAATAAATTGAAGAAGAAGAAAATAAGGAAGTAGGGGAAAGAAAAAGACGAGCACAGCGACAGCACACCACATGTGAAGAAGAAGTAGTTTGTTCGCTAGTTGAACAGAAGTGTAACTACTGTGAGTGTTTTATCACATCTGAATGGCTGCTGCTGAGTTTCTGAGAGGTTTTATCAGCGAGCGGCTAACTGCTGCTGCTGCTGAAATATTGGGAGTGTTTGAACAAACTATCGTCCAGTACGAGGAAGAGATGGACCGTCAGCGCAAACTGCTGGATCTCCTCCTGAAGCCTGAGATCAAGTTACACAGAATAGGTATGTAAACATGACAATGTCACGGAACAACAACGTCTCTGTTTGAAAAGAGTGCACATTCAACACATGGTGTTTCTAACAGGAGGACACTGACTTCATGACTTTAAGCTAAGCTGGGTGAAGACGCTCGCACATTACCACTGTGTACGTCATCAGTTTTTGAGCTGAGCGTTATCGATGTAGCCCAAGTTATTGAACAGTACAGCACTGATATGATCCATTACATGTTGGCTGGTAGCTGAATTCCACGCAGTGCCGTGGTGCACAGACCACAGCCAGGTTAAGACAGCTTAACATCCACAGAAGATTTGTGGCTCCTGTCTTCTGTCTGAAATGTTGTCCTGAATGTTAATGATATTTTCTGTTTCTGTATTTTAATGTTGCATTAATTCATTTGGTTGTTCCAGGTTTTAGATGTTTCCATCATCACATTAGTCTTTGTGTCCATTTGTCCCTCCAGGTCTCCCTCAACAACATGACTTTAAGGAGGGAGAGATCCTGTCTGACCAGCAGCTCTGTAACCAGGACAAAAGTTCCAGTCTGGACCACTTTGACCCGACTGTCATCCAATACAAAGAAGAGATCAACCATCAGGACCCACTGAACATTATCCTGACACCTGAGATACATTTACACAGAACAGGTATGTGAACCTACAAACAAGCAGTGAATCCGGTGACTCCTGGAGGCTGCAATTGTTCTGAACTAGAATGTATTTTCTGATCATCACATTAGTATTGTTGCATCAATTCATTTGGTTGTTCCAGGTCATAGATGTTAGGGAGGCGTCTGTCGTATCCAACCAATTAGCGTATGTCTTACAAAGTCGCTCATATCTCAGGAATGGTAATAGGTAGAGACGTTCTGTTTTTTTCCTCGAAAAGAACACACACTTTAGGCTTTTCGGGGACCTATGTCTACCCCGGCTGTAATATTCTATTGGCAAGTCAGTGTCCAATCGGACCATCGAGCAATATCAGGAGGGGCTCAAACATCCAATTGTAGAGCCTTTGTGCTCTGACGTAACCACCAGCTAGTTGAAGGACAAGAGAACCACCAGCTATGGTTGAAGGACAAGAGAACCACCAGCTATGGTTGAAGGACAAGAGAACTCTCTCCCCTGACTAGCTGGGATGTTTACACGGCTGAAAAGCGTCTCTGAACGCAATAATAGACGCGTAGCGGACCGTTATCTGAACCGGAAAGTGCGTCATTCTGTATCCCCCTGTCATACACTTATATATCTTACTGGAAACGTTTTATTTGATCTTTTAGCGTTGCTATGTTGCTATGTTTTGCTAACAAAACATAGCAACAGAAGTTACATCAAAGACGTTCCGGGTGAACAGGGGTCGCCTCCCCCCTTATCAGAAAGGCCTAAGTTCACACCTCAGCCCATCAGCAGTCTGCACAATGAGTTGTATCAAGAAAATAAAGCTCAATTGACACACAGGATATTCCTAGAGTAGCTGACAGCCCAGCTGTGAGGCAGACCTGTAACAGTGGCATCAAAATCAATGGAGCGAATGGCACTTTTTTCACTTATGGTGTAATAAATTACATTTGTACTATAGTTAGAACCTTCATTTTTACACACTTATCCCTAACACCCTAAACTACATGTTCATAATGTTTGGGGAGAGTTTTATTACAGTTTCCTTTGTTTTTTAAATAGATATGTATGAAATTTATTTTTCGCATAATTTTTTCTTTCTCTTTCTAGTGCTAGAATTTTTTTTATAGTCATATAACACCACTATAGCCTGAATATTATGAAAGCCCAGGTTCTCCTGAAAAAAAAGATGTATATTACTTGATTGTGGATTACAAGATGCTCTAATGAGCAGTAAAACACAAAGAATGCCAGGCGAGGAAAGTCCCTAAATATTGTGCCAACACCAGGCAACTTGTGCATGCATCTAATGTAGTGTACACACTTCCACAAATCTCTTTAAGCTGACCTTGTGTCCGCCTCTGTTTTAGTTTTAAGTTTGGCAGGAAGATTAACTATGTGAGCTACCTGAGTGAGCTGGAGGATGTGGTCAAGTGTGACCAGCTGGTGATTCCTGCTCGTGTCAGAGAGTAAGGACATTTAAAAACATTGATTTTCTACTGCATGGATTCTACTGTGGCCCATGTTATGACTGTCTGTGTCACAGGTATGACAACAAATTGAGAGCGTCTTTGAAGCCGGCCTCTCAGCCTCCCACGTCTCCCCCTCGCAGCCCTCCCCTCCCTGACCAGGTGTTTGAGGTGCCACTCTCACTGTCAGTCACTGAATCTGGAGGTGCAGCTCAAGTACAACTCAGGTAAAAAGCCCATTTTGTCATGTGACTTTCGTTCACATGTGAGTTAATCATGGCTTCCTAGCAGTGCTGAGAAGTCAGAATCTGAATTACTTTATTTATTATAAATTCTTTTTGGTTACACATAGAAATCAAAGATAAATTGAAATTGAAATATTTAGCATTAATTTTTTTATTATTATAGCATTTACATCCCTGAGGTGTATGTAAAGAAGAACATATTTACTACTGTATAAAAACCTTTACACGGTAAAGAGCATGACATGAATGTACAGTGTCTGAGTGACTGTTACAGTTCAGAGTTCAGTAGTTTGATTGAGACAGGCAGGCAGTGGTGCATCGTGGGAGTCGGAGTCTGTTGCTGAACGAGCTCCTGTAGCTGGTCAGCACAGTGTGGAGTGGGAGGGACAGTCCAGTATGGTCTTTATTTTGGACATCTTCCTCTGACGCACCTCTGTCAGAGGATCCACGTCCTCTCCCACAACATGGCCGCCTTCCTGATGATTGTGTTGAGTCTGTGTATGACCCTCACCCTCGGACTGCTGCCCCAGCAGACAACAGCATACATGATGGCACTGGCCACCACAGACTCATAAAACGTCCTTAGCTTCGTCCTGCAGAATCTTTAGTGTTTCAGAGTTTTGTGCAGCTTTTGCTCTTTCAGATGAAGTAGAAGAAAGAAGGCTTACAGCTGAGCGGCTTTGTGTGTTTCAGGCCAGGCAGTGAATTTCAGAGACATGGAAGACGTCCACTTGGCTGCTGTGATTCTGAAGACCTTCCTGAGGGAACTGCCCGAGCCGCTGCTCACTTACCAGCTTTACAACGACATCTTCAACTTGGCCTGTATGTCAAGACCATTAGTCCAAGAAGTCATGTTGGATATAGTTGAATAATCGGTGGTTTCTCTAGGATTGTTATTCACAGTGGCATTTGATTGGTTGCAGCTGTATCCAGTGACAGTCAGGTGACCGTCATGAAGACTCTCGTGGAGTCTCTGTCTGAGGAGAACTACGCATCACTGCGATACCTCATCACATTCCTGGCACAGGTACGGCTCTGACACCACGCTTCCTTTCACATTTGTGCATCTGTTTCTGACAGCTGTGTGTGTGTGTTTGTGTGTTTAGGTGTCAGCCAACAGTGAGGTGAACAAGATGACCAACAGTAACCTGGCTGTTGTGTTTGGTCCTAACCTGCTGTGGGGGCGGGACAACGCCATGTCTCAGCGCCATTGGGCCGATCAACAACTTCACCCAAACCTTGCTGGATCAGCATCATCTGGTCTCCGCCTAGCTTTGTGGCCAAAACTGCTCTTTAAGTTGTTGTCTTTTAATTTCTCAAAGGCCAAATCATCATCATCATCAGTGGTTGAATATTGGCGTTGTGTTGTTGCTATAATTCAGAATATGATGTGACTGAAAAGAACCAAAAGATCATTCATTTAGTTTTGACTGAGGCAAAAAAAAGTTAACTGTTGTAAGTCTGTGTGTGTGTCAGCTGATCTCAGTACATTTGAATAGACAAATATACTGTTGGGCTGTACATATATTGATTTAAAAAAATAGAGGGCTGTGTCAGTTAAGGTGTGTGTGAGATTGTTGAGGTGAACAGGTGTGTGTGTGTGCGTGCATGCATGCTTGTGCCTTATTTGTTCCCCTGAAGTGATTAACCATCAAAGTGCCAGTGTGCCCGTTTTGCCATAGAGTAAAACAGCATGAGGTGCGTTCAAAGCATCACAGGTTTGAGAATCAGCATTTCATATATTTATGTTTTAAAGCAAAAAAAAACATCACATGAAGTCTGATTATTTTTCTTGCTCCTTCAGCCAATAATAAGTTAAAATTCACTACAGCTTGTTGCACATCTGAATCATCCTAACCAAGTTAACATGTTTTCTCAACTCTGCTGATCGATTACGGTTCAGTCTAATCTATGGATCTTTGTACTGTAACTGTTGTCATGGTGACAGTGAACAATGAGAGAGAAATGATATTGGTTTCCAGGATTTATTGATACTTAGTGATGTTATTTTCTTAACTCCTTTTTTACATCCTTCACTTTTGATATGTTGTGGATCTTATGTATGTAAGATATAATTACAAACTGTAACATCCATGTGTGTAAACAATAAACAGAGTAAGTAAGTTAGAATGAACATTTAGTTTTATTCTCAGCTGTTTTTTTCTTACTGATATTTGTGTAAACAATCATGTCCAGTTCAAATCAGGGTGCGCATTAATATAACACTCAGGGTGTGCATTTCAGAACAGCAAGGATCTTGTTTATGTTGGATGTTATTTATTTGAAATGCATCCATGACAGTAACAAGGTTTACAAAGAGATCAGAATTCCTTTATTTGTCCCTGAGGGGCAGGTTAAAGCACAAGTGAGCAGCTTGACGTATAAAATACAAGACAAAACGGCAAACAGTAGTTTCAGGGAGTATATGAGCCGAGAAGAAGTCCAAGCATCTGAATGAATGGCTCAGAGGGTTAAGTGAGTGGTGGACTGTGAAGAGTGAAAGGCTGACTGAGAGGAGCTCCAAATGCCTGGGCGAGTGGCTCAGGTGGTAAAGCAAGGGGTAAAGGGAGTGATTTGTGCCCTTGAAGAGCCAGGTTCGATTCCTGGAGGGTGAAGAACAAAGACAGAAGATCCGGAAGTCCGGAAGGACCGGAGGAGAAGAGGGGGGCGTCCTGGCCCCCCGAGTTTCGGGGGTTCGTGAACAGGGGGTTATGGAGCCAAAGGTGGTGAGAGGGTGAGGGTTTTAGAATTGTTTAAAGTAGTCTTTTAGTAATCTTACTTACTAACTTACTTACTAACTTACTAACTTACTTACTAACTTACTAACTTACTTACTAACTTACTAACTTACTTACTTACTTACTTACTAACTTACTTACTTACTAACTTACTTACTTACTAACTTACTTACTTACTTACTTACTTACTAACTTACTTACTAACTTACTTACGTACTACTTACTTACTAACTACTTACTAACTTACTTACTAACTTACTACTTACTTACTAACTTACTTACTAACTTACTTACTAACTTACTTACTTACTTACTTACTTACTTACTTACTAACTTACTTACTAACTTACTTACTAACTTACTTACTTACTTACTAACTTACTTACTAACTAACTTACTTACTTACTAACTTACTTACTAACTTACTTACTTACTTACTAACTTACTTACTAACTTACTTACTTACTTACTTACTAACTTACTTACTAACTTACTTACTAACTTACTTACTTACTTACTAACTTACTTACTAACTTACTTACTTACTTACTAACTTACTTACTTACTTACTTACTACTTACTTACTAACTTACTTACTAACTTACTTACTTACTTACTAACTTACTAACTTACTTACTTACTTACTTACTTACTTACTAACTTACTTACTAACTTACTTACTTACTAACTTACTTACTTACTTACTTACTTACTTACTAACTTACTTACTTACTTACTTACTTACTTACTTACTTACTTACTAACTTACTAACTTACTTACTTACTAACTTACTTACTAACTTACTTACTTACTAACTTACTTACTAACTTACTTACTTACTTACTTACTTACTAACTTACTTACTTACTTACTTACTTACTTACTTACTTACTTACTTACTAACTTACTTACTTACTAACTTACTTACTAACTTACTTACTTACTAACTTACTACTTACTTACTTACTTACTAACTTACTTACTAACTTACTTACTTACTAACTTACTTACTAACTTACTTACTTACTTACTAACTTACTTACTTACTAACTTACTTACTTACTATACTACTTACTTAACTTACTTACTTACTAACTTACTTACTACTACTTACTAACTTACTACTTACTACTTACTACTTACTTACTAACTTCTTCTTACTAACTTACTTACTTACTTACTAACTTACTTACTAACTTACTTACTTACTAACTTACTTACTAACTTACTTACTTACTTACTTACTAACTTACTTACTTACTAACTTACTTACTTACTTACTAACTTACTTACTTACTTACTAACTTACTTACTAACTTACTTACTTACTTACTTACTAACTTACTTACTAACTTACTTACTAACTTACTTACTTACTACTTACTTACTACTTACTACTTACTTACTTACTTACTTACTGACTTACTTACTTACTGACTTACTTACTTACTGACTTACTTACTTACTGACTTACTTACTTACTTACTTACTTACTTACTTACTAACTAACTTACTTACTTACTAACTTACTTACTTACTTACTTACTTACTAACTTACTTACTAACTTACTTACTAACTTACTTACTTACTAACTTACTTACTAACTTACTTACTAACTTACTTACTTACTTACTAACTTACTTACTAACTTACTTACTAACTTACTTACTTACTACTTACTTACTAACTTACTTACTTACTTACTTACTTACTTACTGACTTACTTACTTACTGACTTACTTACTTACTGACTTACTTACTTACTGACTTACTTACTTACTTACTTACTTACTTACTTACTACTAACTTACTTACTTACTAACTTACTTACTTACTTACTTACTTACTAACTTACTTACTAACTTACTTACTAACTTACTTACTTACTAACTTACTTACTTACTTACTAACTTACTTACTTACTAACTTACTTACTACTTACTTACTTACTAACTTACTTACTAACTTACTTACTTACTAACTTACTTACTTACTTACTTACTAACTTACTTACTTACTTACTTACTTACTAACTTACTTACTTACTTACTTACTTACTAACTTACTTACTTACTTACTTACTAACTTACTTACTTACTTACTTACTTACTAACTTACTTACTTACTTACTTACTTACTTACTAACTTACTTACTAACTTACTTACTTACTTACTTACTTACTAACTTACTTACTTACTTACTTACTTACTTACTTACTAACTTACTTACTTACTTACTTACTTACTTACTAACTTACTTACTTACTAACTTACTTACTTACTTACTTACTAACTTACTTACTTACTTACTTACTTACTTACTTACTTACTTACTAACTTACTAACTTACTTACTTACTTACTTACTAACTTACTTACTTACTAACTTACTTACTTACTTACTAACTTACTTACTTACTTACTTACTTACTTACTTACTTACTTACTTACTAACTTACTTACTAACTTACTTACTTACTAACTTACTTACTAACTTACTTACTAACTTACTTACTTACTAACTTACTTACTTACTTACTTACTTACTTACTTACTAACTTACTTACTAACTTACTTACTAACTTACTTACTTACTAACTTACTTACTAACTTACTTACTAACTTACTTACTTACTTACTTACTTACTTACTTACTTACTAACTTACTTACTAACTTACTTACTTACTTACTTACTTACTTACTAACTTACTTACTTACTTACTTAGGGATCAGTCTCCTCTTTCAGTTCATGCTACTCTCCTTCCAGACTGGTTCAGACTTCCTGCTGTTCCTCTTTGTGGAGGTTCTGGTTCCTCCTGGTCCAGAATGGAGTTCTTCTGGTTACAGAGCTGCTGGTCAGCCAGAACATTCCACTTGACAATTGTGTTGTTGAGGGAGATCTGCAGGGCAAAGGGTCAGAAGAAAACAGAGTTTGTGATCTCCATATGATAGTGTCTGTAAATTGTTATAACACGACAAAAACAATTGTGTAAATATTCCTACCAACAGGGTAAACCACCAACAATCAAGAATGTGCATGATGATGTAGTGCCATGGCTGTGCAGTCAAAAAATGTGGTTATAATTGAAGTCAGAGGAACAACAGGGGAAAAAAATGAAAATCCCCTCCCCTTCTCACACAGCTTCTGTGTACAGCACCTTCTCAAAGGTGCTTTAGTGTTTAGTTTAGTGTAGCGCTGTTGATCATACAGTGCACAGCATCAGCAGCACAGGTGCATTCTGGCATCACTTCCAGTGCATTTGACCAAACCAAACCAGGAAGTAAACATCAGCATTATACTGCTGTCTGTGTCTGTCATTGGCAGACACAAATCTTCTGTGGATGTTAAGCTGTCACATCTTAACCTGGCTGTGGTCTGTGGAGGTGTGTGCACCACGGCACTGCGTGGCTGAGAGCCAACATGCAATGGATCATATCAGTGCTGTACTGTTTACTTTTTAAACTTTACTTTTTTAAAATGTAGGTTAAACCACAAATCAACAGTGTACTACACAAAACATGACGATAATGACAACAACATATAATAATGTACGCGCATTCTATGCCGCTATACTTTTTTGTTGTGAACAAAAACTCATATTGTTGTTGTTCAGGTCACGTTTGAACGGATGAACCGCAATAAATGAAAATGTTTATCAACTTGATCGCTACATCGATCATGCTCTGCTCAACAACTGTTGACGTACACAGTGGTAATGTGCGAGCGTCTTCACCCAGCTTAGCTTAAAGTCATGAAGTCAGTGTCCTCCTGTCAGAAACACTATGTGTTGAATGTGCACTCTTTTAAACAGAGACGTTGTTGTTCCGTGACATTGTCATGTTTACATACCTGTTCTGTGTAACTTGATCTCAGGCTTCAGGAGGATATCCAGCAGTTTGCGCTGACGGTCCATCTCTTCCTCGTACTGGACGATAGTTTGTTCAAACACTCCCAATATTTCAGCAGCAGCAGCAGTTAGCCGCTCGCTGATAAAACCTCTCAGAAACTCAACAGCAGCCATTCAGATGTGATAAAACACTCACAGTAGTTACACTTCTGTTCAACTAGCGAACAATACTACTTCTACTTCTTCACATGTGGTGTGCTGTCGCTGTGCTATTTGCTTTCCCTCTTCCCCTCTCTTTCCTTCTCTTCTTCTTAAGAGTATTGGAAATTGGCAGTCACCTTGTAAGGCGCATTACCGCCATCTAACGGACTGGAGCGTTACAGCAGCAGAACAAATCATAAGGATGCAGTGTGCTACTAGAGAAGCATAAAAACGAGAAATAGGTAAGTAACAAATAATCTAGAATTAAACAATAAATAAACATATAAGAATAAAAATAGAAAAATATTTGCATCCTGCATCATGAATGTCATGAAATAAAAACAACTCCAATATGGGGGGCAGAGAAAAAAGAACACAGCAGCAGTTCTCAGTGATGCTATGATTTGTTGCAGTGCTACTTTATAATGGTCTTTAATTCTGATTTGATCAATGATATCTCTAAATCTTCTTTTTATTGCATTCTTAGCCAACATGTCTGCCTTTTCATTTCCTTCCACACCTACGTGGGCAGGAACCCAAAGCAAAGATCCCTCTGCTTGTAAACTGTGTAGTACAAAGAATAACTGAAACATGTGCTTAAGAACATCTTGCCTGCATGATGATTGTCCTGACTTTATGGATGTAAATGCTGACAAACTTACTGAGATCATGCTTCTATTTTGTTTCTCAACATTAGCATGTTTCCACTGCAACACCAGCCAAACTGCAACTAGCTCCGCTGTAAATAAAAAAAATCTGATTCAGATTTAACCTGAATATGTAAACAAACATCCAGGACATAAAAAGCAGCCTCCACCTTTACTGCTGTCAGTCATGTAAGAATGATGCGGTTGGTCTCCAGCAGGGGCGCCCTCAAAACAGGAGAATCAAGCTGGTTGGTGAGGAACAGAGTGGACAGTTTGTTGGTCTCAGTGTTAGTTAGTTATTAAAAGGCAAACACGGGGTTACAAAATAAGCAGAGCTCTGGATTGTCATAGAAGAACTTCTTCTATAGTAAGGCATTATATTGTGCCAGGGCCAGTCCCTGAGCACACACACACACACACACTGTTATCACAAAGTTACATAATTCACCTCCCAGGTCCCTGTCAGACAGGGGCCGCTCCACAAGGTCTTCTTCTTCTATGGTGGTGTTTACTGGTTACTTTAAGCACCTGGGCTGGCTGCTAAGTCTAAGGGTGGAATAGGAGCCCTCCCTTCTGTCGGTCATGAAACCAGGTCACAAAGTGCACCCTTCTCTTAAAAGTGGTTAAATGATGCACAATGAAAAACTTACACATCTTAGTAATTTCACCATACTTGACTCACTTTGATTTCTATGATACTTTATGAAACATAAACACTTCTGTGAACACACGCTACATGATAATGAGCTGCCTATTCAAAATTCTTTAACCCTTCAAAACCAACCACAGAGTATATAACACAACACAAGAGGAAACACAGGGAGCAGACACCAGGTGACAACACAGAAACAAGACAGGACCAAGTGACACAAAGACCCCATTCCGACTGGGGAAATCAGTCCGGCTAGAGCCAGATTTCAAAATAGGTCTGAACGTATCCAGTTTAAAGGCTATCCGGATTCAGTCCTACTGTAGCTGGATCGACTTTCTCCAGTGTGAACGGGGATGCGGAGTTTCTCACTTGCTGAGCTTTTGAAGCAGCAACTTCATTTTTACAAATATGATAGTTTATGGAAACAGAAATGAGTAGTGAAATAACTTTTATTGGCCCAACAGAAACATTTGTATGTGCATTTGAAAAATAGCTAAAACCTCATGCAAGCAAAACAAACTAGTCAAAAGAAAAGAATGTTAGCTTAACAAAAATAATAGTACAGTCAAATATCAGACTAGTATTATACTAAAATAGAATACAAAAATAAAATAATATAGAATTTTATATTTAGAATAGAATATTTACACCTAAAGCACAAAAAAATGTATAATGTTCAATTATTGATATTTTATATTTTGGACATGGACATATTCCAGGTTTTTTTTTTTCAAAAGCTGCTGTCACTTCCAAACACTCTGCTTCTACACACAACACAGACTCACTGAGGAACCAGGCCTGCAGTACCAGGCACCAAATCCAGCATGTAGAGGTTGGGTGAATGTGATGCTGAAGGTGTGGAGGTGGATCAGTGTGTCAGAGGACACTCTGTAGAAGGACAGAGTGCCAGCAGGACAGTCCACATACACTGCTACTCTGTGAGAGACAGAGGAGGAGGAGATGTATGTTTTTCTGTTATTGTGCCAGACAGAGTAACCAACATCAGAGCAGCTCAGAGTCCAGGACTGATTGTTTCGTCCAAACATGCAGTCAGCTCTGTCTCCTTTCCTTCTGATTCTTCTGTAACTCAGTGCTATCTCAACCATTCCTCTCCACTCGACCTCCCAGTAACAGCGACCAGTCAAGACATTTCTACACAGCAGCTGAGGCCTACAGTCAAATCTGTCTGGATGATCAGGATATGTCTGCTTCTCTCTCACATGTGTCACCTTCCTGTTGTTGTCAGACAGTTTGAGGTTTCTGTGCACTGAGTTCGTGTCGACTTCAAGTTGACAGAAATCTGTTGGAGAGGAAAAAGACACAGCTGCAGTTTATCATCATTCTGTCTTTACTGATTGATGTGTTGTTCATTCATACAAAGTTTATCATCAGACTTTTTGTCACTAATGTTTGAATGAACAAATACACAACCATCAGCTTTGTGTTCAAACACAAACTGGATATTTGCAGCAATGTTAGTAAAGACAGACAACACATTTATAACATCAGGCGAACAACAGCATCAACTATATCATTGGATAAAGAGCATCATACAAAAGCTCCTTCATCAGAGTTTGGAGTAGAATCTTGACTGAAAGAACAGACTCTGACATCCTGATCTCCTCTGGAAGGACTTCCACAGCTTGGAGGGTCCAAGGACAAACTCTCTGTCCTCTTTGTTTGGAATCTAGATTGAGATCCACCAGGAGAGCCACATCTGTGGACCTCAAGGCCCGTGAAGGTTCATAGCGAGTTCAAAGGTCAGAAATATACCGTATTTTCACGACCCTAAGGCGCACCTAAAAGTCTAACATTTTCTCAAAAGTCGGCCGTGCGCCTAATAATCTGGTGCGCCCTACGTATGGGTTGAGTACCAGACACAGGGACGTGATACGTAAACTACGTACGCTGGCAGCAATTCACCAATCAGCTGAACACTACGGTACAGCTCCCGGCAGGTAGTGAAGAGACTTGCTTACGAAGCGCAATTCAATCTGCAGGCGATCAGGTATGCGGTTGCTAATGGAAATGGAGCAGCTGCAAAGGAATTCGGCATAAATGAATCTATGGTTCGGAAGTGGAGGAAGCAGTAAAATGAACTGTGGCAAGCAAAGAAAACAAAACTGAGTTTCCGTGGCAACAAAGCGAGGTGGCCACAGTTAGAAGACCGACTCGAGCAACAGATCATTGACCAAAGAACTATCAGGAGAAGTGTCTCTACAGTCACCCTTCGACTGAAGGCAACAACGATAGCACATTCTCACCTGTGTGGGTTCTCGTATGTGTATTAAGATTCCACTGACATTTACAGAATTTTTCACAAAACTTACATTTTAGACACTTCTTTCCAGGAGAGTTGTGAGAGAGAACCACATCACAGCTTGGATCAGGTTGTATATGGTGACTTTCATGAGCAGCTGTCACAAAAAATGGGTCAGATTCCTCATTCAGTGCATGCTGCTCTCCCTCATCACTGCTGCAGAGAACCCGCTGCTCCTCTGTAATCTGTGTGGGTTCTGGTTCGTCCCGGTCCAGACTGCAGTTCCTCTCCTGGTTACAGAGCTGCTGGTGAGACAGGGCCTCTTCCTCTTTACAGTCATGTTGTTGAGTGAGAACTGGAGACAAATGGACACAAAGACTAATGTGATGATGGAAACATCTAATAATAATAATAATAATAATGCATTGGTCTTACATTGGTCTTATATTGCGCTTTTCTTCTCTGTTGGGCAGGCACTCAAAGCGCTTTTACATTGAGATGCATTATTCATTCACACCACATTCACACAGTGGCAGTGGTAAGCTACAGATTTAGCCACAGCTCCCCTGGGGGAGACTGACAAGGTGCACCTACCGCCTCTCCCACAACAGCCGATTCATTCATATGCATGCATACACCAGTGAGTGCACTGCAGGCAATGCGGGTAAACTGCCTTGCCTAAGGACACACAACAATGACTGGGGTCGACCCAGTTATTGGACAACCCTGCTCTACCACTGAGCCACTGCCGCCCATCTAAAACTTGGAACAACTAAATTAGTTAATGTTAGGGGTGTGCCATCTAGTGCACACATCTGTCTTCTGCTTGTGGTTTTTGAGGCCAGGTTTGGAGTGTGAGCAAAGCATTTAACATGTAGGAACTTTCCCAGTTGAGCAGCAACGGCCATATTTGATATGTTGTCCGTGACTAACACCAGCACCTTTGTCTGTAATGTAACATTCTTCTGCTACATTCTGCAGCAGCTCAGCTACAATTGCACTCACACATCACTCTGGCTTGGAGGTCATGACTTACCAAGCTCCAAGTTGTTGCTCATCTCTAGACATGAAACGGTTAGGAAAAAAAAACTACTCGGTACAAGTGTCTTAGTTCAGGGTGTGCGATTTGTTCGGTTCAGGACATGTGTGTCAAGTGATGCAAAGGCATTTTCTTTTTAAAAACCACAGCATGGAGAGTGTTGCCGACAGAACTGAGTGAGAACTGAGAGGAAATCCACACCACTCTACATCCAATCACACGCAAAACTGCTCTTGGTCCCATCATGACTTACCCTGAGATCATCAGGGACAGGCCTACTGTGTGTACCCAGGGTTAGGACCAAAGTGAAGCAGGACTGAGTTATTCTGCCCCTCACCTGTGGAATAAACTTCCCCAATACCTGAGGTCTGCTTACACAGTCACTTTATTCAAGTCAGGCCTGAAAACACTCCTGTTTACTGCAGCTTTCTCTTAAATTCTCTAACCTCACTCTTATTTAACCATCCTCACTTAATTTTATGTTTTATGACTAATTTCCTTCCTAATTTAATGTTTTCATTCTTTAATTTCATCCTATGTAAAGCACTCTTTACAATTGCCTTGTGTATGAATGGTGCAATATTATTATACCTACCACATTAAACAAACTTCTGTGACAGTCACCCAGTCCATTGTACTACTGTTAAGTTGTCTGTCTTGCCCACCTGTCTCTAGTCTATGTGTTTTTGTATATGGGAAAAGATGTAAAGGTGACACGTGCACTTGCACATGCTGCTGTAATGAGGGGAATTGTTGTGCTGTGAGTTGGGTATGTGAGAAATGCTTGAGAAATGTGATATATAGTGCTATGCATGTATGTGAGACACCTGCTACTATTTACATCTGCTGCCTGGAGACTCAAATTGATGAAGATTATCCCTTAGGGGACAATAAAGACTCTCTATAGCTTTCTCTCTTAATTTGTGTTTTACACACTTTACATACAGACTAGGTTTGGTCAAGGCCCTTTTTGTCCTCATGTTCATAAAAAAAAAATGTCTCGCACGCTGGGACATACTACGTGGCATCAGTAGGGAGTAGGGATCCCTCCTAAATCGACCACAGGAGGTCATTCCTTCCTGTGGCCATCAAACTGTACAACTCCTCCCTCTGACATCAGTCTGATCTAACACACTAGCCATATTTTACTGTAGAACTGTCAGATTTTACTGCACACAGTAATCATGTTGTATTATATATATATGACTTGATTTGCATTGATTTATCTTGAATGTTTATTATTGTTCAGAATTTTATTTGATTTTTTTTTTATTCTTCAAAGCCATTTCCCCCTGAAACTAATAAAATGTTTCTGATTCTGATCATCTCTTGGACTAAGGTCCTTCTCCTAAAACGTCTGGGTGGATATGAGCCATTTTTTTTTCTTTCTGAATGCACTATTGTTTTTAAAAGAATGGATTTTTGAACATTTGTAAAATCGGGCACACCCCTAGTTAATGCAACATAACAATACTAACAATTGTTAATATATTCATAAATATTCAGGTTCTGATTAAGAGAATAAAATAATAATTTAAAGTTCTGACTGATATGGAAAGGATTTTTCACAAATTTTACATTTTAGAGACATTTTACCTTGAGAGAGAACCATGTCATGGTTTGGTTCTGGTCCATCATAAGCAGCAGTTACTATAGAGGGATCAGTCTCCTCTTTCAGTACATGCTGCTCTCCTTCATGACTGATGCAGACTTCCTGCTGTTCCTCTTTAACCTGTGGAAGTTCTGGTTGCTCCTGGTCCAGAATGGAGTTCTTCCTCTTGTTACAGAGCTGCTGATCAACTAGAATCAGCTCTTCCTCCATACAATTGTGTTGTTGAGTGAGATCTGGAGAGTTAAAGGAAACAAGAAAACAGAGAATGTGATGGAAAATACTTGTTCTTGTTCAGAACAATTGCAGCCTCCATGAGTCACAGGATTCACTGCTTGTTTGTAGGTTCACATACCTGTTCTGTGTAACTGTATCCCAGGTGTCAGGATAATGTTCAGTGGGTCCTGATGGTTGATCTCTTCTTTGTATTGGATGACAGTCGGGTCAAAGTGGTCCAGACTGCAACTTTTTTCCTGGTTACAGAGCTGCTGGTCAGACAGGATCTCTTCCTCCTTACAGTCCTGTTGTTGAAGGAGAACTGGAGGGACACATGGACACAAAGACTAATGTGATGATGGAAACATCTAAAACCTGGAACAACCAAATGAGTTAATGCAACATTAAAATACAGAAACAGAAAATATCATAAACATTCAGGTTCTGACAACGAGAAAAAAAACACTTCTAATGTTAAGTTCTGATATTTAAAGGATTTTCCATAGGTTTCACCTTTTAGAGACATTTTACCTTGAGGAGCGTTGTGAGAGAGAACCATGTCATGGTTTGGTTCTGGTCCAGCATAAGCAGCAGTTACTATAGAGGGATCAGTCTCCTCTTTCAGTACATGCTGCTCTCCTTCATGACTGGTGCAGACTTCCTGCTGTTCCTCTTTCACCTGTGGAGGTTCTGGTTCATCCTGGTCCAGAATGGAGTTCTTCTTCTGGTTACAGAGCTGCTGGTCAGCCAGAACATCCTCCACTTTAAAACTGTGTTGTTGAGGGAGATCTGCAGGGCAAAAGGTCAGAAGGTTCACAGCACACAGAGAGATGTATTTTCTACATAGAAAATTCTAACATAGAAATACCATCAGCTGAATTAACTGGTTGTCACCTTGGTGTGATATTGATGTATTGCAGGTGTATCTCAACACGTTTTTTTGTACAAACCAGGAATTTTTCTTCCCCAAAATTCAATTTTTTCATCATTTCAGGAGTAACAATGAACATAGTGATGTCGGCCAGCATGTAAAAGCATGTTCAACGGGAACATTCTGTGGGATCATTATAAAATTAGCATCTGCTAGCTGTGATCAGGTAGTTTATAAGTGCTGTAAATGAGTTAGTCTTGATTCCTGACCCCCAGGAACCAAATCATGGACTTTGTTTAAATAATACTGCTGTCTGTGTCTGTCATTGGCAGACAGGAGCCACAAAACTTCTGTGGATGTTAAGCTGTCAGGTCTTAACCTGGCTGTGGTCTGTGGAGGTGTGTGCACCACGGCACTGCGTGGAATTCAGCTACCAGCCAACATGTAATGGATCATATCAGTGCTGTACTGTTTATCAACTTGGGCTACATCGATAATTCACAGCTCAACAACTGACGACGAACACAGTGGTAATGTGCGAGCGTCTTCACCATGTTGCTCATGTTGGATAGACTGAACATTGACTACGCTAAGCTAAACTGAGCTAAGCTAAGGTTTGTGCGCGAGTGCATTTATCGGGCGTAAAGTCGTCATATCTGCTGATCTGCGGACGCCGGTCATGGCCGATCAGTCGGTTCATCTCTGATGCTAACTGGGAAATAACAGCAGCTGCTCAGTAGTTTTCAACAGTGAATAAACGAAGCACAGAGCTCTGATGAGCTGAAGCAGAGAGAGAAAAGCTGGAGGGACACATCTGTAGCTTCAAGTCATGAAGTCAGTGTCCTCCTGTTAGAAACACTATGTGCTGAATGTGCACTCTTTTCAAACAGAGACGTTGTTGTTACGTGACATTGTCATGTTTACATACCTATTCTGTGTAACTTGATCTCAGGCTTCAGGAGGATATCCAGCAGTTTGCGCTGACGGTCCATCTCTTCCTCGTACTGGACGATAGTTTGTTCAAACGCTCCCAATATTTCAGCAGCAGCAGCAGTTAGCCGCTCGCTGATAAAACCTCTCAGAAACTCAACAGCAGCCATTCAGATGTGATAAAACACTCACAGTAGTTACACTTCTGTTCAGCTTCTGCTGTCGCTGTGCTCGTCTTTGTTTTTCCTCTTCCTCCTTCTTCCTGCTCCTCTTCTTCGTCTTCAGTTTACTGGCGCATTACCGCCACCTGCCGGACTGGAGTATGGACATTTGACTTACCTCACCTTTAAAGGTCACAGAGGAGGATCTGACATGTGATTCTCTTCTTGACTTGTGCTGACATTCAGTAGATTCAGTGTGTGTGCATGGAGGAGCACAGCTGTACACTGTCATGCTGTGTGTGTCCAGAAGGAGGGAGGAGGACATTTGACACAGTTTGATGTAAACATGGACAAAGCAGAGAGCAGGAAGAGGTCAGAGTCCACACAGCAGGCAGCTACATGCAGATGTGCTGACAGTGCAGGGCTGATGAGGGCCGTGGAAACAGGCGTCTGATTGGAGGATTGTCTGCAGGTGAGGCAGGAAGGAGACAGAGCCTCTGTGACTCCTTTTTAGGGACCATATGACATCATCATTTAGATGCATCCTCTGATTCTTCTGTCAACATCAGACACATCACAGTTTGATCAGTTTTCAGATCACACACAGCAGTATCAATAATACTGAGCAGACATTACACACTCCATCAAACACACACACACACTGCTCACTTATAATAGAGATAATAAGTAAAGTTCTTTACAATAAATTCACATTCACATTTTTATTATCACTTCACACATGGCACAGTATATATGGCAGTGAGTTAAAGGTGGAATATGTAGTCAGAATTAATACCAAATATTGACACTAGGTGGCAGCACTTGAGCTAAAAGTTGTGTTTCCTCCTCTCCGGCTTTTTGTTTCCACTCATTTACTGTACAACATGATCATGTGACTGGTGTGCTGCTTTCTTCTTATTGTTACAATGATGATTATACAGCTCCTGTCTCCAGTCAGAGTGAAGGACAGCAGCAACATTTACTTTCATTTTCTATTGACTTCAATCATTTCTTTCTTTGACCACAGTCATTCATACACATCTTTACTTCATGTGTTGCTCTGATTATGACATCATTCTCCACTTGTCTTAAACAGGCCTGTTAGGTCTGCTTGTGACATCACTCTTCCCTTGGTCTGTTAAAGAGAGCTGTTGGTCTTGTTATGACATCACAGGTCAGTTGCTATGTTAAAGAGAGCTGCTTGGTTGGGTTGTGACATCACTGTTTACTGACTGTGTTACTGCTTGTTGGCCTTGTGATGACATCACTGTTCAGGCAGCTGTGGCTCAGGTGGAAGAGTGGTAGTCCACTAACTGTAAGGTTCTCAGCTTGATCCTCATTCCTGCTTTGATGGTGACGTGTCCTTGGTGACAAGCAGGCATTTACATTGTACCTCTGGTTCATACTCTCACCTTCACAGACAACATGTTGTACCTGACAGTGACCACTTGAGGGCAGTGGTGATTAATGCTACATCTACTGTTTATTAACAAGAGGATTATTAGTGTAGAGGGAGATGGAGGAACAGCTGCAGATATCAGTGTGATCTCAGTGGTTATTAGGACAGAAAGCAGCCAATCAGACGGCTCTGTGGGTTTCTGTGGGTTTCACTGTGACGGTTACAGAATCATTCCAGGAAGTCCTCAACCTGCCTCATTTCCTGCTCACTGCATGCTGTTTAAACAGATCAGTCTGCACTCAGTGTTTTTAAAAATTAATTCAAAACCACAAAAATGTGTTTGGATACAACACATCAGATCTGAAAGAGTTTATTAATATCAGAAAGTGACAGAGCTGCAGAGAGTCTGAAGACAGCTGTAGGTTCATTTCTTCATCTACTCACATTGAAACAATCCATTCATCATCAAATCACAGAGAGCACGTGTGTGCAGATAAAACATTTTCACAAACATTTTCTGATTTTATGTCACTGTGTAGAAAACAGCAGTCGTCGGCGTGCAGATTTATAGAAGAGGATTAACACACACATACACCACGCTGAACACACACAACAGCCGTGTGGTTTCATCCTTTGATTTTTATCACATGTTGTTCTGCACCTGCTGCTTGACAACCATGGTCACATGACTGCCAGGCTGCAACATGATGGATCAGCTTTACTGTGAAACGACAGTAAAATAATGTGAAGACACTTTGTGAAAAAAAGTAAAGCTATAAATGCAGAAAGATCGAAGCAGACAGGAAGTCAGATTCAGTTTTATACTGACTCAAAGTTTTAGTACAAAGAGAAAAAAAGAGCATCATGTGATCACTGATGGACTCTGAGGACAGTGATGGATGATGTGATGGAGGACGAGCAGTCAGCCGATCATCAGCAGAGAGAGTCCACAGCAGTACAGCAGACTCTTCACTATCAGCACAGTGTAGAGCAGCAGGAGCAGCTTCACCCTGCACTGAGACTGGAAGGACCCTGACACACAGACACACAGACAGACAGGTCATTCTCTGACTGTGTTGGGATGTGAACATCTTCATCCTGAATGGGTCTTACAGTCAGTGAGCTGCACAGCTGGCAGGTCTGCAGGTTCTTCCTGTAGAAGAGAGACTGCAGAGACAGAGAAGAGTCACATATTTACAAAGTTCCTCTGTTCTCTGCTCAACATCTCATGAACATGTTTATTACCTTGGTCTGTTTGGGCCTTCACTGTGCCCCCCTCATGTTTGACATAGCAGCTGTACTTATAGCTGCTGCTCTCCTGCTGCTTGACAAACAAGATGGTGACGCTGTGTCCCGTCTCTCTGAGCTCCAGCTGCTCTCCCTCAGCAGGATGCAGCTCCTCCAGCAGGCCGTTCTTCTTCTGTCTTTTCCAGGAGAAGCGGACCAGAGGAGGAAACATGTCTGAGGCCAGACACAGCAGGGAGCTGCTCCCCTCAGGGCGGCCTGTGGGTGCTGCTGGGTACACACTTACCATGGGTGTCACCACCTGCTGCTCTGAGGCTACACAACACAGACACACAATCATCATCCTGTCAGTGCAGCCGCTCCATCATGCTGTGAGGTGATAGGGAATTTAAATCATTCCTGAATTTGTTCTGTACTACAGGGTCATGGGGGGCTGGATTCTATAGTATTTGTCAGTGGGAGACGGGCCTTGATGGGTGGCCAGTCTCAGGGCTGCCACAGAAAGACCTAACATGCACGTCTTAGAATTTTGGAGGAG
This sequence comes from Parambassis ranga, assembly GCF_900634625.1. Taxonomy (NCBI): domain Eukaryota; kingdom Metazoa; phylum Chordata; class Actinopteri; family Ambassidae; genus Parambassis; species Parambassis ranga. Next base: position 41,612,723 of record NC_041023.1, read on the forward strand.
ATGTCGCATGACGCATCTGATGACTAAATATAAGAACAAGCACATAAAAAATTCTGAACTTAATGGAAGCTAAAAGCAAATAAAACATCAATTTATGACAGAGCTTCTGACATTTAAATATAAACTGTAGCTGACCTACAACTGGTTATTATCAAAAATATGAAGTTATATATAAAGTTTACACACATGTAACAAATAACAAAACTGCTTTATAATGAATCTGTCACATATAATACATATTATTTAATAACTTGTAAAAATCTGTAAATTGTTTTAATTTGTCAGATTTATGTATGAAACATGATTTAAATCACCATGCCGCATATTTGAAGTTATGTCTCAATATTTTACTATAATAGTCATCATAACAAAAGGCCAGTCGGTGCCAGATCGTTCATACGGTGGCATGTTATTCATTCATTTATTGCCTATATATTTATTTAATATTACATTTATTTATTTAAAGTCTGCATTGTGGGTCAAATAAAGGTTTCCTCCATTTTAATTCATATTGATTCAGTTCATGCTGTATTTATGTCTCCTTGAAGCTGACAGCAGCAACAAAAGGGCTCACGTCTGTTTTACCACTGGATGTAGTGATGAGGTTTATAGTTAACCAGAGAAGGACTGTGTACGTTCATGATTTGTATCTTAAGAAGCGATTTGCATATTAGGGATGAAATAAATACAGCATGAAATATAAATAACATTAAATAAATAAACTTGAAGCAGACACGGGCAGTATGTGTGGATATGTCAAATATTATACATTTCTGTTTATTAAATATTATTGATGGACATGCTAGATAAAATATTTACCAGATCACATTTAACATACACATTATGATGAGTTATTATAATTATTACATATTGATGTCTTTTTACCATCATTTATTTCACTTTATTTACAAAAGCAAAATATTTATTTTTATATGTTGTATAATTTTGATGAATATGAAACCTGTGTTAACTCGTAAAACACATTAATGTTTATCTTAAATGTGTCATCTTTTATCTTTTATGTGTACAAATTATTTCCTCTTATTGTAGCACCACATCAGGTTTCTTTATTTTATATATTAATTTAAGTATTACTGATGAAAAACATACTGAAATGATAAAACACTAAAATAATTCTGCAGAAACAATAACTCAATTTAAATTTTTTTAATTTAATTTTTTCTGTCTGTGTGCTGTGTGATAAATTCTATACAAAGTATAAAAATAATAAAAATGTGATTCAGTAGAAACAGTTCATGAAGAAAGTGACTTTAAACAGCTTCAACATTTCCAACAGTAAAAATAAATGTTAGTTCTTACCTGTTACTATCAGTTTAGTTCCAGGACCAAAGATCCTCACATTCCACACAGTGAAACAGGCTCATACAAAAACCTGCTGAGTGAAGGATCCAATCAGGAGGCAGAATTCTGTCAGAATTCCATGTTGCAGGAACGTCTGTGTAAAACAGAGACACTGAAAATCTCCATGTTTGTAAAAACCATCGAAGCGTCCTCATCATCAGCTTTTTCCTGCTGATTCTAAACTTCCTCTGTTAACATGTGAAGCTCCGACTGGAAGACTCCCAGTCAGCGTCCCCTCTGGTCACATGGACTCATTCCTTCCTTTGTTGGGATCAAACATGGATTTATGCAGCTTTCGACGCTTCAGAGCTCTTTGAGTGTGTTTGAGTCTGAGATGGAGGTGAAACATGAAGCTGATGTGGTTTTCTGTTCTCTGCTGGTTTTTGTTCAGGCTGCTCGCATAATCTCTCACTGTGGGACCCAGTCCAACAGGAGCAGTAGTAGGTGGCTGAATGATCCTCTTTAATTGTCTTGAGCTCCAGCTCCCAGCCCTTCTGTGTTTTTACAGCTGAGAAATCATCTTTCTGAGGATGACTGTAACCTCGATAGATTTTACCATTACTGTTATCAATACGAAGAAACACTTTGAATGTGTCCTTGTCTTTCTTCTGGTACCACCGTATATAGCTGTTGCTACACTGTTGAATCCCTCCACAGCTGAAGGACACATGTCCACCGACTCTCCTGGTCAGCGAGGCATCGTCCTGAATCAGATCTGCTGCCATGGAAACCAGCGCTGCAGAGACAGGTGGAGGTCAGTGATTGTTACAGGTGCGGCTCGTCGGCGTCTGATTGGCTGGAAACACTCACCTGAACACAGACAGCAGAGAGCAGCAGCCGGCAGGAGAAGCATGTTTCCTCTGGTGAACTCACAGAGAAGTGACGCTCTGATGCAGCTGAGGCCAAACGAGGACGAGCTGCTTAAAACACCCATCAGCCCCTGCTGCCCTCAGATAAGACTGCTGGGTGCTGTGGTTTGTAACCACACCATGAAGGAGGAGCTTCAGATGAGACTGATCACTGCTAATAGAAAAGAAAAGATATAAAAAGACAGAAAGAATTCTTATGAAGAGTTGATGATGCCATGATATCTGGTATTATCCTGTCACCACAGTTTGTTCACACCTGTGATCAGTCATCAGTCAATCCTGCTGCAGCTTCCATCTAGTATATGTGTCCAATGGAACCTGAACAACATGTCAGCTACAATACATATAAATTGACACATTGAGTTGAATCATGTTGTACAGTAAATGGAAACAAAAAGCACTGAGAGTGGTGCTGGTAGTGCAGCAGTGGGGTGGAGGAGAGGAGGAAACACAACTTTTAGCTCAAGTGCTGCCACCTAGTCTCAATATTTGGTATTAATTCTACTACATATTTGAACTTTAACTCTCTGCCATATATACTGTGCCATGTGTGAAGTGATAATAAAAATGTGAATGTGAATTTATTGTAAAGAACTTTACTTATTATCCCTGTTATAAGTGAGCAGTGTGTGTGTGTGTGTTTGATGGAGTGTGTAATGTCTGCTCAGTATTATTGATGCTGCTGTGTGTGAACTGATCAAACTGTGACGTGTCTGATTTTGACAGAAGAATCAGATGTCAGACAGTCGGATCCTCCTCTGTGATACCTTTAACGTCATATTAGAAATCTTTGTCTGCTTCTGGTACATGCAGCTGATCACCAGCAGGTGGCTCACTGCTTTGCTGTCACTCAGTGTAACAATGTAACTGTTAGAATGATGGTGTGGCTCACACAGGTGTGTGTGGTTGAGGTTAATCAGTGCCAACAATGTTATCTTCTCTCTACAGACTGTGAGAGAAACAGTCTGACTAAAGACAGGAGGAGGCAGAAATGTCACTGTATGGATGTCAGCTGCCATAAAACACCACAGAAGAAGAAGAAGAAGAGGCAGAGGAAGAAGAAGAACAGAGAGGGGAAGTGTTTGTGGTGACAGTGGATTGGAGTAAAGCTCAGCTGCTACAACAGAATAGTTTCTGAACACATATAGCCACCAAAACTACACCTGGTACAACACAGGATCACAGTGAGTGGAGGACCAAGGCTTTGAACCAGAGGACCAGAGCTGAGCTCATGAGATGGAACATATACATACTGTCACTGAAAATATGAGTTATACTATAACTCACATACTGTATTTACAGTCCATTATACAATGTGTATGTACATATACACAATACATGTCTATGAATAATCTTTATGATGTTGTAACAGTATATGATAATAGATGATAACATGAACCAATCAATCATAACATTCTGATCACTGACAGTTGCGCTGAATAACACTGATGATCTGGTTACCATGGTAACTGTCAGTGAGTGGATATATGAGGCAGCAAGAGAACATTTGTGTGTCTAACATGGACTGAGTGTCGTGGTCTGGGTACTTCCTGGTTGTTGTTTGCTTCTCATTTCTTCCTCTCTCCTTCTTTGTGTGTGTGTTTGAGTGAAGGGGTGAATGTTTTCTGGCTGTATTAGCTGCAGTGCATATTTATGAAAGGATTTGATTCTTCAGCATTGAGCTGTGTGAGTGCTGCTATCAGGAAATCAGAGTTAAAAAGTGAGAGCAGAAATCCCCCAGAGGGCTGGACCTGACTGCTGTCCTGATAAAGACATGAGCAGAGACGGCACATGAGGAAGACTGTTGGGAGGACACACAGAGTGGACATGGGTCACAGAGTGCTGCTGCTGTTTGTGTCTCTGCAGCATGGGCAGCTGCTCCTGCTCCACTCATCACCGGCTGATCAGTCATCAGTCAATCCTTCCATCTAGTATATGTGTCAAATGGAACCTGAACAACTTGCCAGATAAACACATAGAAATACTATACATAGTTTTTCATATAAATAACATTGAGTTGAATCATGTTGTACAGTAAATGGAAACAAAAAGCACTGAGAGCGGTGCTGGTAGTGCAGCAGTGGGGTGGAGGAGAGAAGGAAACACAATTTTTACTCAAGTGCTGCCACCTAGTGTCAATGTTTGGTATTAATTCTGACTACATATTCCACCTTTAACTCACTGCCATATATACTGTGCCATGTGTGAAGTGATAATAAAAATGTGAATGTGAATTTATTGTAAAGAACTTTACTTATCCCTATTATAAGTGAGCAGTGTGTGTGTGTGTGTGAGTGTGTGTGTGTTTGATGGAGTGTGTAATGTCTGCTCAGTATTATTGATACTGCTGTGTGTGATCTGAAAACTGATCAGACTATTATGTGTCTGATGTCGACAGAAGAATCAGATGTCACACAGTCAGATCCTCCTCTGTGGCACCTTTAACATCATATTAGAAATCTTTGTCTGCTTCTGGTACATGCAGCTGATCACCAGCAGGTGGCTCACTGCTTTGCTGTCACTCAGTGTAACAATGTAACTGTTAGAACTAGAAAAGAATTTCCTGAAGAAAATGCAAGTTTGATTGCTGCAGCTGAAGCATTGCTTTGAATGCTAGCAAAACAAAATACTAGAAAGAAAACAATGAAAGCTTGACAAAGGAGAGTTAGCTAAAACGTTATGCTTGCAAAACAAATATCAAACAGAAGAATGCTAGTTTAATTCAGTGTTAGCTAGCTAAAAAACATATGCTAACTACAAAAATACAAAAAGAAAATAATGTTAGCTTAACAAAGTAGAATGTTAGCTAAAAATGTTAGCTAGCAAAACAAAGCCTCAAAAAGAGCATTGGCTAAAACCTTATGCTAGCCAAGCAAAGAATGCTTTCAACATATTAACGTGGCACAGTCTGCTTTTCTGCCTACGCTCCGGTGTGTAATCATGGTCATTTACTTTTTCTGGGACCATGTAAGAGTGGATGTGTTGAGTTTTGGTCATTATTTGCCCCAAGAATCCCTCTGAGTGTGTGGTACCAGAAATATATTTCATCATCACAGAGAGACAGATGGAGGTCAGTGTTTGTTACAGGTGGAGCTCATTCTGCTGCTTCCACCAATCAGGAACAGGAGAAGAGAAAAACTGAACTCCATCTGTCCAGGATCATCCAGAACAAGAAGATCCATCAGTGCAGTTTTTACAGGAGTTCAGTGGTTAGGAGCTCATTTCACTGCTTCTAAGACAAAAACATGTTCTGACCTGAAATCACAGTCAGTGATTCAAATGAAAGTGAAACATCATCAACATTTAAAGCACAAAGTTGAAGCTGCTGTCACTTCCACACACTCTGCCTCTACACACAACACAGAATTACTGAGGAACCAAAATCCCACAACCAGAACCCAGCATGTAGAGGTTCAGTGAATGTGGTGCTGAAGGTGTGGAGGTGGATCAGTGTGTCAGAGGAGACGCTGTAGAAGGACAGAGTGCCAGCAGGACAGTCCACATACACTGCTACTCTGTGAGAGACAGAGGAGGAGATGTATGTTTTTTGTTATTGTGCCAGACACAGTAACCAACATCAGAGCAGAACAGACTCCAGGACTGATTGTTTCTTCCAAACCTGCAGTCATCACCGAGTCCTTTCCTTCTGATTCTTCTGTAACTCACTGATATATGAACCTCTCCTCTCCTCTCGACCTCCCAGTAACAGCGACCAGTCAAAACATTTCTACACAGCAGCTGAGGCCACCAGTCAAATCTGTCTGGATGATCAGGATATGTCTGCTTCTCCTCCACATATGCCACCTTCCTGTTGTTGTCAGACAGATTGAGGTTTGTGTTCACTGAGTTTGTGTCGACTTCAAGTTGACAGAAATCTGATGGAGAGGAAAAAGACACAGCTGCAGTTTATCATCTGACACATGTGATAGCTTCATTCTGTCTTTACTGACTGATATGTTGTTCATTCTTTTTGCTGATGATAAAGCTCCTTCATCAGAGTTTGGAGCAGAATCTTGACTGAAAGAACAGACTCTGACATCCTGATCTCCTCTGGAAGGACTTCCACAGCTTGGAGCCTCTGAGGACAAACTCTCAGTCCTCTTTGTTTGGAATCTAGATTTGGATCCACCAGGAGAGCCACATCTGAGGACCTCAGGGCCCGTGAAGGTTCATAGTGTGTTCAAAGGTCAGAAATATAATGTGGCTTCAAAGCATTTAGTGGTTTAAAATAATAAATCAAATGTTGAAAGCAGCTGTAAAAAACAGAGGCAGTAGTGCAGGAAGGGAGTGTGGCATGAGAGATGATTGTAGGGATTGCTGTGATTACTGATTGTGTCTTTGGTTTATTAGCATAGGTGGGCGGGGTCTACATGTATTTAGGCCCCATCACGCTGCCTGTTTGGTATGTAGCCATTCCAGCAGTACTTCTGAGTGTAATGCCATGTAAACCATTGGATTCAGCCATAGCTGTATCTGACACATAATAAAAGGCTCTTTCTGTGACAGAGACGGTGGCCCTGCATTGGTGGAACTAGGCCTGTGGCGTGTGGCTGCACTCGCCATGTGGGTCCACGTTGAGGTTTCGTTGCTGCTGTTTTGCCTGTTAATCTGTTAATAGTCTGATTGCTGCAAGCAGGAATCACACCAGGTCCCCAAGACAAGTCCCAAGACTGATGTGTCAAAGTCCTGGGCAGGGCTTCTGGGATCTCAGCTCCATTTGACACCTGTAACAGGAAGAAACCCTGAGCAGGACCCTGCTCATGAGGTGGACCATCCTGCTCTTGGTTGGCCTAGTATACATATGCATATGCTCACATATACAGTAAGCTAGACTGATTTTGGATGCTAGGTCTGGACCAACATGAACAAGTCATTGAAACTATGAACTGTCTCATTCATATTGCAACATGCAGCCTTTGAATCCACTAAATAATCTGGATAGGTCATCTTCCTGGATCCACCAGTAATTTCTTTTTATATGATTTCTACTTTCATACAGGTCAACATTGATCCCTGTTATAAGTGAGCAGTGTGTGTGATCTATATGGGTCTATTCATAATTCCAGAGAACAGTTTCTCCATCCACTCCTTAAAAACGTCCACACTTACCTATATACACAATTTACCAATGGCATGATATTTATTGATCTGTTCTTATGGATTGCTGTTTTCTAGATAATCTATCCACAACAGAAACACTCCCTGTATGTGGAGTCCTGCATCTACATGTTTTTTTTAAGTTGGCAGATCTGATTTTGGGGTCCGGGGTCCTGGATGACCCCTTCAGTGAGAATATCACTGGTTTCAGGATGGAAACAGTCCAAAAGCTAATCAAGGAAACAGGCTGGTTTCCTGAGTATTGCAGGTGTTTGTTTCAGGAAATAACCGTCATCAACAGATGATCTCTCTGAACTCTGTCAAGTGTGCGGTACACATGACACAAGTTCAGCTAATATAACAAAAAATGTTTCTCTTACCTCACCTTTAAAGGTCACAGAGGAGGATCTGACTGTCTGACATGTGATTCTTTTCTTGACCTGTGCTGACATTCAGTAGATTCAGTGTGTGTGCATGGAGGAGCACAGCTGTACACTGTCATGCTGTGTGTGTCCAGAAGGAGGGAGGAGGACACTTGATGCTGTTTGATGTAAACATGGACAAAGCAGAGAGCAGGAAGAGGTCAGAGTCCACACAGCAGGTAGCTACATGCAGATGTGCTGACAGTGCAGGGCTGATGAGGGCAGTGGAAACAGGCGTCTGATTGGAGGATTGTCTGCAGATGAGGCAGGAAGGAGACAGAGCCTCTGAGACTCCTTTTAGGGACCATATGACATCTTCATTTAGATGCATCCTCTGATTCTTCTGTCAACATCAGACACATCACAGTTTGATCAGTTTTCAGATCACACAGCAGTATCAATAATACTGAGCAGACATTACATACTCCATCAAACACACACACACACACACACACACACACACACACTTATAATAGAGATAATAAGTAAAGTTTTTTACAATAAATTCACATTCACATTTTATTATCACTTCACACATGGCACAGTATATATGGCAGTGAGTTAAAGGTGGAATATGTAGTAGAATTAATACCAAATATTGACACTAGGAAGCACTTGAGATAAAATTTGTGATTCCTCTGTGACATCACTGTTTACTGACTGTGTTACTGCTTGTTGGCCTTGTGATGACATCACTGTTCAGGCAGCTGTGGCTCAGGTGGAAGAGTGGTAGTCCACTAACTGTACGGTTCTCAGCTTGATCCTCATTCCTGCTTTGATGGTGACGTGTCCTTGGTGATAAGCAGGCATTTACATTGTACCTCTGGTTCATACTCTCACTTTCACATGTTGTTCCTGACAGTGACCACTTGAGGGCAGTGGTGATTAATGCTAGATCAACTGTTTATTAACAAGAGGATTATTAGTGTAAAGAAAGACGGAGGAACAGCTGCAGATATCAGTGTGATCTCAGTGGTTATTAAGACAGAAAGCAGCCAATCAGACGGCTCTGTGGGTTTCTGTGGGTTTCACTGTGACTGTTACAGAATCATTCCAGGAAGTCCTCAACCTGCCTCATTTCCTGTGCACTGCATGCTCTTTAAACAGATCAGTCTGCACTCAGTGTTTTTAAAAATTAATTCAAAACCACAAAAATGTGTTTGGATACAAAACATCAGATCTGAAAGAATTTATTAATATCAGAAAGTTACAGAGCTGCTACAAGACAGCTGTAGGTTCATTTCTTCTACTCACATTGAAACCATACATGCAGATAAAACATTCAAACATTTTCTCATTTTATGTCACTGTGAAGAAAACAGCAGTCGTCGGCGTGCAGATTTATAAAAGAGGATTAACACACACATACACCACGCTGAACACACACAACAGCCGTGTGGTTTCATCCTTTGATTTTTATCACATCCTGTTCTGCAGCTGCTGCGTGACAACCATGGTCACATGACTGCCAGGCTGCAACATGATGGATCAGCTTTACTGTGAAACGACAGTGAAATAATGTGAAGACACTTTGTGATAAAAAGTAAAGCTATAAATGCAGAAAGATCGAAGCAGACAGGAAGTCAGATTCAGTTTTATACTGACTCAAAGTTTTAGTAGAGAAAAAAAGAGCATCATGTGATCACTGATGGACTCTGAGGACAGTGATGGATGATGTGATGGAGGATGAGCAGTCAGCCGATCATCAGCAGAGAGAGTCCACAGCAGTACAGCAGACTCTTCACTATCAGCACAGTGTAGATCAGCAGGAGCAGATTCACCCTGCACTGATACTGGAAGGACACTGACACACAGACACACAGACAGACAGGTCATTCTCTGACTGTGTTGGGATGTGAACATCTTCATCCTGAATGGATCTTACAGTCAGGATGTTGTATGTGGGCCTCCGCTGTGCCCCCCTCATGTTTGACGTAGCAGCTGTACTTATAGCTGCTGCTCTCCTGCTGCTGGACAAACAAGATGGCGGCGCTGTACCCTGTCTCTCTGAGCTCCAGCTGCTCTCCCTCAGCAGGATGCAGCTCCTCCAGCGGGCCGTACTTCTTCTTTCTTTTCCAGGAGAAGCGGACCAGAGGAGGAAACATGTCTGAGGCCAGACACAGCAGGGAGCTGCTCCCCTCAGGACGGCCTGTGGGTGCTGCTGGGTACACGTTCACCACGGGCTTCACCACCTGCTGCTCTGAGGCTACACAACACAGACACACAATCATCAGTCTGGCAGTGCAGCAGCTCCATCATGCTGTGAGGGGGATGGGGAATTTAAATCATTCCTGAACTTGTCCTGTGCTACTGGAGTCTATTTGTCAATTGGAGACAGGCCTTGATGGGTGGCCAGTCTATCACAGGGCTGCCACAGAAAGACAAAGACAATGAACCTAACATGCACATCTTGGAATGTTGGAGGACATGACACATGACGCATCTGATGATTAAATATAAGAACAAGCACATAAAAAATTCTGAACTTCAATTACCCAGACCCACCCACATAGGTCTGTAACCACATATAAACCATGTTTCCCCACCAAACAGTTAGAACTGATGAAGCTGCTTGGATGAGCAGCGAAACGTCTTCTAGAAAACTCTACAAGTCCAGACGCCTTGCTTCAATCTTCTCTACGAACTTCAATTAAGCTAAAAGCAAATAAAACATCAATTTATGACAGAGCTTCTGATATTTAACTATAAACTGTAGCTGACCTACAACTGGTTATTATTAAAAATACAGTTATAATATGAAGTTATATAAGTATATAAGTTTACACACATGTACCAAATAACAAAACTGCTTTATAATGAATCTGTCATATATAATACATATTATTTAATCACTTGTAAAAATCTGTAAATTGTTTTGATTTATGTATGAAACATGATTTAAATCCTCAATTTACATATTTGAATTTATGTCTCAATATTTTACTATAATAGTCATCATAACAAAAGGCCAGTCGGTGCCAGATCGTTCATATGGTGGCATGTTATTCATTCATTTATTGCCTCATGTATTTATTTAATATTACATTTATTTATTTAATGTCTGCATTGTGGGTCGAATAAAGGTTTCCTCCATTTTAAGTCATATTTATTCAGTTCATGCTGTATTTATGTCTCCTTGTAGCTGACAGCAGCACCAAAAGGGCTCACGTCTATTTTACCACTGGATGTAGTGATGAAGTCTATATTTAACCAGAGGAGGACTGTGTACGTTCATGATTTGTATCTTAAGAAGCAATTTGCATATTAGGGATGAAATAAATACAGCATGAAATATAAATAACATTAAATAAATAAACTTGAAGCAGACACGGGCAGTATGTGTGGATATGTCAAATATTATACATTTCTGTTGCTAGATAAAATATTTACCAGATCACGTTTAACATACACATTATGATGAGTTATTATAATTATTACATATTTATGTCTTTTTACCATCATTTACTTCATTTACAAAACCAAAATATGTATTTTTATATATTGTATAATTTTGATGAACATGAAACCTGTGTTTGTCAGGAGTTGTGGTGGGTGAGGACACAGAGCGGTGTAAAGTCTGACGGCAGTCCTTTATTCAAGGCCACGAGGGCAAAAACACAAACAGAGGTAAATACGTAGCGTGGCAAAACTCAGGAGCAAAACAAGGTTCATAGCATAGACTCTATAGTTCAAAACTCAAAACATAACGAATCACAATTACCAAGGTATTCAGGAAGTCAAGGCAGGCGAGATGCAAAGACATTCCTCAAGGACGAGACACACTAACTCCACGAGACGAAACGAACTAGCACCAAGTGCAGGGAGGGCAAAGACTAAATACAAAGGGATCAGGGTGGACAATTGGACACAGGTGGGACACATGAGGGAGGAGCAGGTAATCACTGGGAGGAGGAGGGAGAACACAAGGAGGGAAAACACAGGAAGCAAAACTCCAGACAATGCACAGGGGGGGACAGGACTATCAAAGTAAAACAGGAAGCACAAGACAAGACACAAAAACTAAACAAAAACCCAGAACTACAGGAAAAATAACTATAACTAAACACAGATTAAACTAAAAACCCAAAACAAGGAAATCCAAAACCATAAATAAACACCAGGTCATGACAGTGTTAACATGTAAAACATATTAATGTTTATCTTAAATGCGTCATCTTTTATCTTTTATGTGTACAAATTATTTCCTCTTATTGTAGCACATCAGGTTTCTTTATTTTATATATTAACTTAAAAAAATGCTGAAATGGTGAAACACTAAATAATTCTGCAGAAACAATAACACAGATTAAACTGTTTTTTTCTGTCTGTGTGCTGTGTGATAAACTCTATACAAAGTATAAAAATAATAAAATGTGATTCAGTAGAAACAGTTCATGAAGAAAGTGACTTTAAACAGCTTCAACATTTTCAACAGTAAAAATAAATGTTAGTTCTTACCTGTTACTATCAGTTTAGTTCCAGGACCAAAGATGATCACAACCCACACAGTGAAACAGGCTCATACAAAAACCTGCTGAGTGAAGGATCCAATCAGGAGGCAGAATTCTGTCAGAATTCCATGTTGCAGGAACGTCTGTGTAAAACAGAGACACTGAAAATCTCCATGTTTGTAAAAAACATCGAAGCGTCTTCATCATCAGCTTTTTCCTGCTGATTCTAAACTTCCTCTGTTAACATGTGAAGCTCCGACTGGAAGACTCCCAGTCAGCGTCCCCTCTGGTCACATGGACTCATTCCTTCCTTTGTTGGGATCAAACATGGATTTGTGCAGCTTTCGATGCTTCAGAGCTCTTTGAGTGTGTTTGAGTCTGAGATGGAGGTGAAACATGAAGCTGATGTGGTTTTCTGTTCTCTGCTGTTTTTGTTCAGGCTGCTCGCATAATCTCTCACTGTGGTACCCTCCACTCAACCAACAGGAGCAGTAGTAGGTGGCTGAATGATCCTCTTTAACTGTCTTGAGCTCCAGCTCCCAGCCCTTCTTTGTTTTTACAGCTGAGAAATCATCTTTCTGAGGATGACTGCTGTATCTTTTATCGATGTTACCATTTCTCTTATCAATATCAAGAATCACTCTGAATGTGTCCTTGTCTTTCCTCTGGTACCACCACACCTCACTGTTGCCACACTGTTGAATCCCTCCACAGCTGAAGGACACATGTCCCCCGACTATCCTGGTCAGCGAGGCATCGTCCTGAATCAGATCTGCTGCCATGGAAACCAGCGCTGCAGAGACAGGTGGAGGTCAGTGATTGTTACAGGTGCGGCTCGTCAGCGCCTGATTGGCTGGAAACACTCACCTGAACACAGACAGCAGAGAGCAGCAGCCGGCAGGAGAAGCATGTTTCCTCTGGTGAACTCACAGAGAAGTGACGCTCTGATGCAGCTGAGGCCAAACAAGGACGAGCTGCTCAAAACTCCCATCAGCCCCTGCTGCCCTCAGATAAGACTGCTGAGTGCTGTGGTTTGTAACCACACCATGAAGGAGGAGCTTCCGATGAGACTGATCACTGCTAATAGAAAAGAAAAGATATAAAAAGAAAGAAAAGAATTCTTATGAAGAGTTGATGATGCCATGATATCTGGTATTACCACAGTTTGGCGTTTGTGTGTGTCTAGACCTGGTGGTGGTGAGGAAGGCTGGAGAACAGGAGAGACGAGGGTTTGGACTAATTGGACTCATTAATGATTAACTTTTTACTAACCAGACGGAAAACTGTGTCATCACACACCCACACATGTTGTGTTATAAACTACTATTCATATATATTTATACACATACATATGTTTTTGAAGCATGCTTTGTGGATGGGAAAGGAGGCAGAGCTGAGCCTGTCTGAGCATGTGGCTCCACCTAGTGGACAAAAGTGCAAACCACTGGCCTGGTTTGTCAACTCTTCATATTTGCTGTGACAGTATGTATATATTCCACACAAATATATCAGCTCATAAGCAGCATATTTGTATTAGTTAGTGGAGAATATTAGGTCCTTACACTTTGGTTCAGGAAGCAGTGGAGGTGTGTTCATTGTACAGCTGTTGTTCACTGACTCATCAGTCCAAGCAGAAGAGTGACATCAAGTTGTATGCTACATGCTAAATGCTAATACAGCTGCTGTATTGTAGTTGTTGTGGACTTGAAATCCATTGGGGTCTCCCTGCACAGGTTCAAATCCTGCCTGTTTCAGCTCAGGGTGATATGTCATAAACTTGGGGAAGGTCTGTTGACCAGTGATCTAACAAAGACAGCAAATAGACTAGGTGTCCACACACAATGAAAAGAGTCATGCAGACCACACTTAATGGTTCTACATTGCATGTGGTGCTGTCCCACCCAGCTAGACAGCATTTGGGTGAGTGGGACAAAAATAGCTGTAATAGTTTTAAAAACAATAGTTTAACAAGAGGAAGCAGATTCATTACACTGGTTACATCAAAACAAGACATGACAGATCTCAAGTCACAGCTGTCAGTTCACATTCAATAGTAGTAAAATATATGTATGTTATAGAATTGATGTTGATGAGGCTATTTCTAAAGAAGAACTTTCATTGCTAAGACAGCCCAATGTCACAGAATTGCATACACCATGTTGGTTGTCTGTCCCAGTGGCTGTACTGTGTTTGAAAATATATTTAAGCACACTCAATACTGAATGCAGTCCTTTCCCACTGAAAGAAGTGATCTCAGTGAGTTGTTGGATCAAATCAATGTAATTATGTGCAATTTAATGAACATTTTTGTGTTTGGTTTTAAAACCTAAACATATTAGTAAGTCTAACTTTAAATGTATACTTGTTGAAGCAACACAAACCAACTAAGTCAATTCAACACAACACTGTTGAGTAAATTGAATGATCACCAACCTGATACCTAGACCTGACACTAGGTGGCAGCACTCGACTGTGTGACATGCACAGTTCCCCTTTGATGAAGTTGTCCAATTTACTTAATATAGTTACGTCAACATTTTCCACATAACTTAGTTGTGTTCAATCGAAATAACTAAATTATGTGAAGCTAACAAGACTGTGAGTCATTTCAATATAATCTGACATTTATTACACTGACACAACTCAACACCAACTGAACAGCACACATTTCTACGCTGACATAAATGTGGATTGATTAGTACACATGTTAATTAGTTCTTAAAATATGGACTTGAATTGTGCCTTTATTATGAGAATTAATATATAAATATTTATTTCCAAATGTATTTCTGTAGATTATTTATTGTGATACTATATTTTAAAGATCACTGGATCACTGCTGGAGACACACTGCATCATTCTTAGACACATGACTGACAGCAGTAAAGGTGGAGGCTGCTTTTTATGTCCTGGATGTTTGTTTACATATTCAGGTTGAATCTGAATCATTTTATTTTAATGTAACACATTTAATTTATTCAAAAATAAACATTCACAGCTCAGTATTTACAGCGGAGCTAGTTGCAGTTTGGCTGGTGTTGCAGTGGAAACATGCAAATGTTGAGAAACAAAATAGAAGCATGATCTCAGACAGTTTGTCAGCGCTAACATCCATAAAGTCAGGACAATCATCCTGCAGGCAAGATGTTCTTAAGCACATGTTTCAGTTATTCTTTGTACTACACAGTTTACACACAGAGGGATCTTTGCTTTGGGTTCCTGCCCACGTAGGTGTGGAAGGAAATGAAAAGGCAGACATGTTGGCTAAGAATGCAATAAAAAGAAAGGTGATTGATTTAGAGATATCATTGATCAAATCAGATATTAGGACCATTATAAAGAAGCACTGCAACAAATCAGAGCATCACTGTGTTCCTTTTCTCTGCCCCCCCACTACCACCACCTGTGTTTTAAATGTCTCTGTACTACTGTGTTCCATAGTATTA
This sequence comes from Parambassis ranga, assembly GCF_900634625.1. Taxonomy (NCBI): domain Eukaryota; kingdom Metazoa; phylum Chordata; class Actinopteri; family Ambassidae; genus Parambassis; species Parambassis ranga. Next base: position 41,628,370 of record NC_041023.1, read on the forward strand.
TTTTTATGACACTAACAACAGTACAGTTCCTCTTGTGCAGCATTACAACCAACAGTATAATACTCCTATTGGAGTTGTTAGTTTTTTTATTTTATGGCATTCATGATGTACGATGCAAATAGAGCACTGTACATATCTCAGCTGTATATCTGATCTTATTTCTATTTTTATTCTCTTTTAATTCTAGTTTTTATGCTTCTCTAGTAGCACACTGCATTGTCTTATTATTTGTTCTGCTGCTGTAACAACAAGTCTTTTTTTTTATCTATTAAAAGTATTTTAGGGGAAATTTCTGAAAGCTGAGAGACTTATTTATTAAGCATGTTATAATCACAGGGATGGAACATAGAACATGTCACAGAACAACAACGTCTCTGTTTGAAAAGAGTGCACATTCAACACATAGTGTTTCTAACAGGAGGACACTGACTTCATGACTTGAAGCTACAGATGTGTCCCTCCAGCTTTTCTCTCTCTGCTTCAGCTCATCAGAGCTCTGTGCTTCGTTTATTCACTGTTGAAAACTACGGAGCAGCTGCTGTTATTTCTCAGTTAGCATCAGAGATGCACCGATTGATGGGCCATGACCGGCGTCCGCAAATCAGCAGAGATATGACGATTTTATGCCGGATAAATGCACTCACGCCCAACCCTTAGTGTAGCTTAGTTTAGCGTAGTCAATGGAGTTCAGTCTATCCAACATGAGCAACAGTGAGCAAAGCACGCGCTGTACATCCGCTGGTGTGTGTGTGTTCCTTAAACGGCTTCTGTTATGATCTGCTGCTATATAGAAAATAGCTGCTCCGCTATATAATGGCAGGGAAACACTGGTAAGTTTGCAATATGTTGTTGTTCCATAACAATGCACTTTCATGATGTGTATGGTCTGTTTTATAACAATTACAGTAGAGTTATTAGTGTCTGAATGCCCACATTGGGGCACACAGGTTCGGGTCGGGCAGCTCTACTGTAAAGTGGTTTGAAAAAATCAAATCGTAATCAGCTAAAATCAACATCTTCAAGGACATCTAACAAGTCCAGTTGTCTTGCTTCAAGCTTTTAAATCATTGAGGTTCAGTTTTTGACAAAGGAGCTACTCTCATGGAGATCACATAAACTCTAGGGCTGTAATCTCCCAGGTGACTGGTCGATTTATTAGTCGATATGTTCTGGCTCGACCAAAATTCTGATTTCTCGACTTTTTGTAACGTTATTTTTTTATAAGGAGGAATGTACCAAGTGCTAATGGGGGAGTGTTTTCAGAGCACCCGTTTCATAGGTAACAGTCGATCTTTGAACACCCCCCTTGTTTTCACTACTTTGGTTTAGCGCGACCCACTAGAGACAGATTGAAGCATACCAGGCCCTGTGGTTTGCTGAATATTTATTTAGTTTTTTGTCATTTAAGTCAGTCCTTCTCTACCACGTCAGAGACATCTGCAGTGTGGCAGATAATAGACAACAGAAAAAAGTTTGCATCCTGAATTTCCCCCGCGGATCAATAAAGTGTCTGTCACAGCTCAACTACAAACAGGCTGCCCCGTCCATTTAAGCATATGAACACTGACGTATTTCAATATTTTAGTCTAATAAATTGTTTTATAACTTTAGGCCTTTAGACCAGGCTGCATGTTAAGTCTCCCCATCATCCAGACGTCATTCAGAGAAGCTGTGACCCTGTGTTCAGTGTCGCTCTGTGCGCAGGACATGTACTGAGCAATATGATAGTGTCTGTAAATATTATAACATGACAAAAACAATGGTCTAAATATTCCTCAACAGGTTTTGTGCCGATATCACTAAATGAGGGTATATTTTTCGGAAATCCAGAGCTGTGATATGGTGCAGATGGGCGCGATTAAAAACGCTGTCAGAGCCGACAGACTCCAGTGCATAATTAATTTCAGCGCGAAATAATTAGGTCAAAACAATGTAATAAGCAAATAAATTACTATTCTTTGTAGTCTTTATGTTAATTATAATTTGTTAAACTTTCCTGCTTCAACTTCCCGACAGTAGTCAGGAAGCACAGAGGAACGACACAGCTCCAGAAATGAGCAGCTTTATTCTCTTATTCTTCACGCTGTACATAACTGTCTTGTTTATAAATCACTCCTCTGTAAGCTAACAACTTCTCTCCCACTCCTACACAAATGCACACAGGTCACGGGTACGCGCGCACTGGTACACACACACACGTTCCTTAATGACACATATGCCCCCCAGCGATTAGTCGATTTTTAGTAGAAATTTGAGGGTTTCAGTCAGCCAAGACTTTCTTTGGTTGATTACAGCCCTAATAAACTCTCTATTTTCTTCTGTCCCTCTGACCTGCAGATCTCCCTCAACAACACAAGTTGTCAAGTGGAGGATGTTCTGGCTGACCAGCAGCTCTGTGACCAGAAGAACAACTCCAGTCTGGACCAGGAGGAACCAGAACCTCCACAGGTTAAAGAGGAACAGCAGGAAGTCTGCACCAGTCATGAAGGAGAGCAGCATGTACTGAATGAGGAGACTGACCCCTCTATAATGACTTTTGCTTCTGAAAGTAGCCAACCAGAAAAACAATCCCTAAAATGTAAACCTTGTGGAAAATCCTTTACATGTCAGTCAAAACATTAATAGACATCAGAGAATTCACACAAAACCATTTTCTTGCAATACATGTGGGAAATGTTTTGGTGGCAATTATGAGTTGGTTCGCCATATGAGAACCCACACAGGAGAGAAGCCATATTCTTGCAAAACATGTGGGAAATATTTTAGTCAATTTCATCATTTAACTTTCCACATGAAAGTCCACACAGGTGAGAAGCCATTTTCTTGCAAAACATGTGGGAAATGTTTTGGTGGAAATTATGGGTTGGTTCGCCATATAAGAACCCACACAGGTGAGAAGCCATATTCTTGCAAAGCATGTGGGAAATGTTTTCGTCAATCTAGTGATTTAACTCCCCACATGATAACCCACACAGGTGAGAAGCCATATTCTTGCAAAACATGTGGAAAATGTT